>NC_044978.1:47474351-48074351 GCF_008728515.1 Papio anubis
GCTAAAAATTCTTAAAGAGGTTTTAAAAAACCAAAAAGACTATAATTAAATAATAGACAAGAATAGTCAACAATTACCTATTCTTTCAATGGAAGAATTTTAAATATTAAGATTTAAATTTAAATTAAATTAAAACAATTAAATTTAAATTAAATTAAATTTAAATTTAAATTTAAAAATTTAAAATAGAACCAAATAAAATTTCTAAAAATAAAAATAGTCACTAAATTTTTATAAAGACTTTAAGAGCTTTACTGATATACAATATACATATCAGAAAATTTGAAGCTAGGTGTAGTGGCTCATACTTGTATTCCCAACATTTTGGGAGGCCATGGTGGGAAGATCACTTGAGGTTAGGAGTTCAAGAACAGCCTAGGCAGCAGAGCAAGAGCCATTCTCTCAAAAAAAAATTGTTTTAAATTTGTCAGGTGTGGTGGCACAAGTCTATAGTCTCTGCTATTTGGAAGGCTGAAGTGGGAGGATCACTTGAGCCCAGGAGTTTAAGGTTGCAGGGAACTATGATCGTGCTACTACACTCCAGCCTGGATGACACAGCAAGACACTATCTCAAAAAAACAAAAACAAACAACAATTCAGCCACTGTAAGGACACACCTCAATAATTTTTAGTAAATGTGTAGATTTTCACAACTATTACGGCAATCGTGTTAGAACATGCCTCAAATAGTCATTGAATTCCCTAAAAATTGAAAATTAATTAAAACTGGTGGGCAGAAAAAACTCTGGAAAAGAAGTATAATCTTTACTGGGGGTAGTAAGGCAATCAATGGTTGCCAATGGTCAAGAGTCGGAGGAGACAGACCGAGAAGAGTATAAAGAAACTTTCTGGGGGTGATAGAATGCTCTATATCTTGGTTGCAGTGACAGTTACAGGTTATATAAAATTTCAAAACTCAGATATATATACTGAAATGGGGTACATTTTACTTTAAGTATATTATACACCAGAAAAGGTGATTTAGAAATTAATGGATATTTTAAATAGAAGATTAGAAATAATTTAAGAAAGAAGCAGTGACATGGATAATAGATAGTAGGAAAGCATTTAGGAAGAATCAAAAGGATAAGGAAGTGGAAAATAAGAAAGACTGGTACGACTTGGCCCCAGTGATTCCTGCCTTCTCGTATTTAAACTCTTGCATAATCCTTCTCCCTTGGTTGTTGGCAGGACCATGCAACTTATTTCTAACAATACAGTATAGATAAAGTGATGAGATGTCAGTTCTGTGACTTGATAATAAAAGTTTGTGCCTCTCATCTTTGCTAGGGCTTTCTCTTGCTGGCATTCTCTATGGCCTTCTCCCTTGCTCCTGCTGGGGAGGCGTGTTGTCGTATTGTAAGATGCCGTGTGAAGAGGCCCGTGTGGCAACAAGTTAAGGGGGCTCTCCAACTACAGCTCAGAAGGTATTAAGGTTTCAGTCCAACAGCTTGTAAGAACCCACCAATCATATGAATGAGCTAAGAAGCAGCCCTTCCCCCTTGAGCCTGGAGATGACTGCACTCCTGTGAGAAACCCAGCATCTGAGAACCCAGCTAGGCCACACTCAAATTCTTGGCCCACAGAAATCAAGATGGCAAATCTCGCTGTTTAAGCCACTAAGTTTGGAGTAACTAAGTATACAGCAATAGAAAACTAATACAATCAAAGACATAAGAAATAAAAGGAGAAAGTATAGCATTTATCTTTTAGGAGTTCCAGAAGTAGAGGAAATATTTGAAAAGATAATGATTGAGATTGAATAGAGGCAATGACTGAAGAGAAAATGATTGAAGATTTTCCAGAATGAAAGAAAACACACGTACTCAGGTTGAAGAAACACAATAAGCACCAAAAAGAATAAAAACATGTCTAATGAATTGCATCATGATGAAACCACAGAATATCAAATACCAAGAGTTAAAAGCAGTCAAAGAAAAAAGATTACCTTGAAAGGAGCAGTAATTTGGTTGATAAAAATAAACTTATCTTAAGCAACAATAGAAATCAGAAGAAATAAAATAATATGTTCAGCAACAAAAGGAGTCAGAAGAAATAAAATAATATGTTCAAAAGTTAGAGGGGAACTAGCTGCCAACCTGTAATTCTACATTCAGCTAAATCATAAATCAGTAGTAAGGAAAATAATGGCATTTTCAGATGAACATAGAAAGCTTAGCATTCATAAAGAATGTACTTTGGAAATCAGTCATTGCATAGTAAAAAAGACTTGAAGATTTTTACCAGTGCTGATTCAATAGAGAGGTATTGGGGGAAGACATGTAATAATGGTTCAGAAGTTACCAGGCTGGAGGAAGTCCAGAGAATTGATGAGATGAGGCTCATACCTTTTGCATCTCTTGTTGCATGTCTTGCATAACAATGGGTGAAAATGCTATTTATATGTGTTGTTGTGGACAGAGCAACAAAATTCTGAATAACTTTTTAACTGAATTAGCCAGCGAGCTGGCTACACACAAGAGAAAGAGTTATTGAAAAAGGTCGATTGTCCAGCTAAGAATGGAAACCAAGCAGTTACTATTCTGAATCTATAACAAATTATGTAGGCAAAAATATATCACTCCTTTAATTCAAGGGAAAGTGAATTTTAGAGAGATATGATTAGGTATTTGGTGACAGTATTTTTTAAATCTAGAATTGTTAATGTTTTAAAATTAAATTATTTTAAGTTCCAGGATACAGGTGCAGGTTTGTTACATAAGTAAACGTGTGCCATGATGGTTTGCTGCACCTATCAGCCCATCACCTAGGTGTTAAGCCCCGCATGCATTAGCTATTTATCCTGATGCTCTCCCTTCCCCTGCTCTCCTCTGACAGGACCCAGTGTGTGTTGTTCCCTCCCTGTGTCCATGTGTTCTCATTGTTCAGCTCCCACTTACAAGTGAGAACATGCAGTGTTTGGTTTTCTATTAAAAAGTCAAGATGCAACAGATGTTGATGAGGCTGTGGAGAAATAGGAATGCTTTTACACTGTTGGTGGGAATGTAAATTAGTTCAACCATTGTGGAAGACAGTGTGGCGATTCCTCAAAGACATAGAGGAAGAAACACCATTTGATCTGGCAATCCCATTATATCCCAAAGTAATATAAATCATTGTATTATAAAGATACATGCATGCATATGCATATGTTCATTGCAGCACTATTCACAAGAGCAAAGACATGGAATCAACCCAAATGCCTGTCAATGATAGACTGGATAAAAACAAAAATATGTAGTACATATACACCATGGAATACTATGCAGCCATAGAAAGGAACAAAGCCATGTCCTTTGTAGGCACGTGGATGGAGCTGGACTTTTGAAAGATAACACAAGACGATTATCTATCATAGCAAACAAGATTTTCAATAAATTTTTGGCTCATAATCAAGGAGATAGAGAAAAAGGAAAAAGCAAGTTGTCATAAATATTGATTTTGATTTTCTTACCGTTACATGAAGGGTGTTTCTTTTCAAAACTTTTTTTTTCTTTTTTCTTTTCTTTTCTTTCCTTTTTTTTTCTTTTTGAGATGGAGGCTTACTCTGTTGCCCAGGCTGGAGTGCAGTTGCATGATCACTGCAGACTCAAATTCCTGGGCTCAAGGGATCTTCCCACATTATCGTTTCAAGTAGCGGGAGCTGCAAGCATTTTATATTTTGTACAGATGGGGGTCTCACTTCATTGCCCATGCTGGTTTCAAAATGCTGGGATCAAGCAATCCTCCTGCTTCAATCTCCCCAAATGTTGCAATTACAGGTGTGAGCCACAGTGCCTGGCCTCAAAATACTTCTGGGCAAAATCATTTTAAAGAAGGACTCTTGTATTAATAGCTAGGCAAGCTCTTCCTTGGTAAGAGAAAACTACTTTAGTTGCATCAGTGGGCAGAAATGTAAAAACAAAAAGTTTGCTGTGTATTAAAATATGAAGAAAAGCATGTCTTCCAGAATTTATTGTTACAATCTTGAATCTGCATTTTTTTAGAATCTGTATTTTGGGCACACTTAAATTCTTTATTATGACACTCAGACTGACATTTCAGGGCACCAAGATATAAGAACTAGTTAAAGAGTCTCATCAGCTTTCATAAGCCTCACTCTGCTTCCCAACCCTCCCTTCCTTAAATGGGAAATTGGTGGTGCTAATTCTTTCTGGGCCCAGAACTCTCTTAGTTAGAGAGGAGTTGCCCTGACCCCACAGCCCAGATCTTCAGGGATGAACCAGTTGTAACAAACCTCAGAGGGTGTTCTCGGGATTTTCATTTCTCTTCCTCGGGAAGAACTTGTGAGTCCACAGTGAAATCCAGTTGTAATTTTGTTTTGTTTTATTTGTCATACCAAAGTGAAAATTTCTCCTTAACATTTTTTCATAGCAAGCATTTTTTTCATTGGTTTCCTGAACAAAAGGGCCATCAGACAAGAAATTAGATTTGCTCATTTTCCCTCAATATAAACCATGTCTTCCAGAAATACATTTGATGGTTTAGTCCGTCCTGTTTAAGAATGTTAAACATAATCCATTATTCTTCTATTATCTCATAAGAAGGAAACATTATGCATGTGAGCAATGCTCCATTACATGGACCATTTCCCTGAGGCTTCCCATGAAGGACAGAAGGAAACACCACAGAAGGATGAATAAGAAGCCAAGGTGTCCATTTAGTGACTTAAGAAAGTGATCAAAAGGTATATGAACAGTTGGGGAAGGATGGCTAGCAGTTTGTGCCCAAGGAACCTTGTGAAAGGAATAGATAGATGAAATATTAACAGGTTTGATTTACTTTCAGAAGTTTGGAGAGGTGGTTGCAATGTTAGGACTTACACTAGGGAACATAGTCATTTTTAAGAATTAATTGATCTTAACATTTTGGATTTTGTTAGTAAAGATGGTATTGCTTTTATATTACTCATACATTATTTGTAAATTTTCAGCAAGCATGTTTTATTGTCAGAGAAATCCCACTGTCACTAATTTAAGGCTTTCCTCTCTTCACTTTTTTCAAGGTGAAGAAACAAGATCAGATGGGTTAAGTGACTTGCTCAAATTCACATTGCTATTAAGTAGCCAGAGACAGAATTCAAAACCCCAAGTTTCTCTAATGCCAAATGTGCTCTCTCCTCTGCCTCATTGGGTATCACGGAGCCAGACTGAGATGGAGATGTCTAGATCAGCTGACTCACTTCTCTGGATAGGGAGGGTCCCTGGAAGGCAAGTGCTGGATAGAAGCTTATTCTATCCTCCTCCAGGCGGTGTCAGGCTGTCTCAGATATTCTGGGGAAAAAAAACTGCAATGCAACTTTTATGTTGCCTTGTTGTTGAAAATTCATCATCTTTAATCAACTCAGCACATTTGCAGTTGGGACCCAAGCTCCTCACTCACCGAGAGTCAAATTTTCAAATTCAGAATAATCTCTCAGCAATCACCCTTGGACCTCTCTTTTATTACTCGTGATATTTAATTAAATTCAGTTGGGCTGTTATTAGGTTTTATTCAAGTGTCTCTGAATATACTAAGTCAATTTTGATTTAATAGTTTTTTTTATTGTGCAGCTATTATAAATTTTCAGCAAGAACATTGTATTGTCAGAGAAAGCCCACTGCCACTTATTCAAGGCTTTCCACTCTTTCACTTACAATTTTAGCATCTTTAATTCAAAGACAATCTATTTTCACAGAAAATGCCATATAGCACCACAAACATTTGTTTTGTTTAAGATTACCATAACTGAGATATTTCTGTACCACAGAACTACAAAGGAATTTAAAAATAATAATTCTGTGGCCTACATTTTACATGAAAAGAAACAGAGTATTAGTTAAACAATGTGGTCCAGCTCACGGGGTGGCAGACAGGACAAACACACAAGACCTGTGGACAGACCAACACTCCACCCTATTATGTCCTTTATGCTGCCAAATACAGATGTGATAACATCAGAGAAGCCCCCAATCCCATATTAATGTTACTCAGATGAATACTTTGCTCCAATATCACACTTTAAAAAATTAAGGCAAAGATCTCTAAAATATGACAACTCATAACCCTGTTATATAAGATAAACTCGATTCTATTCCAATCAATCATATTCAATGGCAAAAATTGTTCCCCACATGAACATGTGAGATGTCTCGACAGGCCCGCTCTGACAGGCTCTCCACTGCTTCTGCTGCTGCTGCACTGAACATGGCTGATCCTTTCTGCATGATGGTGAAATGAATATATTGAATTTGTGGTGCATTATACTCCTCATAGACATTTATGAATATTTTCTCTTTATAAGAATTCAGCAAAACACCCAACTTACAGTTTTCATTTCATGGATGAAGAAACTGAGTCTTCAGTTCTATGTCAGGTGGAGAGTCACCAAAAGAGTTGAGGGAATGGAAGCTCTCTGGTGAAGTGAAAAGTACTGGACTGAAGTTAAGAGAGTTTCTTCTGAGGACCTTAGATGGGCACCTCCAATATTTTCTTTTCATCTGCTGCAAAATGAAATGTTCACCTAAATAAATTCTAAGTTTTATTGCAGATGTAACAAGCCAGAATCCATGTCTCTTGATTCCTAATCTCTGTAACTGACAACACTGAATGTAGTCCATATAAAAAGAGGAGAAGGCTCTCTTACACAAACCTGAACTGACTGCTGAAGACTAACTGTGTGACTTTGATTGAGGACCATGCAGTGGAGAAAAGATGGAAACTGCCGGGTGATGCTTTCCCATCAGTCCTAAATTTGAGGGCTCAGCAGGAGACCAATTAATGCTCTGAAGATTTATTACAATGTAATCTGAATTTACATGTTTATAGATATTATTAGCAAGCATAACCAGAATGAGAGTAATGATTGGAACAATATGTGCCTAATAAATGTTATTGAATCACTATGCCACTCTTGAAATTGTTTTTTAAATTGTTGCTAAAAACTCTATTTTCCTTTTTTATTATTTTTTAAATTGATAGATAAAATGACGTGCATTTATCACATACAACATGATGTTCTGAAGTATATGTACATTGTGGAATGACTAAATCTAGCTAATTAACATATGCATGAACTCACATAGTTACAATTTTTGTGGTGAGAACATTCACTCTCAATAGTTTTCAAGAATGCAAGGTATTGTTACTAACTATAGTTACCATGTTGTACTCTCGAACTTACTCCTTCTAACTGAAATGTAGTATTCTTCGACCAACAGATCCTCAACTTCCTCTCTTCTCCTACAACTGTCATAGCCCCTGGTTACCAGCATTCTACTCTCTAGTTCTATGAGACAAACATTTTAAAATTCTGCATGAATGAAATGATGCAGTATTTTTCTCTTTGTGAGTGGATAAATGGACAAAGCTTTATCTTCCTTGAATCAGCTGTGCTTTTCAAGTTTCTTAGAATGGAATATCTGCAAATCTACCTTCATTACTAGGCAAATATTGAAAATTCATGGTTGCAACAGCAGCTGGGTATAGTTCTCAAAGTTTGCTGGAGCTTAAATGAGGTAAGAAGGCTATCTGCCAATTTAATGTGAAGCTGTAATTTTTTTTCTATAACTTTTAATTGGATTGGTTCCAAACATTTCCACCTTGTCCCACTCCCTCTGTCTACTGTGACTCTATCAAGAAGTATTGGTTGGAATTAGTGACAGAAATGATCATTACAGGAAATGAAAAGAGAAAGCCCAAGCAAAAAGCAATTTAAGTTTTTAATTGTTTTTACTTTGATTATTAACAAGCCATGAAGACTAGGGTCAACATGCATTGATTTATTTGTTTTCTTTAAATAAACTGTGTGTGTGTGTGCGTGTGTGTGTGTGTGTGTGTGTGTGTACCGTTCTCTAACATAGTTCTGCATTTCTCACTAACCTATTTCCCAATGACATAAGTTTAACATCCACATAATAAGAAAGTTCCTGGAGTATAAATTCAGCATGTATTATCAACTCTTAGACAAAGTAGGTTTTTGATAAATATTTGTTGTTTGATTAAGTACATAACTGTAAAAGACAATATTATGCCCTTAAAAGTTTATCATCTTAACTTTTAGAGTGGTTGAAAAAAAAACAAGGGAAATAATTTACGTCTTTTAATTTAAGAACTGTAATATCCCTTGTCTGTTTTTAATTTTTTTCTCATTTATTTATAACAAACAGAAAAAACACTGAGTAAGTATCAAGAGGTCAAGAATGAAGAATAGAAAGGAAACAACAGGAGGTGACTTGTTGGAGCAGGGAGGGAGGATTGCAGTTTATGAAGGAGGAACACTTTAAAGACAGGGAACCCCCGCTGCCCACCAGCCCAGTGAGTGCAGGCAGAAAGAGGGTTGGTTGCATAGCATAGTTGCCAGGCTTTCTACATTTGACCTCATCTTAAGAACATACAGGTAATTCAATTTTAGCGAAGTATGGTCAGTTGCTTCTCATTTTAAATTTTATTCTATAGAATATCTATATTAGTAAAAGTTGGTCTGAATGTAATTCTGCACAATTGATATGTCATTCTCCCTCCTTTATTATATTTCAGTAAACTGAACTGAATTAATATAAACTATATTATAATTCAGTAAACTGAATTCAGCAAAATTTGTCACTGATGTAGATAATCTTTGAAAAATTTGATTTTTAATTTCAGTGAGTAAGCAGTTTTAAAACAGAATGTGAATAGAAGAGTTATGACCTTTATATGGATCTCCTCAGGATGCCATTACAAAATATCACAGGTTGGGTGGCTTCAACAACAGACAATGATTTTCTCACAGTTCTGGGGGCTGGAAGTCCAAGGTGAAGATGCCAAAACTGGTATCTAGTGAGGCCTCTCTTCCTGACTTGCAGACAGCCACCTTCTTTCTGGGTCCTCACATGGTTTTTCCTCTGTGTTTATGCAGAGAAAGGGACAATCTAGTGTCTCTCCTTCTCCTTATAAAGACACCAGCCCTGTTGGATTACAGCAGCATCCTTATGGCTTCATTTCACCTTAATTACCTTTCTAGAGGCCCTGTTTCCAAATACAGTCACTTTGTCGTTAGGGCTTAACCGTATGAATTTCAGAGGTTCTCAAGTTAGTCCTTAACAACTTCCTAATGTAGACTGTATTACCCTGATCAGCAAGCATTAGAAAGTCAGAGCATAGCTCTGCACCATAAAACATGGGCCTGAGAGTGTTCAGACTGGAGATATTTTGGCAATTTAACAACTCAATTAGATTATCTTGAGGGCCATTTCCCATTGTGCACAAGCAGGCCTTTAAGAAAGCAAATGGAAGAGTAGGTTAATGACAATCGGTCCGTTTTGCTGCATAATCTACTGGCACAGGAGACCTTGAGGAAAGAGGCAAAATTTAGGTGAAGTATTCATCTGCCCCTGACCATCATTTACTGCATGGTGAGGCTACCCCAGAGACAGCATACAAAGGCAGTGAAGAGAGGGAGGAGAAAATAATGCTGGCAAGAAGGTTCTAAATGCCAGGAGCTATAATAATCTGAAGAAAATGCTAATGTTTTCACTGTATTAATAGCTCTAACACAAATTTTCCTTGGAAGTTTAAATGTCCAACTATAGGATAGATTTTGATATCTGTAGATGGTTTACATTTCCAGTGTTCCCAGTCATGGTGGGTAATAAAAATCTCCGTAAATATTTGTCGGTTTTATGCCACAAATTTCTACTACTCCAAAGTTCTATTCAGTTAGTAGTACTTGGCCACGTCTTAAAGGATAACACAGATGTTTCTGTGTACTTTTCTGCTTTCATTTTTTGCTGTATTCAAAGAACATTCTATTCAAGAGGAAATCTCTACCTTTTAATAAGGTAGACACACTTCCTAAATCAGTCATTCAGCTTCACATTTCTGTGCTAATGCTTTGAGATGTAGAGTTCACATAAATGGATTTTATTTCTTTTTATCAGTGACATTCTCTTTTCTAAGAAATGAAAGAGAATGAGCAGAGCAGTGATTCATTATTTCCTGTGTGGAACATGCTAGGAATGGTCTCTAGGGTGTTTTTGAGCCATCTGGTTTGCTCAGTGTCCCAAGATATGTATCATGTGCTTTGTGTTTTTGTTTTTCTCGTTTCTTGCTTTGAGGAGTTACCTATACTTTGTTTTTTTGTTTGTTTTAAGTCCTCTTTGAAAGACAGTGGGTTTCAAAAGGTGTAATCATCATTACAGGCCATTAGTAAAAATTCTCAATGAATTTAATTATAATTTAATTTTACCTACTCCTTTGAAACAATACTATAAATAATTCTAAGTATTTGTTTAATTTTAATAATAACAATAACTAGGTACTCTCCTAACCACCTTACGTATGCTTCTCATGTTATCCTTGCAAATAACCTGATAAGAAAGGTTTGCAATCCCATTTGGTACACTATTTTGTTCATTGCTGTATGCTCAGTACCTTGAGCAGTGCCTTCCTGATATCTTTTGATAGATATTTGTTTCATAACTGAATGAATGATGAAACTAAGTTATGGGGAATTTAATTTCCCCAAGGGTTGTACAGCTAGTAAATCTGGTAGTAGAAATTCAAACCCAGTTCGTTCTAAATTTAGAGCCTAAGAGGCAAAACTGCGTGGAGTTAGTAGGAACAGTAACAAAATATTACCATGTGCCTGGGTTAACCATTCCAGAATTTTGCAAGCCAAATTCTAAAGACATATCTTTATTCCAATTGAAATTTTTCACACTACCGTTGAAGCACTATTTCTTTTGTTCTTGTAATAGTGTAAATGCAGAAATCTCATCTTCTATTACTTTCCACATCATGGTATATCTGAATACCAGGAGAGTTGTACTGAAGTTTCATAAATTGATGTATTTTAGTACAGGAATTTCCTTTCTAAAATAATCTTAAAGTGAATTATTTCTTGTACAATAGAATCACGCAAAGAGTTTTTAAAATTCCTGATGTTCAGGTTATATCCCAGGCCAGTTAACTCAAAACCCCTGGGGATAAGGCTAAGGCATCAATATATTTCAAAGCTTCCCAGGTGATTTCAAAATAAGGCCAAGTGTGAGAACTAGTATATTCAAAGAAAAAATAATTCTCTACTAATATCTCTTCTCAGCTAAATGCTGTATTTCCCTCACCCACTTCTTCCCCCAAAATAATCCCTTGTTTCCTTAGCCTTTTACTTTGAGTTGTAATTTTTTATTTCTATTATTTTGTTAGCTCTTTTGTAACTCTTTGCCGAATTCTTTCTATGTAGAAACGAATTAAAAGCAAAACCATAGGAAAAGTCAGACGTGCTTCATATATTAACCAAGACTTCTTTCTGATAGTTATAGGCAGTGATACTATAATGCATAGGAAATGACCATGTTCTAAATTTAATTATTCAACTCACAGTAAAAAGTATGAATGATACAGAATTTCATGCGAATATCATTTAATGTGAATCCTTTTCCTGCTCTGAGATCATGACAATAACCCCTTCATCAGAGTGACAGAGCTCACTAGTTGGATTTCAGACCTACGTATTCAGTGTTACTTACAGTATATAATTGCTTCTGGCTCCAAAGAGCTATCTACACTTATTTATCAATTTAGTGCCATGCTAAGACATATTAGAATGGTTGATCTTATTTTAATTTTAGTCTTAACTTAGATTTTTTAGACTCCGCCTACTCACTACAGTTACCATTTAAAATTCCAGAAAAAAAAAAAAATCGTTTTAAAGGAAAATCACCTGAACTGGTTTACAATATAGAATGACAGCTTAGGAGCGTATGATTGCCAGCTCTTCATGGCTGCGTGAAAAGTTTCAACTTTTCCTAAACTCAAATTTAACATGCTTGAAAAAGGAAAATACTTTTATTGTTTAGTCATGGCAGTCTAGTTTACGTACACACACAAACACACAGACACAAATGCACACACCCCTAGACCAAAAACAAGGAAAAATATTGTGTAAAATAGTTTCTTAATGTTGAAAAGCTTACAATATAGTAAATAATTGCCAGCTCAAAACATATGAGAAAAAAAGAACCCAGAGAGGTAAAATGGACACTCAAAGCCCACTTTGGTCCAGAAGTCCTTCATCCAGGATAAAATGAACTTGCTATGAACTAAATGTCTGTGTTACCCCAAAGTCCATATGTTGAAATCTTATGCCCAATGTGATGGTATTAGGAGATGGTGCCTTTGGGAGATGCTTGGGTCATGAGGGTGGAGCTCTCCTGAATGGGATTAGGGCTCTTATAAAAGAGAACCTAGAGAGATCCCTAGTTCCTTCCACCATGAGGACACAGTGAGAAGGCAATCATAAACCAGAAAGTGGTCCCTTACCAAACATCCATCTGCCACAGGCTTGACTCTGTACTTCAAGCCTCCAGAACTGTGAGCAATAAATTTCTGTTGTTTATAAGCCACCCAGTCCATGGTACTTTGTTATAACAGCCTGAAATGATTAAAACAGAACTATAAAATTGAGCTATGATCTTGATAAACTTGTACAGTAAGGGGGCAGACATCTTAGTTAAGGGTCTTCTAAAGATAGAAAATGTAATAAGAAACCACTTACCTTAAAGCTGGCACCACAATACACCATACTTTCAGGGTAAGTTTGCACTGTAAATCACTATACCTTCAGCGTAAGACAGAACTAGATCCACCAAAGCACAGGAACTGCAGAAAATTTACATTGGCACCAAGCAGATTGGAGAGACTGTACATTAAGAAAACTACCTTGAGATATTATAACCATGGCTGCTGTATCAGCAGCCCACATTATTCTTTTTAGCATTGTGTTCCAAGAAACCATAAACTATAAATTTAAAGTAGTACTGAACTAATAGAGCTCCTAAAAAGCTGAGAGAAACAAATGCTAATCATCTCTAGAGGAAGGGACATATATCCTAAGCCTCAAGGAATCCCCATAAATATTTTTTTCAATTACAACGAGCAGCATACAATTAAAGATAAACAAGCATACAAGGAAATAAGTTGTGTAAGCAATAAACAGCAGAAACAATAAGCAGAACAAAATAAAGACTACGAATATTGCCATTAGCAGACATCTTACTAAAATGATGTTCACTATGCATGAAAGAAGAAAAAAGAAACTTGAAGTTACGTGTGTGAGAGAAGAATTTATCTGTAGCGACACAGAACATTTGGAAAGGAATCAAGAAAACTTTAAGAACTGAAAAATACATCACTGAAATGAAAAACCTCAATGGATAGGTATGATGAAATATTGTAAAAACAGAAAAGATAATTAGTAGTGAATTTGAGGATAGGTTAAAAGAAAGTATCCATAAATTATAATGATGACACCAAAAAAGAAGAAAAAGAAAAAGAAATAGAGCAGAGTGGTTAAGGAGAGAGTGAGAAAAGCCTTACATACATCTTATTGTAATCCTGAAGAAGAGGATAAAATGGAGTACAGATAATATTTGAAGAAATAATGGAGTGTCCAGGGAAAGAGGATGACTGGTATCCACAGAATAGGTCATTCTATCTACCTGATTATTAAACCTTCCTTTGCCAAGATCATCCATTGGTGAATATTCACATGGAACATAAATATCATGTTGTTCCCCATTCATAAAAATCTGTTCACTTACCTGTTGCCAAATTTCCATGTCACTATTTTTTTTTTTTCAATTTTCCAATTATGTTCCTTGGTTCCAGACTATCCAGCCAAACCATTAGCCACGGTATGAAGCAATATTCTATTGTATTTACAGTCATTTCTTCTTCTAAACTAAATGAACAATGAGATGCACTGCTTGAAGTTCTTTCTACTGGAAGAATTCCCCTTAACCATTGTCCAAGGATGTCTCAGAAGGGAGCTATAGTGCCACAGCTATTCAATTTTGAATGGCACCTGCATATTGCACAGAACCATCTGTAAACCAAGCCCAAGTTTTTCTCTTTCTTAGTCAACTGATGGTAGGAAACTCCCCAAGAGATCACAGGTTTATGCTGGGTGACAGAAGATAATGTAACAGAAGCAAAGTCTATGGGTATTTGTGTCACTGCATTGTGTAATTTATTTGTGTCTTCAGGGCTTACTCAAGCCCAATCTCATATATGTCAGTTGCGTTGGATGACGGAGTGCTGCTGTGCATGCCCACCTTTATTGCTTGATGATTCAGATATAACTCAGTTCATGATAGGCAGCTCAAGTTGCATGGTAACTTGGTGGCCTATGGTTAAATATTCAGCTACTAAGGCCCAGTAGTAGGCCAAAAGCTGTTTCTGAAGAGAAGAGTAGTTACCCAAAGAGGAATGGCAGTGCTTTTCCCCTAAATACTAAGAGTTTGTGCTGTGGTTCACTTACAAGGGCCCACTGAAGGCTTCAAACAGTCACTGACACTTCAAGCACCATTAGATCTGCTGGATCACGTGGCTCAAGTGGCAAAGAAGCGTCTGTGGTGGTGTGGACTTGGTACAAATCCTTCTTTTACTCTGAGCCCCATTCAGAACTAGTAGCTTTTCTGGTTACTCATGAAATGGGTTGGAGTGGCAGATTTCATCCAAATGAGGAATATGTTGCCTCTAAAATGCAAACAGTCCCACTGTTTTTTTGGGGGATTTTTTGGGGTTTTTTGTGTTTTTGGTTTTTTTTTTTTTTGGTTACAGATGGGGCTAGATACAACAACTTATTTTTCATCTTACCTTCACCAAGGAGGGAGATCTCCACGTGGTCCACACTCCTCACTGGACCCCTAGAAATTTCATTGAAATAAAAAACTCCTGAGTTTTTGTCAGATTTATTTCCTACCCTCTGACATGCAAATGTCCTATCAATCAATAAATCTAGTTTAGCTGCTACTTCTTGCTCACCAGTTTCAATCAGCATAATGCCATCAATGTAATAGACCAGTGTGATACTTTGTGCAAGAGAAAGATTACCAAGTTCCCTGAAAGTGACGTTATAATGTAGGGCTTAAGAATTGATATTTCCTAACATACAACAATGAAGATGTATTGCTGGTTTTGCCAACTGAAAGCAAATATTTTTCATACTCTTTACTAGAAGGCATGATTTAAAAAAAAAAAAAAAAAAGGTGTTGGTTAGATCAATAGCTGCATACTAGGTTCCAAGAAATGTGTTAATTTGCTCAAGCCCTGAAGTCACATCTGAAACAACAGTTGCAACTGGAGTTACCATTTGGTTAAGATTATAATTCATTGTAATTTTCCCCAAGATTCATCTGTTTTGTGCATGGCCCAATAAGTGAGTTGAACAGTGATATGGTAGGATCACCAGCCCTCTATCCTTCAAGTCTTAATCTCTGAAATCCCTCCAAGAATGCAGTATTGTTTCCAGTTTATCATTTTCCTATGTGGGGACATGTCTACTGGCTTCCACTTTGTCCTTCTTATCATAAGGGCCCTCACTGCACTGATCAAAGAACCAATTTGAGTATTTTGTTAGTTGCTGTTTTTGTATATTCCAATTATCCATTACAGATTTGCGGAAATAATCACTTTGGCAAGATGGATTTGGGGATTCACTTGGCCCACTAAGAGGTGGACCTGAGTTAAAACTCCATTGATCATCAGACCTCTATAAGTTCCTACTCTGACTGGTGGAGCATGGTAACATTTTGCACTCCTGAAATTAGTGCCACTTCAGAGATAAACTGTCACATAATCCTCAAAATGTCTGATTATTTCCTTTTCCACAGTGCACAATCACCTGGTAAAAGATTCCTTGGGGAACACCAAAATATATAAATAAAAAATACATAAAATTTGGAAGTATAGTAGGATTCCTTCTCAGGAAGACCCAGCTTCCCCTTCATTCAAGGAGTTCTGGGTCTGTAAACAGGCTCAAATATGACAATTGATGAAAGGATATAGTTTTCTGTTTGGATGATTCAAGTTAGACATCTTTTCAATTGACCTGGAACTTCTCTGCTTATATTGATCAAATAAGATTATTAGACAGCCTATTTATTTCACTTGTAGGAACACCAATCATCAATTATCCATTGCCATAGGTCTGTGTGAATCGAATAATTCTGATTTCTGCTTTGACTCTGCTGTTCATTATGGTAACCATGCCCACCTTATCTTTAGTGATTAAATGCCATCATTTGGCACCTGCTACTCCAGAATTCAATTATTCCCATTGCATTTAAGGATCCAAGTTCAGTGTCAGCAGTTCTTACTTTAATTTCTTACCTACAGAGAAGACTGACCATAGAACTCTTTGAGGGCATAGGGTTCCCCTCTAAATTTGTTCTTCACCATCTTGAACTCTGTGTCCTTCCAGGGTCAATGATCAGATCTTAATTTAAGTCCACCATATCATTTCAATTTTCCTAAGCCTTTTGATATAACATTTCACGTATCTTGAGGCAGTTCTGGCACTTAGTGTAGGCTATCTTTTGGTCCACATTGCAGCCCTCCAGTCAAACAGTCAGGGCCCTTTTCAACCTATCAAGCTACAATGTTGAATCTAGAATGCTTTCTTATTGGACCCGTATTGATAAATTCTACCTGATCTAATGTTATGCTCCTTTCTCCATTATCCCACACTCTAAATACCATCTCCACACATATTTCCCAGATTTCTGTGTATGTAAACTAGAAAACTCAAATAGTTCATTGGAAGTATAGCATACTTCCTCAGGGGTCACACTTTTACTTCACCTTTTGAGACCTGCTGGGACTTGAGTCTATTTATAGATCTAGAAGCAAAGATAGGTGGGAAGGGTGGGTTCTGAGGAGAATCAGCAGTCTCTTGCAAGGCAAATACTTCAGGAGAGGCCATTACAGGTTCCTCAGGCAAAGCAGGGTTGACCTCTCCAGATGGCAATAGAGTAGCTGCTTTTACTCTCAAAGAGGATGCATTAGAATTTAGGGGTCCAATATCCCTAGCTCAATCAGGATCTGTCCATATATCTCTATCCCAGTTTTTAGGAGCTCATTACTTCATAGTCAACACCCTCACTTTAACAGCAGACACCCTGTGAGCTTGTGATTTCAATTTAGTTTGTAATTCAGCCACTCACAGGATGAGACTCACCTTTTGTATGTTTTTTTTAGAATTCTCGGTTCTGCAGCTACAGATACAAGGTTTTCTTTCAGGGCAGACATAGAAACTTTCTGCTCATCTATTCAACTCCAAAGCTGGAAATTTATGAACACTGAAGCTCAACCTCTTCTTTTCCCACTTTGTCAAGTTGAATTAGGAGCAACCAGCTGAATCAATGGCGATATTTTGCACATCTCTGTTTCCACATGATGCCGTGGACTCAGTTTCCTCATTACTGGCAATGGAGTCATTAGTGTCTTTAAATCTGGTCATATTAGAGAAACAATCCCAGGAACCCCAGAACCAATTCAGAAAACTCATCCCAAAGATTCTGTTCCTCCAGAACCACTCTCAGGACCAAAATCTCTATCAGTCAGAGATCTCCAAAGAAATAGAACCAATAAAATACATGTGTATATAAACAGATTTTTATTTTAAGAAATTGTTTTGTGTGGTGGTTGGCAAGTCTGGAATCTGTACTGCAGACCAGCAGGCTGGAAACTCAAATAGGAGTTCATGTTGTGGTGTTGAGTCTGAAATCTATAGGCCATGTTAGAGGCTGGAAAATCAGGCAGGATTTCCATTACAGTCTTGAAACAGGATTTCTTCTTCTCAAAAACCTCAGTTTTTGTTTTGTTCTTAAGGCCTTTAATTGATTGAATGAGGTTCACCCACATTGTTGAGGGCAATATCTTCTACTTAAAGTAAACTCACTCTAAATGTTAATTACATCCATAAAAACACCTTCACAGCACTATCTGGACTGGTGTTTGAACAAACAACTGAGCACCATAGCCTAGCCACATTGATGCATAAAGTTAACCTTCACAACACCTTATACAAATATTGATTTGTAATGGATCGGAGATCTCAACAAAACAAATGTCTAGATAATAATACGGACAATACTATAAGATAACATATATGCACCCTTGGGGGGAATACAATTTCTAAGACACAAAAAGCATTACCCACACAGGAAATGAATGATACAGTTAACTACATTAAAGCTAAAGTTTTCTGTTTATGAAAAGGTGCAAATCAAGTGAGTGGGAATGCAAGCCTTCACACACACACACACTCACACACACACACACAAGAAATGCTTGTATCCAAAATACAAGAACTTCTGCAAATTGATAAGAAAAAGCAAAGCATCCAATAAAAACTTGAGCTACAGAGATTTGAACCGGAAATTCTCAAAAAAGAATATCCAAATGCCCAGTAAGGATATGAAAAACAACTCCACAACCTCATTAATACTGAGAAAAATGCAAATTAAAATCACCGTTAGACATCATTACATATCTACTAAGTCGGCAAAAATGTTAAACTACGAACATAATAAACATGAGGTAGAGAAGAGGGGTTTCATAGCAGAATGGTTAGGAACCTAATCTCATGAGCTGAACTCTCTGCCAAAGAACGGCCTGGAGCAAGTCACTTCACCTTTGTATCTCAATTTCTTTATCTGGAATGTGGGGATAGCAGTAATGCCTAACTTTAATTATATTATACAGTTTAAATCAATGTTCTCAGAATATTGCCTGGCCCCTAGCAAGTACTATTAAGCATCTGTTTTTGTAAATGTTTGTATTTCAATAAAATACAATGTGATAAGACCAGAAACCCTTATACTCTGCTGGTGGGTATGAGGATTGAAATAATCACTTTGGAAAATAGTTGCCATGATCTATTATCATTA
Source organism: Papio anubis (assembly GCF_008728515.1). Classification (NCBI taxonomy): domain Eukaryota; kingdom Metazoa; phylum Chordata; class Mammalia; order Primates; family Cercopithecidae; genus Papio; species Papio anubis. Next base: position 47,493,047 of record NC_044978.1, read on the forward strand.
AAGATACACAGACCCTGCAATAATACATCAATTCCACTTCTAGGTATGCCTACCGTATATATTGTAGACACATTTATAAGAATGTTTATAGAAACCTTGCTTAATATTACAGAATTGTAAGCAATCATATAAAAAAGAATGGATAAATAAATTGTAGAAGACACAATAAAATACCATCCAGAATAAAAAGAAACTGTAGCTGTAAAACTAAGCTAGACCCAGGAATTAAGATAAATTCCAAAACATTATATTCAGTGAAAAAAGCAGACACAAAAAATATAAAGGATGACTTTATTTTCATAAAATTAAAAAGCCAGGAAAGACTGAAATATATTGGCAGTATTTAGGGAATAGTAACAATATGATTATCATGTAAGTAAGGATACTGGATACCACTTGAAAGAGAGAATGAGTTTTGATACGAAGAATTATAAGAGAGTACAACGCATATGCCCATTTTTCTGCAGATGGTTTTCTCACAACTTTACAATTAAATAATGATGCTATAAACATTCTGATACATGTGTCCAAGTTTCTGTATTCTGGGTTACATATCTGGAACAAGAATGACTGGATCTTGGAGGTATCAGTACTGTCCTGTCTCTAGACCTGTGTAGATGTGACAGGTGCTTATTAAACTGCACATATGTAATTTGTGTACCTCTTCAGTACTTGTGTTACATTCTATAATCTTAAAAGAGCAAATAGATTGTAATTGGAGAGCCAAGCATAGAAATGGCTTACGAAGTGGGGTTGTGAAGAAGAAAGTACAACAATGACGAGAGGGAGATGGAAATTCGAGAGGAGATGTTTGTTTGTTTGTTTTTTAAAGAAGGTTGATATTCAATAATTCATAAATATTTATGGAAAACATCTGGTTAAGAGGAGAATTCAACTATACAGAAGAGAAGAGGAACCGTCAAGTGAGTATGTTTTCTGAAAAGCAGGAAATGTTGGGAAGCCATTCTCCATGGGCTGCTTATGTTTCTGCACGTCTTGGGAGCAGACACATTGACTGCTTTTGCTCTGGACTAACACCCTGGGTGTTTGTATACAGAACATCCTTGAAAAGTAGCAATAGTGCTTCCCTCTTTGGCAAAGGATAAGTTTATTTACTTGCCAATGTAGTAAATTGTACTTCACAGCAAAAAATATTTATATTTCACTTCACAGCAAATGCCAGGAAGCAAGTTCTTAGAGACCTATAAAGAGACTTAGACTCCCACACAATAATAGTGGGAGACTAAACACCTCACTGTCAATATTAGACAGATTGAGGTAGAAAATTAACAAGGATATGCCGGGCAAGATGGCTCACGCCTGTAGTCCCAGCACTTCGGGAGGCCGAGGCGGGCAGATCACAAGGTCAGGAGATTGAGACCATCCTGGCTAACATGGTGAAACCCTGCCGCTACTAAAAAATACAAAAAATTAGCCAGGCATGGTGGCAGGGGCCTGTAGTCCCAGCTACTTGGGAGGCTGAGGCAGGAGAATGGCATGAACCTGGGAGGCGGAACCTGCAGTGAGCCAAGATCATGCCACTGCACTACAGCTTGGGCAACAGAGCGAGACTCCATCTCAAAAAACAAACAAACAAACAAATAAACAACAACAACAAAAAAACCCAGAAAATTAGCAAGGATATTCAGGACTTGAACTCAGCTCTGGACAAAGTGAACCTAATAGACAGCTACAGAATTCTCCACCCCAAATAAACAGAATATATATTCTCCTTAGTACCACATAGCACTTAATCTAAAATCGACCACATAATTGGAAGTAAAACACTCCTCAGCAAATGCAAAAAATGGAAATCATAACAAACAGTCTCTCAGACAACAGTGCAATCAAATTAGAACTCAGGATTAAGAAACTCACTCAAAATCACATAACTACCTGGAAACTGAACAAGCTACTCCTGAATTACTACTGGGTAAATAACAAAATTAAGGCAAAAATAAAGAAGTTCTTGGAAACCAGTGAGAACAAAGACACAATGTACCAAACTGGGATGTAGCTAAAGCAATGTTAAGAGGGATATTTATAGCACAAAATGCCCACATCAGAAAGCTGGAAAGATCTAAAATCGCTACCTTAACATCACAATTAAAAGAATTAGAGAAGCAAGAGCAAACAAATTCAAAAGCTAGCAGAAGACAAGAAATAACAAAGATCAGAGCAGAACTGAAGGAGAAAGAGACACGAAAAACCCTTCAAAAAAATCAATGAATCCAGGAGCTGTTTTTCTGAAAAGATTAACAAAATAGACCAATAGCCAGACTAATAAAGAATAAAAGAGAGAAGAATCAAATAGACACAATAAAAAGTGATGAAGGGGATATCACCACTGATCCCACAGAAATACAAACTACCGTCAGAAAATACTACAAATACCTCTATGCAAATAAACTAGAAAATCCAGAAGAAATGGATACATTTCTGGACACATACACCCTCCCAAGACTAAACCAGGAAGAAGTCAAATCCCTGAATCAACTAATAACAAGTTCTGAAATTGAGGCAGTAATTAATAGCCTACCAACCAAAAAAAGCCCAGGACCAGATGGAATCACAGCCACATTCCACCAGAGGTACAAAGAGGATCTGATCCCATTCCTTCTGAAACTATTCCTAATACTAGAAAGAGAAGGACTCCTCCCTAACTCATTTTAACTCCCAGCCTGGGTGACTAAGTGAGACCTTTTCTCCAAAAAAAGAAAAAAGAAAAAATAAACAGCTGCTCCAGGACCTGACGTTGAATAAATACTGGTCATCTAGATAAACAAGTAAATAAATATGTGAATGGATACATTGATAAGCTTTGAGATTCTTTATTGTTTGGAAAATCAGTGATACCTATGATTGAATAGCCTACTCCTTTATAGGAACAGATGTAATTGATCCAGAACATCATCCCACTCCTCAAAAAGAAAATAAGAGATCAGTGGAATTCATCACCTACCATGGAGCTAAAAAACATTTGATTCTTTTACACGTGATAATCTACTGAGGGCAGCAAGAAATAAAGCAACCTTCTGAAAGATTTTCAAACAAAGCTTGGTATCTACATCATAAATGAATAAACGAGTGGCTGAATTACACTTGCCCCATTAAGGAAAGAAGTGGTTGTGTGTTAACCTCTAAGAAAGACAGACGTTTTGGGCTTTTGTGGTTGTTATTGACTTAGATTTTTTTCTTATGTTGCTTGTAACATCTTTAAAATATTTTCTACTTAGCCACTTAATAACACAGAATTTAGCATCTCTCAAGTTATGAAATAAAGTAAAAAGACATTTTGGTGTATTGAGAACTGATTGTTAAATTTCCTGAATTTGAGAATTGACTTAACTCAAACTGACTTTACCACATCTAAGCCCTTTAAAAGCTAAAAGTTCGGCGGGGCACAGAGGCTCACGCCTGTAACCCCAATACTTTGGGAGGCCGAGGCGGGTAGATCACGAGGTCAGGAGATTGAGACCATCCTGGCTAACAGGTGAAACCCTGTCTCCACTAAAAATACAAAAAATTACCCGGGCGAGGTGGCAGGCACCTGTAGTCCCAGCTACTCGGGAGGCTGAGGCAGGAGAATGGCATGAACCCGGGAGGCGGAGCTTGCAGTGAACCGAGATCGCGCCACTGCACTCCAGCTTGGGCGACAGAGCCAGACTCCGTCTCAAAAAACAAAAAAGAAGAAAGAAAAAAAAAAGCTGAATGTTCGATATCTTCATTTGTTTAAATTAGGTTTGGTCATTAGACTGCCTTTTACAGCATTTTTTCATTTTCTTTTAAAGTGTCTCAGAACTAGTAATCAACAAATTGTTTTTGTGTAAACAGGAAATTCTTTGTTCTCTACTGTTTCTCACCATGGAAATAAGTGTAATGTGATAACTACTGGAGTGAATAAAAGGAAAGGAGGCTGATTAGAAAAGAAGACTTGTGACTGGAATCTCAGTGTTCAACAGTGCTTATAATCTTTCACTCCATCTTTGATAGAGTTTTCTCTGGAACATATGTCTTTCAGCTCTAATAAAATTGCTTAAGCAACCCTTCTAAATATGCCCTGTACATATGTTAAGTAACATTTCCATTTTAGAATGACTCATGATTTCCTCTCTTCATCATTATGGCTAGATCTGTCTTTCTCACATTTCATGTCTTTGTTTAATTACCCTCTGTATTAGCTCATTTTTACACTGCTATGAAGAATGCCACCCGAGACTGGGTAATTTATAAACAAAAGAAGTTTAATTGACTCACAGTTCTGCATGGCTGGGGAGGCCTCAGGAAACTTACAATCATGGCGGAAAGTGAAGGGGAAGCAGGGCAGTCTTACATGGTAGCAGGAGAAAGACGGAGAACAAAAGTAAGGAAGTACCACATTTAAAACCATCAGCTATCATGAGAACTCCCTTACTATCATGAGAACAGCATGGGGAAAACTACCTCCACAATTTAATCACCTCCCACCAAGTCCCTCCTTCGTCATGTGGGGATTACAATTCAAGATGAGATTTGGGTGGGGGCACAGAGCCAAACCATTTTATTTTCTTTAATATAAGTTTATATAATTTTTATTCAGAGCTACTATTTGGCATTCAAGAATGAAAATGGGAAACCGGGAATATTTCATACTGTGCTGAGGCAATGAGGTAAATGGTAAAAGCAACAGATGAAAAAATGAACAGATGACATGAGTTTTAGTCTTTTCCTCACCACATATGATCCTCAATTTATTTTTCTGTTAAGGAGATATAAAAACAACAGCTTTGCCTATCTCACAGGATGTAGTAAGAACTGAGGTAATTTATATATTTTTAAAACGGTAAACAAAATTCAACACAAAATACAGTTAAAAAGCGATTAATTGATATTGTTCTCATTCTCATACATTGGTACATTAGTCTTTGATGAGCCATAATGAACCTGTTCTTTAACTGCATGACCATAAAGTACATTGATAGACCAGATTTCCCAGAGATTGTATGACCTTGGTTCTTTAAACATGAACTATACAAAGTCCTGGAAAGAAAAGTGCTAAAGTTAATTTGGTTTTGGCAGAAAGATGTATTGGATGACTGAATAGGGATCTTTCATCTCTAATTTCCAAGGTTGTAGAAACAATAACATCCCAGCACCCAGCTATCCCATGCCCTATAATGTCCTACTGAGCTAATTCACATCAGGGGTGTGCACACTGTTACTTTTGGCTATGGGTTTTACATAACACAAAACCAATTATCTTTACTAGGAAACAAATGGTCCAAATTAAAAGCTCCTGTAGGTTTAAAGCAGCAGAAGCATCCAATTTTAAAAGGACTCTAAAGACAAATTTCTCTTCAGTGGGTGGACATAAGATGTGAGTAATTATTAAACTCATAAACTAGCTATAATTGGAAAGACAGTGCAATAGATTAGAGCTGTGTAGTCAAACTCAGTCCAGATCCACAATTAGAACAAGGAGAATTTCAGATGGTCTGTAAATGAGGTGGTTTATGTGATCTTTCACCTGGTCCCCTTTCTCTTTCTGACCTCCTCTCCCTTTCTTTATTCAGTTTCCTTTTGTTTGCTCCCTTTTTTTTTTTACTTGCCCTGCATTACCCAAATTGATCACCCATACTCATGTCGTTCCAGTTATCCAGGCAAGCATGCTGTTTGTTTTGTTCTAAACGATCGAGTGTTTTCCTTTTACCCTGAACTGAATTCATTAAGTAATTTCACATTGGATTTTTAGACCTTGTTGCAGGTCGAGTTGTGACTCCTATAAAGAGAAATGTTGAAGTTCTAACTCCCAGTACCTCAGAATGTGACTTTATTTGGGGATACAGTCATTGTAAATGTAACTAAGATGAATCATACTGGAATAAGGTGGGCCCCGAATCTCACCTAACTGGTATCCTTATGAAAAAGAATGTTATGTGAAGAGAAACAGACATGCACAGAGGGAAGACAATGTGAAGAGACACAGGGAGAACACGTGGAAAAATGAAGGCAGAGACTGAAGTGAGGCAGCCACACAGCAAGCAATGCCAAACAATGCCAAAGATTGCAAGCAAACCGCCAAAACAAATACTGTCATTTTAGTGCAAATGACACAATGAGTTCCCAATTCTGAGCCTAGAAGCTTTTTTTTTTTTTTTTTTTTTGAGACAGAGTTCCACTCTGTCACTCAGGCTGGAGTGCAGTGCTGCGATCTCGGCTCACTGCAACCTCCGCCGCCCAGGTTCAAGTGATTCTTTTGCCTCAGCATCCCGAGTAGCTGGGATTACAGGCACACACCACCATGCCTGGCTAATTTTTTTGTATTTTCAGTAGAAACGGGGTTTCACCATGTTGGCCAGGTTGGTCTTAAACTCCTGACCTTGGGTGATCTGCCCACTTCGCCCTTCCAAAGTGTTGGGATTACAGGCGTGAGCCACCGCGTTTGGCCAAGTCTAGAAATCTTAGATTGAGTATAGAGCTTATATTTAGCAAAAGGATCCACAACAAGGTTTGATTTGGAAATTTGACTTGTAAAGAGAAATGAGCATTGGCTTGTGAGTCACATGTTCATTTTAAAAAATCTTAGCTTAGCCTCATACTTGGTGTAGGACTTTAGTCATAGCTTAATCCTCTGAGAAGTTGGTTTTCTCTAGCAGAGTGCCAAGCATATAGTCAATGCTCCTTAAAGTTTGTCTGTTATTTAATAAAACTTTCCTTTTCCTGGATACTAAGGCTCTTAAATCTAGCAGAGCCTTGCTAAATCCCATGCCCGTCATACCGGCTGTTTTGAAAGAAATAATTTTTACTTTCCACTCATCTGAAAAATCTCAATTGACTTAAAAACTGCAACCATGGCACTTAGAAAACCTTCTGTTTACTTCATCTTGGTGACTCCTGGACCTTTATGTAATTCACAGCCAAAGAATGAAAAACAGTGGTCAGGACCTTTAAGCTATGTTGTGAGGAATATATCACTACCTCAGATGACTTAAACTTGAATGCCAAACCTAAAATTAAGCTTCACAAGCTATCTATCTTGATAATCAGTGCAAGGTTGTATTTTATTTTTTTTATTTTTTTTATTTTTTTTTTTTTGAGACGGAGTCTCGCTCTGTCGCCCAGGCTGGAGTGCAGTGGCCGGATCTCAGCTCACTGCAAGCTCCGCCTCCCGGGTTCACGCCATTCTCCGGCCTCAGCCTCCCGAGTAGCTGGGACCACAGGCGCCCGCCACCTCGCCCGGCTAGTTTTTTTTTTGTATTTCTTAATAGAGACGGGGTTTCACCGTGTTAGCCAGGATGGTCTCGATCTCCTGACCTCGTGATCCGCCCGTCTCGGCCTCCCAAAGTGCTGGGATTACAGGCTTGAGCCACCGCGCCCGGCCTAAGGTTGTATTTTAGAGTTTGGAAATGATAAATCCAAGTTAACACAAATGGTAAAAGTATAATTCACAATTGCTTCCTAAAGATCAAATTCTTAAAGTCCTGTTGCTTATAGAAACCTATGATAGCTTAAAATCATACCTTACAAAAGATTAACAACCATGGGAAGTGGGAAAAAAAAAAACTGAGAGAAACATTTGTTTCTCAGTGGCATCCTGCAAAGAGCCTTGGAGAGAAGGGAAGTCAGGCTTGCTGGATGTTCCGGGCAATGTACTGGTCACTTACGGATACACCTCTATTAAATCAATCTGCACAATGCCCTATATGGTAGGTCATTTATCCCCATTTTATGGATGAAGAAATGAAGTAATTCTAGGTCATTTGTCAAAAATCAAATCGGGATTGGCTGATCCCACAGTGCATGGGCTCTACTAACCAGAGCCAGTTTGGGTTCTAAGTCCACTCCTGACCAGCAAGGTGACCTTGAATAACTTGATGAATCCATCTGGATCTCAGTAACATCCTGTGTAAAACTGGAGTTTTAGACTAGGTGATATCGCAGGTTCTTTTTAGCTGGAGAATTTCTACTTGGAAAAAAATTCAGTGCAAGCCAGAATATTAAGGGCCAAATAAGGTAATTACTAACTCTGCTATGATATCCTATTATGATTTCATCATGATCATTTAAGTTTGTTTAACTCTTCAATAGAACTTGTAATACTGTTATGTGTTTAAACATTAGTTTTAGCTACACAATTTTTGAATTATGTAACTATTATATGTATTACCTTAAGTTATCTCCTAAAACTTATACATGAAGAACTATAGTACTGCATAAAGAAGGTGGAAGTGCCAGGCACGGTGGCTCATGCCTATAATCCTAGCATGTTGGTAGACCAAGGCAAGACCAGCCCCTGAGCAGCATGAAGAAACCTTGTCTCTATAAAAAAAAATTACAAAAAATTAGCTGGAGATAGTGGTACACCTGTGGTCTCAGCTACTCAAGAGGTTGAAGTGGGAGAGAGTTCTTGAATCCAAAGGTGGAGTCGAGATCATGTGCCACTGCACTCCAGCGTAGGTGACAGAGCAAAATCCCTGTCTTTAAAAAAAAAGAAGGTGGAAATGCAATTATAAAGACGACCCATTTTTGTTTTATAGTAAATTTTAAATGATGATATTATATCTTCAGCAAATCTCCAAGCAACCTATATGACCTAGTCCTTAAAAATATATATGGTTTTACTGTAGTTACTTTAAGAAATATCTGAAAGAGACATAAGGTATGGGAGTAATCAGGCTAAAGAGTGTCTACAAACTGCATAAAATACTACTGTAAAACAATGTAGATAAAACCACATGTAACTTTGGATACAGCATAGCAAGCTGTTGCCACAACCTTTATTTTATATGTCTGTTGAAGAAAAACTTGCTTCATAATGCATTTAATTAATATAATATACCTAGAAAACAATTGGAATATATAGAGAATCCTTTTTGCAGTTAATTATAGTGTTTATCTTTTTGGCTGCTCTTCGTTTAACCAAGGGACAAAAACATGTTGCTGAGGCTACAATCTAGACAGTTGCTCTTAATTGTTGATTGGTAGAAGAATTAACATAGTACCATTGTGTCTGAATTTGGTTCCTTCCGGTGGGTTCTTGGTCTCGCTGACTTCAAGAATGAAGCCGCGGACCCTTGCAGTGAGTGTTTCATTCTTAAAGATGGTGTGTTAGGAGTTTGTTCCTTCAGATGTTCAGATGTGTCCGGAGTTTCTTTCTTCCGGTGGGTTCGTGGTCTTCCTGACTTCAGGAGTGAAGCCACAGATCTTCACATTGAGTGTTACAGCTCTTAAAAGTGGCGTATCCAGAATTATTTGTTCCTCCCAGTGGGTTCGTGTTCTCGCTAACTTCAAGAATGAAGCCGCAGACCCTCGCGGTGAGTGTTACAGCTCATAAAGGTAACGTGGACCCTCCCAGCACTTTGGGAGGCCAAGGCAGGCATATCATGAGGTCAGGAGATTGAGACCATCCTGGCTGACATGGTGAAACCCCATCTCTACTAATAATACAAAAAGTTAGCCCAGCATGGCAGTGGGTGCCTGTAGTCCCAGCTACTTGGGAGGCTGAGGCAGGAGAATGGCATGAATCTGAGAGGCAGAGATTGCAGAGAGCAGAAATCAGGTCACTGCACTCCAGCCTGGTTGACAGAGCAATACTCTGTCTCAAAAAAAAAAAAAAAAAAAAAAACAAAGGTAGTGTGGACCCAAAGAGTGAGCAGCAGCAAATTTATTGTGAAGAGCGAAAACACAAAGGGACTTGAGCAGGTTGCGCTGCCGGTTCGGGTGGCCAGCTTTTATTCCCTTTGTGGCCCCACCCACATCCTGCTAATTGCTTCATTTTACAGAGCACTGATTGGTCCATTTTACAGAGTGCCGATTGGTCCATTTTACAGAGTGCTGACTGGTGCATTTACCATCCTTTAGCTAGACACAGAGTGCTGATTGGTGCATTTACAATTCTTTAGCTAGACTCAGAGCACTGATTGGTGCATATTTACAGAGTGCTGATTGGTGCATTTACAATCCTTTAGCTAGACACAGAGTGCTGATTGGTGTGTTTACAATCCTCTAGGTAGAGAGAAAAGTTCTGCAAGTCCCCACTCAACCCAGGAAGTCCAGCTGGCTTCGCCTCTCACCATGAAGGTAAACCTTGATGAAAATAGGCCGTACCAAGGTATACTGAAATAATGCCATAATCACAGGCCAAGAAATCTCGGCCAGTATCTAAACACTCTGCTGATCCTGCCATCACACTCAGTAAAAATGGTGCAAAAACCTGACCAAGACAAACAAACATGTATGTGGCCCTTGCAGTGGATCCAAAGCAAATGTGGGAATTGAGATTTATCAAGGAGAGCCAACTGTCACAGAAACTGGATGGGTTTCATATAAACCAACTGGATATAACATAGATCAGGATATTTACCAGATTCTGACAATAAATATACAAAACATACAAGGTAGCAAGAAAGTTCATTTGTGGAAATTTATAACTGATCTCTCCTTTAACCTGTGTTCTTACTACGTCATTTAACTCCTATGTGTAATCACTAAGGCACTTCAGTTTAGATGAGAGGAAGCACCTGACAAAATCATTTCATGTTAGGCGCAAAATATTTGTGTTCTGCATTTGGTAAAGTTCTTCCAAAATTTAGTTGTCTGAGTTTTAAACTGGCCACTGGTCCAGTCATACTAATTCTGTTTCAATCTCTCATTTATAGACCATCAGTAATAAAACTAATGCTGGTGATTATTAAAAACACATACACAATCAATATGTTAAATTTAATAATCCCTTTATAAAATAATGTACTAGATATGATCATTCTTCTCTGACCCTTCTAAGAAAGTTTTTGATTTATGCTGATTAAATTTGAGCTTCCTTCCACAGTAATTTTGTAATTACAGTCAGAAAAAGGTGTCATAAAAAATTACACATAGAACTTGTTTGCTTAATTGACTGGAAGCTTTTCTTCCTTTTATATTGTGTAATTGGATGCCAAATAATGATAAATTAGTCTTAGAAGGGTATGGTACATACAACTGAATAATGGAAATAACTCAGTTTAATTACCTTAATAATTATCATGATAATTTCTAAAACATGTCATGTCTTCAGAGCTTTTCAGTGGCATCCTGCATAGAGTCTTGAAGAGAGGGGAAGTCAGAAATGAAGATGATATAAAATCACTCACATAAAAGGGACTATGCTCTAAAAATATTGCTGTATATTTTACATATATTAAAAAGGGATAAACTATATACACTGTATAGACATTTCAAATTAAATTAAGAGCATGGAATTAGAATTATCTCCCCTTCCCCTACCATCTGCCAGTGAATAGAGATGCTTCCTCTATCATCTTCACTCCCTACCTTAGGGGATGGTGTTAGGACAGTAATTCAGGAAATTTTTTCATCTAAGAAAATTATCTGGTGATATCATAGATCAGACATCCCTAAAGCCGAATGCAAATTTTACTTGATTAATCAACCAAGGATGCAACTTTCAACAGAAATAAGAAATGATTCCAGTTCCAAATTAGTGGCATAGAAGCAAGCTGGCTTCACTTGCCTCTTCCCTCCAACCCCCCCCCCCCCCCCCCCCCCCCCCCCCCCCCCGCCAAAAATGAAACAAAACCAAATATGTGGCATCAAGGTTATCACCAACAATATCTCAGAACTCAAATATGAAGACGAGATAGCTCCTGGGGCCACAGAGAAGCAAAAAAAAGATGTCAAGCAGACAGTGAGAGGATCAGACATCCATATCCATCATGCTCCTCCCTCAAATCTTCCCAGCAACAAACAAGTAGAAAATGTCCCCCTGAATCACTGTTTCTACACTGGAAAAGGTGAGATGGAGGTAGACAACCAGGTTTCCCTCCATCTTACATTCCCTTGCAGGAGATGTGTTCCCATCTCTACCCATGGGAAGCATCTGACTGTCTAAAGAGAGAAATATCCCTGAGGACAGCCAGAGACAAAGTGGGGAGAAGGGACTATCTATCATCTGCCACCCTGAAAATTCTGCTCTATAACTTGGCAAAAGGAGATGCCATGTCAGAGTAGCTGTTCAATAGCAGTATGTTGTAGGAGGTACCTTTCGCAGGGTTCCTTGGGCACAAACTGCTGCAATCTTTCCAAAATTGTTCGTATAACTTTTGGGACATCCGCTATTCAGGACAGGCAGAGTTCCAAACATTTACTAGAGCCACAGTAAACCTGGATTTAAAGCATCATGTAGTACCCTAAAGGAGGTGGCAACATAGTAGGAAAAAAATTTCAATAGGTAAACTATAAGGAATTTCAACTTACAAGGATAAGAAACATATCCAATAAAAACCTAAACACGCCAGACAGAAAAGACTAAAATAAATAACAAACCATTCAATGCAAAGACATAAAAAACATCTACGACAAACAAAAGTAAACAGGGAACCATGACCTTCCCAAACAGACAAAGAAAGTAATGAATGACTGACCCTAACAAGACAGTGACATATAAGCTGTCTGACAAAAATTTCAAAATAGTGGTTTTAAGGAAACTCAGTGATCTCCAGATAACACAGAAAAGCAATTCAAAAATTTATCAGGGAAATTTAACAAAGATATTGAAATAATTTTAAAAAATCAAACACATATTAGAACTGATAAATACATTTGCCAAAATAAAAAATTCATTAGAGGCTCTGAACAGCAGAATGAATCAAGCAGAGGAAAGAAGGGAGAAAAGAAAAAAATAATGAAAAGAAGTGAAGATCAACACAAGATATAGAAAACCACTTCAAAAGACCAAATCTAACAATTATTGGTGTTGAAGAAGGAATTAAGAAAGAGAAAGGGTAGAAAATTTATTCAAATAAATAATAATAGAAAACTTTCCAAAACTTGAGAAAGATATAAATATCCAAATACAGAAAGGCTAGAAAACAAATAGATTTGACTCAAATTGATCTACCCCAAGGTATGTCACAATCAAACCCTTAAAGGTCAACGACAAAGACAGGGTCATAAAAACAGCAAGAGAAAATAAGCCAATATTATAACATATAAAAGAACTCAAATTTATCTGGCAACAGACTTTTCAACAGAAACCATATGGGGCAGGAGAGAATGGGATGACATTTTCAAAGTGCTGAAAGAAATAAAAATGCCATCTAAGAATACTGTACCCAGCAAAGATATCCTTTAAATATGAAGGCGAGATAAAGTCTTTTCCAAACAAACACAAGCTGAACAAATTCACCACCACCAGACACATCTTACAAGAAATGTTAACGGGAGTTCTTCAACCTGAAGGAAACAAAACAAAACAAAACACAACACAACACAACAAAACAAAAACCAAAACCACTATCACGCAAAAAGAATACCCAGAAGATATAAAACCCACTGGCAAAAGTAAGGACACAGACAAACCCAGCATACTCTATTACTGTAATTATGGTGGGCATTTATTCGTAACTCTAGTATGAAGACTAAAAAATCTATCAAAAACTATAATAGCTACAGCAATCTGTTAAGAGATACGCAATACAAAACTATGTAAATTGAGACAACAAAAAGTGAAAATATGGAAGGGCGAAAGTGTAGAGGATTTTTTTTTCTTTGCTTCTATTATTTTCTTTGTTATCTAAGTTAAGTTGTTTCAACAATTTCAAAAAAGTAAAAGTTATATCAAGTGTCCTTACTGGCTACAATGGAATCAACAAATCAACAACAAGAGGAATCTTGAAAACTACACATACACACGGAATTTTAAAAAAACATGCCTCTGAGCAACCAATGGATCAATGAAGAAATTAAAAAGGAAATTTAAATATTTCTTGAAACAAATAAAATGGAAATAAAACATAGCAAAATCTATGGGATACAGCAAAGTCAGGACTAACAGGAAAGCTTATAGCAATAACCGCCTCCATTAAAAATGTAGAAAGACATCAAATAAACAACCTACCAATTCACTTCAAGGAACAAGAAAAACAAGAAGAAACCAAACACAAAATCAGTAAAAGGAATAATGAAGATCAGAGCAGAAGTAAATGAAGTTGAGACTAAAGAAATCAAACCAAATATCAACAAATAAAAAGTTGATTTTTTTGAAAAGATAAATAAAATTGACAAACCTTTAGCTTCACTAAGAAGAAGACAGAAGATCCAAATAAATAAAATAAAATAATGAAAAAGACAACATAACAGAGACCACAGGAATACAAAGAATCACTAGAGACTATTATGTAACTACAAACTGGAAGACCTGGAAGAAATGGATAACTTCCTGAACACATAAAACCTACCAAGATTAAACCATAAAGAAATGAAAAATATGAAATAATCAATAATGAGTAACAAAACCAAAACTGTAATAAATAGTTTCCCACTGAAGTAAAGCCCAGGACCTGATGATGTCACTACTGAGTTCTACCAAATATTTGAATAAAAAATAATACCCAGCACTTTGGGAGGGCAAGGCAGGCTGATCACGAGGTCAAGAGATTGACACCATCCTGTCCAACATGATGAAACCCCGTGTCTACTAAAAATACAAAAATTAGCCAGGCGTGCTGGCATGCAACCTGTAGTCCCAGCTACTGGGGAAGCTGAGGCAGGAGAATTGCTTGAATCTGCAAGGCGAAAGTTGCAGTGAGCCAAGATTGCACCACTGCACTCCAGTCTGGTGACAGAGCGAGACTCCATTAAAAACAAACAAACAAACAAAAAAACAAACAAAGAAACCAATAATACCAATTCTACCCTTCAAAAAAATTAAAAAGTTTGGAAAACTCCTGAACTCATAAGGCCAGCATTACACCGATACCAAAACCGGACAAGGATGTAAACAAAAAAAAGAAAACTATGGACAAATATTCTTGAAGAACATAGATGCTAAAATTCTCAACAAAATACTGGCAAACCAGATTCAACACTACATTTAAAAAATTCACTATGATCAAGTGGGATTCATCCTAGGAATGTAAGGCTGGTTCCACATATGCAAATTAATAAACATTATAGATCACATTAGCAGAACCAAGAACAAAAACCATATGACTTTTTCAATAGATACTGAAAAAGCATTCGATAAAATTCAATATTCTTTTATTTAAAAAACCCTCAAAAAACTCATTATACATGGAGTATAATAATAATAAAGGCCATAAATTTACAGCTAACTTCATACTGAATGGAGAAAAATTGAAAGCCTCTCCCCTAAAATCTGGACGAAACCAAGAATGCCCACTTTTACCATTTTTGTGCAACATAATCTGGAAGTCCTGGCCAGATTAATTAGGTGAGGGAAAGAAATAAAAGGCATCCCAATCGGAAAGGAAGCAGTCAAATTATCCAAATTCACAGACAATATGATCTCATATTTATGAAAGCTTAAAGACGCCACCAAAATATTCTTAGGACTGATAAATGAATTTAGTAATTTTGCAGGATAAAAAATCAATATAGAAAAATCAGTAGCATTTGTATACACCAACAGTGAACAATCTGAAAAAAATTTCAAGAAAGCAATGCCATTTACAATAGCTACAAAGAATATAAGACACCTAATAATTAACTAAATGAAATAAGTGAAAGATCTACACAGAAAACTATACAACACTGATGAAAGAATTTGAAGAAGACACCCAAATAAGTGGAAAAATATTCCATGTTTGTGAATTGAAAGAATTAATATTGGTAAAGTGTCAGTATTACTCAAAGTAACTTGTAGATTAGTGCAATTTCTATAAAAATATCTACAACATTCTTCACTAAAATAGAAAAAAAAATACTAAAATTTATATGGAACCACAGAAGACCCCAAATAGCCAAAGCAATTCTTAGCAAAAAGAACAAAGCTAGAGGCATCACAGCCCCCGACTTCAAAATATACTATAAAGTTATAGTAACTAAATTAGCATGAGACTGTCATAAGAACAGGCACATAAGCCAGTGGAACAGAACAGATAACCCAGATATAAATTTACACATTTATAGCCAACTCTTTTTCAACAAAGTTGCCAAGAATGTGCAATGGGGAAAGGACAGGCTCTTCAGTAAATGATGCGGGAAAAACTGGGTAAACCATATCCAGAAAAATAAAACTAGATCAATGTCTGTCACCATATAAAAAACAAAATCCAATGGTTTAAAGGCTTTACTCTACAATCCAATGCTATGACATTACTAGAAGGGGAAAAAAAAATTGGAGAAAAACTCCAAGACATTGGTCTGGCCAAAGATTTTATGTGTAAAACCTCAGAAGCACAGGCAACAAAAGCTAAAATGGACAAACGAGATTACTTCAAGCTAAAAAGCTTCTGAACAGCAAAGAAAACAATCAACAAAATGAAGAGATAACCCACAGAATGAGAGAAAATATCTTCAAACTACCGATCTGACAAACTATTATCAATAACTAGAATATATAACGAGCTCAAATAACTCAATAAAGAGAAAAAATAAATAATCCAATTTAAAAATGGGCAAAATGTCTGAAAAACATTTTTCAAAAGAAGACTTACAAATGACCAACAGGGCCATTTGTTCTCACATGAGGTCAACATTCTTACCCCAGATAAATTTTTTTTTTCCAAAACGACAGGGAACAGTGGATGTTAGTGAGGATGTAGAGAAAGGGGAAGACTTGTATATTGTTGGCAGAAATGTAAGTTAATACAGCCACTGCGGAAAATAGCATAGTGCTTCCTCAAAAAACTAAAAATAGAACTATCATATGATCCAGGAATTTCACTACTGAGTATATGTCCAAAGGAAAGGAAATCGATGCATTGAAGAAATGCCTGCATTCCCATGTTCACTGAAGCACTATTCACAATAGCCAAAAGCTGGAATCAACCTAAGTGTCCATTAGTGGATGAATGGATGAAGAAAATGTGGTGTAGGCCAGGCGCAGTGACTCACGCCTGTAATCCTAGCACTTTGGGAGGCCAAGCCAGGTGGATCACCTGAGGTTAGGAGTTTGAGACCAACCTGGCCAACAGGTGAAACCGTATCTCTACTAAAATATAAAAATTAGCTGGGCATGATAATCCCAGCTACCAGGGAGGCTGAGGCAGGAGAATTGCTTCAGCCTGGGGGACAGAGGTTGCAGTGAGCTGAGATCGTGCCACTGCACTCCAGCCTGGGAGACAGAGCGAGACTCTGTCAAAACAAGCAAAAAAAAGATGTGGTGTATATGTACAATGGAACACTTTTCAGACATAAAAAAGAATGAAATTCTGTCATTTGCAACAACATGGGTGGAAATGATGGTTATTACATTAAGTGAAATAAGCTAAGCACAGAAAGACAAACATTACATGTTCTCATTCATATATGGGAACTGAAAAAAGCGGACCTCAAGAAGGTAAAGAATAGGTTGATGGTTACCAGAGGCCAGAAAGCATAGGAGGGAGGGGTAATGAAGAGAGACTGAGTGATGGGCACAAATACACAATTGGATAAAACAAGTAAGACCTAGTTTTAATAGACCAGTAGGGTGAATATAGTTAATAACAATCTATTGTACATTTTTAAATAAGTAGAAGAGAATAATTCAAATGTCTCTAGCATAAAGAATATATACATATTTACAGTAATGGATATCCCAGTTACCCTGATTTGATCTTTACACATTATATGAATGTATTTAAGTATCACATGTACTCTGAAAATATCTACACTTATTTATTATGTATCAATAAAGCAAAAGAGGGCATGAAAAGTTTGGCTACTTATTTAATGAGGATTTCTGGGTAGAGCAGGTCAGAGTTTCCAAGCTGGTGTGAAATGGTTTAAGAAACCAAGGAAAGGAGACTGTTTAGGGCTTTATGGTGCTTAGAAGGTGGGGCCAGGATGAGGGTTCCCTTGTCCCGGGCTGGGACCTGGAGAGATTTGAGTTTTTCATCAACTCCAATGGCTTTTTTTATTGGCTTGCCCACCTGCAGGGGCAGAAGGGGAAAAGGGAGGGGTGGGCTTGAAAACTGTAAAATAAAAAAATACTTGCAAGACAAAAAAAAAAAAAAAGAAAGAAAGAAAACCAACAAACAAACAGAAATAGTTGGTTGACATGAACCATTCAGAACGTAAGCAGAAAAAGGAATTTTTTTTCCTCTGAGTATTTCAGATTAACAAGTGAAGACAGGATTTCAGTTTATCCAATCTGAGTCCAGATTGTGGTGTGTGTGTTGTTGTTTTCATTAATTTGTTTATCAGGACTATAGTTTCTTTGAAATTCATGGTTCGTGAGAGGGGACTGTACAACTCGTGGGTGCAAAGCTGGGCCATAATACTGAACATGGGGCCGGGCGCAAAGCTGGGCCATGATACTAAACATGGGGCCGGGCGCGGTGGCTCACGCCTGTAATCCCAACTCTTCGGGAGACCGAGGTGGGCAAATCCCAAGGACAGGAGTTTGAGACCAGCCTGGCCAACATGGTGAAATCCCGTCTCTACTAAAAATACAAAAATTAGCTGGGCATGGTGGCACGTGCCTGTAATCTCAGCTACTCAGGAGGCTGAGGCAGGAGAACTGCTTGAACCCGGACCCGGGTGGCAGAGGTTGCGGTGAGCCGAGATTGTGCCATTGCACTCCAGCCTGGGCAACAAGAGGGAAGCTCTGCCCCCCCCCAAAAAAAAAAATTACTAAACGTGACTAGATCTCTCTCAGTCATCTATCTCACTCTCTATATATAATTTTTCTAAGGTAACAATATTTTTTATTGTCACTAATAGAAATCCATAGGATATAAAATCCTTTAAAAATAGAATGATGCCGATTCTTTGCCTTGGGAATAAATGTGGGTAATACAAACAGAAGTGTTCAGTTTGAAGAAAGCAAGAATGCACAGTGAATTTTTAAAAATGCTTATGCATACAGACTATTGTGAGAATGGGTTCAGTTTGGTTGAAAGAAACTGAGAAAGAAAAGTAACAAGTGATTAATAGTTAAATGGGTAAATATGAGCCACAAATTACCTCAACATTAAGGAAAATAAAACAAGTAACAATGGCAAAAACTAAAGTTATCAATCTTCTAACTTGCACACATCAGAATTTTTTAAGAATCTAAGCCTGAAGAAAGATGGGGGAAAAGGTCATTGAGTCAGCTCACACAAGCTTTTCTGGAATGGTTATTGGCTCACATTTGGGTTTGCTATTGTCAAATCAGAATACAGACCTACTTTGTCAACATGAAGACTAAGCCACAGCTCCTGGCCCTCATATGGCCTGCAATTACCCTAAACTGTCTCTATGATTGCATTATGTCTTTCTTCCTCACCGTGATAAAATGTGCCCCTTTCTCCTGAGCTTTAAGGATTTTGCAGGTTACTGGAAGCAAATTCTTCAAGGACCGTTTCCAGTAAAGTTTTAAATTCCATAAATTATTTGACTTTCATCATCTTTATTAAAAGAAATATTTCACAGTTTGGTAGGTCACTATGAGCATCTTTTTCTCATCCTTGGAAAATGTAGCATTTCCAATCCACGTCAGAGACACAGTGAGTAAAATCTTTTTCTTATCAAACACACAGAGCCGTTCGTACAAAGCCTAGCCACTGACTCTACACCCATGGATTCTTGGAGGGCATTACTGTCACACAGCAACCACTGCTATAGCCGTGGCCACCCGGTCAAAGCACCTATCTTAGTCTATTCAGTGTTGCTATAACAGAATGCCTGAACCTGGCTAGTTTGTAAAGAAAAGAGCTTTACTTAGCTCCTATTTCCACAGGCTAGGAAGTAAAAGAAGCAAGATGCCTCCGTCTGCTAGGTTTCTGGTGCAGGCTTTTTGTGCTGCCTCAGAGCAGAAAAGGTCAAAGAAGTGGACATGTTCCAAGAGACAAACACAAGGGGCACTCTGACCTTATAACAACCCACTCTTGTGGAAACATTGCTTCACGAATTAACAGTCTCGGGAGGGGAAGAACTCACCACTTCTGGAACAGCACCAAGCTATTTGTGAGGGATCCATCCCCATGATCCTAACACCACTCATAAGTCCTCATCTACCAATATCATCACATGGGGGATCAAATTTCAACATGACTTTCAATGAGGACAAACTCAAATCATAGTAATGCGTTTCCTGAAAATCGTAACTTACAGCCAGAGAGAAACTT
This sequence comes from Papio anubis, assembly GCF_008728515.1. NCBI lineage: Eukaryota > Metazoa > Chordata > Mammalia > Primates > Cercopithecidae > Papio > Papio anubis. Next base: position 47,513,083 of record NC_044978.1, read on the forward strand.
TGGCACTGGGGAGAAATGAAAGCCATTAGGTACCACCAAGCACAGACTAGCTACTCAATCATGTTAAACGAAAGCCATAAAAACAGGCAGGCAGAGAGTAATAGAGATTTCACACCCATCTTCAACTAGTATGCTGCCAAGAGCATTGTTATCCACATAAATCATTGGAGTATCATTCTATTTTAAATTCTCTCTGTCTTGGATTCTATCTCCTTTTTTCAAAGGCTCATTGAATGCTATTTTAATTTATATTTTCAAGGGGATATCAGTTCACCATACTATACAAATGTGATATTATGGGTGACTGCAGCTCACGCTGTATTAGAAGCAGACTTCTAAAATGCAGGTGGATAAATTGTAGAGGGATAAGTCATTTTTCCTAGAGGTGCCTAAACCTTCAATTTCTCACTCTCTCCAGTTAAGAAGAGTTTCATCAGAAGCTCCTAGAGATAGTGGTCACAGACCTGAGTCCCAGTCCTGAAGAAGCCCTGTGATAGATGAGCTGCTGTCATGATGTGAAATGAGGATGGAATTATCTGAGTGGTAGAACTACAAAGCAATTTGACCCTAGTAGATTTCATTTCATTTCACTGGAACCAACATTTATTGAGTGTGATTGTGCTGGACACTGTGCTACACCCTTCTGTGTATGTTTCAGCCCCAAAATAGCACTGTGATGCAGACATAATTTATCCCACTTCTATGAAATGAAGCCAAGGTTCGGCAATGCTAAATAATTTGCTCAAAGGAAAGAAATGCATTATGTCCTTCTTCTTTAGTATGATAAAATATGCTCCTTTCTCCAGAGCTTTCAGTAGTTTTCAAGTTACTGGAAGCACATTCTCCAAGGACCTTTGCCAGTCAAGTTTTAAATTCCATAAATTATTTGAACTGGAATTTAAACTGAACAACTCCTGATGTCACGTATAAAAATTTTGCTACAAAACAAAAAATGGATACCAGTGTCTTGTCACATGACAAAGAAGACAAAAACATTTTTCTTAGATACTTAGAAATGTTATAACTGATCTTTACTCACTAGAAGGACTCATTTTTTATTTGTATAAGTTTATAGGGTACAAGTGCAACTTTGTTACACACCTAGATTTCATATACTTTGTTATGTATTTTTTTTATTTTTGGAGACAGAGTCTTGCTCTGTTGCCCAGGCTGGAGTGCAGTGACACAATCTTGGCTCACTGTAAACTCCGCCTCCCAGGTTCAAGGGATTCTCCTGCCTCAGCTTCCTAAGTAACTGAGATTACAGGCGCTCACCACCACACCCAGCTAATTTTTGTATTTTTAGTAGAGATGGGGCTTCATCATGTTGGTGAGGCTAATCTCGAACTCCTGACCTCATGATCCTCTGCCTTGGCCTCCCGTAGTGCTGGGATTACAGGCATGAGCCACTGCGCCCAGCCTGCATATACTTTGTAATTGAGAATTTTCTATATATCCCAACATACATTGATGTCCCAAATTGGTCTTTTTTTCTCTACTGGAAGTAGTTATTTCTACCTCAGCTTATTTTCTTTTCAAGTTTTTAAGCATAAACACTTAGATTTCTGCTTTGATTCTTAACCTCTGTTACATCTTTAGCAATCTGTTATCAAATCCTATTGATTTTTCTTTAAAGTTTTATCCAGTTTCACTATCCTTATATTCATCTTATATTCCTAGGCCAGTCTGGCATCGCCTGCAGCCAGAATTATTGCAATTGCGCTTTAATCCATCTTCCTTTTTGTAGTTTTTCACTTTCTGTTGACTATCACCTCTAGTGCCACCCTGGGGGGTACAGAACTTTAGACAAATATTTGTTGTGGGATCCCTATCTGTGTAAACCACTGGATTACAATATATTATGGAATTTATGGATTTATGTAATTTTAGTGATTTATCAATGACAACTTAGAATAATCAGTAGAGAAGAGGTATACACGTAATTTGTTTGTTGTGGTCAGTGCTCATGAAGGCTTTTTTTTTTTTTTTTAACAATATCCAGACACCTTATCCTGTTCAGATTGTGAAAAGGACCATTCAGGTCCTTTATTTTCAAATGTTTTATTTTTGGCTAATTTAAATCTCCTAAAATAAGAAAAAGTCAGGGAGGGTGGCAAGGATTTAAAAACTAACTATTGGGCACTATGCTCATTACCTGGACTCCAAACTTCAGCCTCATGCAATATTCCAGGTAACAAGCCTGCACATGGACCCCCTGAATCTAAAATGTAAGTTGAAATGATGTTTTAAAAAAAGAAGAAAATAAAAGAAAGCATAGATCAGGCTTTACACATTCCTGGCCCTTCTGCAAAAAAAGAAAATGGTAGCAGTGCTGTTACTACTTAATACTATGTTTCTTCATAAATTATAATAGATTTTGTATTGAAGCAATATAGTTCTCCTTGCCACCAAATTTCCTGAATACTATTTGATTAATGATTGCTACACCACAACTCAGGATGCTCCATCATCCATTGTACTGCCTGTGAACACTAGCTTCCAATGACTCTTATAGGTTATTGCTGTGCTTCACTGATGATGTCCACAAATGCAAGTCTTACCCCGAGTAAAAAGGAAAATGTAAGCAATAATTATTGCCTGGAGATGCTAATTTATCATTTGGAATTTTGTAGCACTAACATTAAAAAAAAAAAAAAGTCTTCCAACGATATATTGTCTTGACCTTTTGGACCCTAATAACTGTATTGCTAGAATGAGATCACTTCCAAATTTGACTGCACACCTGCCTTCTCCACACCAGCAAGGCAGAGAGAGAAGAGCAGTTCCACTCACACAAGGAATGACTGTCTTTCATCTGACATGCTCAATTCTGGCTCTGCATAGTACACCACTGCACAGATCAGAGGCAAAGAGAATATTGATCAGAAGAGCCCACTGGATTGCAGAACAGCTGTCTGAAAAGCCGTTTGAGGCTTATGTACAGCAATCCCCATGGAGTCTGCATAGAGAGTGAGATGACTGTCCCAGTGTCAATAGCAGGAAGGCATAGGAAAAAGGTGTCTGCCTCCATCCCTGCTGTCCTTGACTGCTGTAGACCAGAGGTGACAGCCTGGGAGGAACACAGCCATGTGATACATGGGCCCAGGTACATGGCTCAAGCCCAAGGGTAGATGGTAGGTCATTGGTAGCATAGAGGCCCAAACTTGTCCTATGTCAAGTATAAGGGAGAAACACCCAAATTCAATAGGTTAGTTATATTCTGGCAGCCTAATCTCCAGTGATCCTGTGAAAAAATGATTTACACTGGCCAGAGGCATGATCTGCTCTCCAGGATACCCTCCTAGAACTGATGCACAGCTACAGGGTTCTGGGTGAGTCATTGTCTCAGAGTTTCTCAAGACACCTGGCTGATCCTGTCGTTGGGTATAAAATTTGGAAAGTGTCCTCAAGGGGAGAAACCACTGGAGGCCCAGACCAGTCTTATGGCACCCTGGTCTGGCCTCAGGGAAATCTGTTTGATGGCATTCCCAGCCATAGATGGTTCCAGATACTAGACAGGAAATATGAACATTTTGCGGAAGGCACGCCACAGTACAGGGATGCCCTATACATGAGGCCTCCTGGGCAGGGGCCTACCTGCCTAGGTTTAAGAGTGGTAATGCCCTCCCTACCCAATATCATTTCCAGACAAAATACCTAAAACACTATCCTAGAACTCAAAACGTTTTGTTACTGTCTACCGTATCTATCATATTCAAACTCAAATCCAAATTTGAGTTGTATTGATCTATTAATACAGTTGTAAAAATTTATTACCAATCCATATCAAATCCAAATTTGCTTTTCCTTATACAACATAATCTGGCCTCATTATCTTTATGACCAGCTTCTCCCTGTTCTCCAGTTCACATTCTTTCTGGTTAAACAAATTTGACCATATCTTACATATTCATTTCAACCTACATATCTTTGTTCACATTCTTTTTTTTAATATATATGGAGTTTCACTCTTGTCACCCAGGCTGGAGTGCAATGGTGAAATCTTGGCTCACTGCAACCTCTGCCTCTCAGGTTCAAGCGAATCTCCTGCCTCAGCCTCCCGAGTAGCTGGGATTACAGGCACTCACCACCACACCCAGCTAATTTTGTGTATTTTTAGTAGAGACGCGGCTTCACCATGTTGGCCAGGCTGGTCGCAAACTCCTGACCTCAGGTGATCCACCCGCCTCAGCCTTCAAAAGTGCTGGGATTACAGGCATAAGTCACCGCGCCTGAGCATCCTCCACTTTTGCATTGCAAACATATACAGTCTGTCTATTTTTAATAATTCAGCTCAAGTATTAAGTCTTCTGGGAGTATATTAACTCACTGTTTTCTCCATTTTTGACAATGTGCAGTTTTTAAAAGTCACTGCTAGTCAATTTAGCATAAAACTGTTTGCCTTTTCTTTTCTTTCTGTATCTGTGTGTATTAGTCATTCTTCTTAAATTACACACTTATTGGTGGCTGTATGTAATATACTTTCTGGAGTCCCCTCAGTACTTTGAAAACTATGTGCTGATTAATTCTATAAAACAATGTATTACCAACCTAAAGCTGAACTTGGCCATTTTGTTAGAATAAGATATTTCTTGTTTAGGAGTCTTGATAAAAATAAGTGATTAAGAAAATGGCAAAACAGGAGCACATGATAGAAGGAGAAATTAAAATTTAAAGAATGATGAAAAGAAAAAAAAGAGAAAAAGATGGTTTTTGTGCCTACCTCTTCAAAACATGTTTCATCTAAGAGGTTAGCCAGGTCTTTATTTTTCTCTGGAGAGGTCAGATGATATATGAAATGAAATCACTTAACTGTGATTTCCTGAAGACATGTAATGCCACAGAGAGCACTTTAAACTAAAACGTAAGGTCAGGTCCTTATTAAGTGTGTGAAGAAATGAATGGTAGACCTGTAGATTGATTCAGCAAAGCTGAAAGCAAACACAAAAATCTTTACAACTTCTCTACCCATCTTTACTTTAGTAGTTGCCTTTTAAGGCAAAGGCCAAAAGATTAAACACAATCTTTTATTTTGAAAATTATAATATCTATTCTGAATTTGAGACCTGTTGTTGGTAAAATGTTCAAATATATACAAGCAAAAGGATAATAAAAGAAACCACCACATGTATCACTCGCTCAAGTTGCAATGATCAACTCGTGGCTATTTTTGTATCATCACTACCTCCTATCTCCCATCTTCCACTCAGATTGTTTTAAAGCAAATTTCTGACATAAAATAATTTCATGTAAACACTTCCATATGTATCTCTAAAAGAAAAATTCTTTCTTTACCAAAAAAGTCTTTAAACATACACACACATTTCCTTAAGACCATCAAATAGCTAGTCAGTGTTCACATTTTCTATCTGTTATGATTTTTAATATTTTGTGTATTTGAACTAAGATCCAAACAAAGCCCATATAATTAGTGGATAAGTTCCTCACTGCATTTCATGTTTTTTTCCCTTGCAAAAACTTGCATATATTTTATAATCTTCTCACAGTGCAAATTACTCATTTAACATGTTCCTGTGACTCTAATTTAAATATCTAGGTACTTTATGTTTTAGGTCTTTTTTTTTTTTTTTTTTTTTTGCAAAACTCCTTCATAGGTGGTGCTGCATTTTTCCAAAAGTAGGTACAGTTATTCACACTTAACCCACTGAATATATGTTCCAAGACCGTCAGTGGATGCCTGAAACCACAGTTAGCACCAAACTCTATATATACTATGTTTTTCTATACATACCTACATAAATACATACCTATAATAAAGTTTAATTTATAAATTAAGCACATTAAGAGATTAATAACAAAAACTAGTAATAGAATAATTATAATAATATACTGTAATGAAAGTTATGTGAATGCAGTCTCTCTCTCTCTCTCTCTCTCTCTCTCTCTCTCTCAAATATATCTTTTACTGTATTCATCTATTTTCAAACTGCCCTATACTGAGAGTAACTAAAATCAGGGAAAGGAAAACCTTGAATAAGAGGGGACTACAGCACTTACTGACTTACTGTCTGGTTCTCTTTCTGCCACATTAGCAGCCATTGAGAATCATTGCCTGAATCAATACATTCCTTGGGGGTTGCAAAATGGTAATTTTTAAAATTCGATCATTCTCCACTTGTTAGTTGGAATATTTGTAAAGTAGAAACTTCTCATCAACTACACCAAAGTAATAGTTCTATTAATAAAGGTTCGATAAATACTGGATCCTTTCCATTTATTAACCTATTTTCTACATAAAGAATTTTATGAATACCTCCAATAATCATCAAAGAGACTTTTCACACCATTAGGAGCTCACAGATTTAAATACAATCATACACCATATGACAACTTTTCAGTTAAAGACTGATGGCATATATGATGGTGGTCCCATAAGATTATAATGGAGCAGAAAAATTCATGTCATCCAGTGATGTCATAGCCATCATAACATCATAGCACAATGCCTTCTATAGATGTACCATTGTTTTATTTTTTATATCATATTTCACTGTACTTTTTCTGTTTAAATATGTTTAGATATACAAATATGGTATTTAGCTCATTGCTACTGGGTTTGTCCTTGTTTCTAAACCTTATTGGTGAACAGAACTAGGAAAGATACATGTAATTATATATAATTATATGTATATTATAAATATATTACAAATATATAACCCTGTATATTAAAAATACATAAAGCTTATGTACTATAAATTTATATTGTCATATATTATCTTGTATATTATAAAAATATATATATATTTTAAAGCCAAAAATTATTATAATATCATACCAATACTTGTCATTCAAATTCCAGAATACATAGGTTTTGCTTATTGTCATTAATCTTACATGTCTGACTTTTCTTCCATGCCATGCACCATGAGGCTGTCTTAACAAGTTTGCTTTATCTTATATCATACACAAATTCTTTGAAAACAGCAATGGCAACGCTACCACCGAAAATGCAATTACTGAAAACATAGCTTTACAGTCAAATTATTTCATTCTATAGTAATAGGAATAGTTTTTCTTTGAATATTTGGTTGTACCACCTCAATATACATTTACTCATTTATCTCATTTGCATTTCAATTTTTAATATTTAATTTTAACTAGAAATATGTGATTATAATTACATGTATACAAAGTCAAATCTAGAAAACAAGGTGTACTCAAAAAGAATATTACTTCTATCTCTATTTATCCCAACCCAAGTTTTCTTCCTCCTCTTACAGGAAAACTTTTATTTTAATGTTATACCTACTATCCTACCTAATGCTAGCATACATAAAGACACACCTTTATCTATCTTGTCATGGAGTATTGGAGCCCACTCCAGAGTATTGTATAGAGTTTTGCTGTCCAAAATGGCAGCCATCAGACACATAGACTATTTAGATTTAAATGTAAAATTATTAAATTTTTAAAAATTCAGTTCTTCAATCTTACTTTTTCATCATGTCTGATCTAGTGACTACTGGTGCAGAATGTTCAATTTGCCAAACAAAGATTAATGTTGAAACCTCAAATATGGTCACTCCTTGAAGAAGTCAGGCAATTAATCTCAGCCAGTTGGTGACAAGTTGATTAGATTCAACCTCTTCCATCCTAGAAATACAAAATTCATCCTGATGAAGATTAACAGGTGATTTGGATATAGTTTCACCTTTCCTTCCCATAGTTGCCAACTCTTTGAAGATTCACAATGTTTGAGCTGCTTACATATGATCCTACTAAATAATTCCTTGGACCAAAGACCTGCTTTCTATCCAAAGATGGGCAGCTGTGGTCAACAACTATGGAATCCACTATGGCCTACCACATACTATATTATCCAGAAATGACTTGCATGATAGGCCAGTGGATTGACTTATTGAAGGCATGACTGAGACACCAGTTTAGAGATAACACCCTGTGTGAATGGAGTACAATCCTTCAGGATGAAGTCCACCTTAAATTAATGGCCACAATATGGCACTATGTCTGCAAAAGTTGGAATACAGAAGTCCAGGAATCAAGATGGTAGAAATAGGAATGGCTCACCGTAGTTCATGGTGACTCAATTGAGGATTTTGTGCTTTTACATTCCCACAAATTTGTCTCTGAGAGTTTGAAATTCCTGGTTCTAAGAGATGGAATACTTCTATCAGGAGAAACCCTATTACTCCTATTAAACTTAGAGCTGTATTTATTGCCTGTCCACATTGGGCTCCTCCTCCCAGGAGACGAACTGTCATAAATTGTTACCATCCTGACAGTGGACGGTAACAAGGATCATCATAAGGATATTGGATTACTGCTGGATAAGGAGGGATGCTGGAGCAGAGAGGAATATGTTTGGTAATCAGGTGATTTACTGGGAACTACTTCATATTTGCATGCTCACTTCTAATTTTAAAGAAAAGTATAGCAACTACAGCCTGATTAAGGGCATGATAATTAGAGGCTCAGGGATATGAAGGGTTTAGTTTATACCAACAGGTAAGCCAGCTACACCATCAGAAGTGCTTGATGAGAATGATGGGAAACTAGAATAAGTGAGAGAGAAGAGAGATGAGAAATGTCAATAATTTCCTTGGATTCCACATATAAGTAAGATCATACAGTATTTTTCTTTCTATGCCTGATTTACTTCACTTAACATAATGCCCTCTAGCTTCATCCATGTTATCACAAGTGACAGAATTTCATGTTTTGTTAAGGCTGAATAGTATTTCATTGTGTATTACCCAGCACAGTGATTACAGTTAATAATAATATATTGTATATTTCAAAATAGCTAAAAGAGAGGATTTAAAATTTTCTCACCACAAAGAAATGATAAATGTTTGAGGTGATGGAAAAATAATAATAATTTCCTGGGAAGCAACTGCAACCCTGAGCACTGCATTTTGTCATACTAGCTTTCATTTCTTGAAATTCCCCAGAAACTGGAGCCAACCAAAATCACAGAGAAGCCATCCATGGACAGAGAAAGCTTATTGAGAGAAGCAAATAGATATGAGTGGTGCCAAGGGGTAGATGCTACAGATATTGTTGGCATGCTGCCCAGATCCCATTTACTAGGCCAGTGCAACCGTCTTTCAGCTGTGGTTAATTTTGGCTTTTATTTTATTTTATTTCATTTCATTTCCAACTTTTATTTTGAGCTCAAGGGTACATGTGTGGGGTTTGTAGGTTTGTTACAGAGACAAATGTGTGCCATGGTGGTTGCTGAACAGATGATCCCATCACCCAAGTATTAAGCCCAGAATCCATTATTTCTTCTCCCTGATGCTCTCTTTGTTCCCATTCCGCACCCTCAGACAGGCACCAGTGTGTGTTGTTTCCCCACATATGTCCATGTGTTCTCATCATTCAACTTCCACTTATAAGTAAGAAAGCATAGTATTTAGTTTTCTGTTACTGCGTTAGTTTGCTAAGGATAGCGGCCTCCAGCTCCATCCATGTCCCTGAAAAGGACATGATCTCATTCCTTTTTACAACTGCACAAAATTTCATGGTGTATATGTACCACGTTTTCTTTATCCAGTCTATCATTGATGGGAATTTAGGTTGATTCCATGTCTTTGCATGAATAGTGCTGTAATGAACACACATGTGCATATATCTTTATAATAAAATCATTTATATTCCTTTGATTACATACCCAGTAATGAGATTGCTGAGTCAAATGGTATTTCTGCCTCTAGGCTGAGAGCCAAATCACAAATGAACTTCCATACGCAATTGCCACAAAAAGAATAAAATATCTAGGAATACAGCTAACAAGGGAAGTGAAGGACATCTTCAAGGAAAACTGCAAACCACTGCTCTGAGAAATTAGAGATGACACAAACAAGTGGAAAAAAACATTTCATGCTCATAGATAGGAAGAATCAATATCATGAAAATGGCCATACTGCCGAAAGTAATTTATAGATTTATAGATTCAATGCTATTCCCATTAAACTAACATTGAAATTCTTCGCAGAATTTAAAATTTATATGGAACCAACAAAGACCCTGAACAGACAAGGCAATCTTAAGCAAAAAGAACAAAGCTGGAGACATAACGCTACCCCACTTCAAATTATAGTGCAGGGCTACAGTAACCAAAACAGCATGGTACTTGAAAAAGAACAGACACATAGACAAATGGAACAGAATAGGGAATCCAGAAATAAAACCACACAACTACAATCACCTGATCTTCGACAAACTTGACAAAAACGAGCAATGGGGAAAGAATTCCCTATGTAATATAATTGTGCTGGGCAAACTGGCTAGCCATATGCAGAAAATTGTAACTGGACCCCTTCCTTACACATAAACAAAAATCAACTCAAGATGGAATAAAGACTTGTAAAACTCAAAACTATAAAAACTCTAGAAAACCTAGGCAATACCATTTAGGACATAGACATGGGCAAAGATTTCATGATGAAAATGCCAAAAGCAATTGCAACAAAAGTAAAAATTGACAAACAGGATCTAATTAAACTAAAAAGCTTCTGCACAGCAAAAAAAAACACAAAACAACAACAAAAAAAAACCCAACCAACCAAACAAGAAACCGAAATAAGAAAAATATTAAGAGAGTAAACTAACAAACTACAGAATGGGAGAAAATTTTTGCAATGTATTTATCTGACAAAGGTCTAATATCCAGACACTATAAGGAATTTTAACAAGTTTAAAAGAAAAAAGCTAACAACCCATTGAAAAGTGGGTAAAGGACATGAATAGACACTTCTCAGAAGACAACATACATACAGCCAGCAAACATATAAAAAAAAGTCTCAACATCACTGACCATTAGAGAAATGCAAATCAAATCCACAATGAGAAACCGTATCATGCCAGTCAGAATGGCTATTATTAAAAAGCCAAAAAAACAACAGATGCTGGTGCAGTTGTGGAAAAAAAGGAAAGCTTTTACACTGTTGATGGGAGTGTAAATTAGCTCAACCATTGTGGAAGACAGTGTGGTAAATTTTGGCTTTCAGTGTTTCACACCTCTGGCTTTCTGCAGAGAATTGTCCTTGGCTTATGTGAGTCACCTCATGAAATGCCTTGGAACTGAAACACTTACTCCCGTTAGGATTAAGCTATAACCAATGACTGTAAGTGGATATAATATCTTAGCCCCCCATTGCCTGACTTTGGTGAGACAACCTCTGTAGTGTAATTCATGCCCCAGAGTACTCCATAGTATCAGAATTAGGCATTAACTTCCCAAGAAACTGTATCTTTGCCTGGTTTCTTCCCCACACACTGTTTTGTTTTCCTAATTTCCTTGCAACTTTTCCCAAATCAATCCTCACTAGATCACATGCAAAACAATTCCCCATGTCAGGTTTAGTTTCTAAGAAGACCAACCTAAAACATATTATTCACAATAGTTTTGGTATTATTCTGAATCCTTTGTGTTTCTGTGTGTCCATGTATGTGTGCAGTTCTGTGTGTAATAGGATTCAGCCAGTTAGTAGTTTTGTGATATTCTAATTCTTATAATTCCCAGTGTCATTAGAAATGGGAATCTTGATATGGGGGAAAGTGCATAGAGTAAAGTAGTAGAGGTTGAAAAAACTCTATGTATCTAAAATTTTAATTCGAAATAGTATGACTTCATGACATAATATACTTTTTCTTAAAACATTTTTATAAAACATATTCCCTAGCTCTGTCCATTGGAAAGACCTATAATTTATGACAAACCCAGTAGGAGAGTTCACAAGTTGTCTTGAAAATACAATTTTCAACCAAAGGTTACTAGGTATCCTTGAAATTATGGCTGATTTTAAACCTATGGTAGGAAATGCACAAGATGAGTCTGAAACATTTTGTCGTAACAGGTAACAAGGCAATTATCAAGCACTACTGGGATCAAACCCAACAAGGCTGGCACTGGCCAAAGAAGGGGTGATTTTATAAGTATAGCAACTGCCTTAAATATAATAATACTAAAACAAAGAACAACAACAAACCATGCTAATTGTTCAGTGGTAGACACTGCTAGTAAATCAGTTCATCAGTTTTAAAACTGGTAAAGGGAAAAAATAATCAGGTGTTGGCTTAATCAATTTTGGCCATATGGTACTGTAACAAAGTATTACAGACTGGGTGACTTATAGACAACGGAAATTTACTTCTTATAGTTCTGATGGCTGGGCATCCAAGATCAACGTGCCAGCATGGTCCAGTTCTGGTGAGGGCCCTCTTCCAGTCTGCAGACAGCTGACCTTTAATTGTATCCCAACATGGCAGGAGGGGGACAAGAGAGCTCTCAGTGATGCCTTTCATTAGGGCCCTAATCCATTCACGAGACTTACACCCTCATGATCTAATTACTTCCCCAAAACCCCACCTCTTAATACCATCACACTGGGGATTAGAATTTCAACATATGAATTTGGCTGCAGGGGGACACAAACTTCAGTCCATTGAAGGTGCTTATCTTACCCTTCTTTCTATTCAAATTATACAACTGAATAACGAAACATTTACTAAGGAAAAGTTTATCTGTAATAGAGCTATTCCAACTAATAAATTAAAAAGGAATTAGAGACTTGGAATATGACCATTTTCAAACCCTATTGAATCAAGACAATCATCAATTGCAGTTAGCATCATTGAAAAGGAACCACCAGGCATGTTGTACCTTCTGATAGAATAACACAATTCTATGTATGAATTACCCTCACCAAAAGTTTAACTGAGTCAGCTCAAGACCTTCTAACCACCAGTATACTGGGAATATGGAAAACAGAGAAATTCAGATTGTGGGAAATACTGTACAACAAATTAATGAATGAAGAGGGAAACTATTGATTAAAAGATACTTAAGAGCATTTTGTGTCCAGACACGGTGACCCACACCTGTAATCCCAGCACTTTGGGAGGCCGAGGTGGGCTGATCGCCTGAGGTCAGGAGTTTGAAACCAACCTGGCCAACATGGTGAAACCCCGTCTCTACTAAAAATACAAAATTAGCTGGTTGTGGTGGTGCACGTCTATAATCCTCAGGAAGCTGAAGCAGGAGAATCGCTTGAAACTGGAGGCAGAGGTTGCAGTGAGCTGAGATTGTGCCATTATACTCCAGCCTGGGCGACAACAGTGAAACTATCTCAAAAAAAAAAGCATTCTCTTTCATAAGATGACTTAGGGAACCTAGGAAAAAAGTAGGAATTTAATATGTGAATGAAATAGATGAAGCAATCATGACCACAGAAACCATCATTATCATCAGTGTCTAATTCAAAATTATATATTATAATTAAAATATGGAAAGTTGTTCAAAAGAGAAAAATGTTCTCATCTTCTAATTTTACATAGGAAATATTGAGAAATACTATAATAATTTTGATGTTAGTACTTTCTAATATATTAAATATATTATTAAATATAATATAAAATAATATATTAAAAGGACATTTACCATTCTTATCATTACAAATATAAAGACAACAAAGTAGTCCAGGCATGTTGGCTGATGCCTGTAATCCCAGTACTTAGTGAGGCCCATGCATGAGGATTGCTTAAGCCCAGGGGTTCAAGATCAGCCTGGGCAACATAGCGATACCCCTTCTTTACAAAATAAAAAACAAAAAAATTAGCTGAGCCTGGTGTCATGCTTCTGTAGTCCCAACTACTGTGACAGCTAAGGCAGGAGGATTGTTTGAGCCCAGAAGGTCAAGGCTGCAGTGAGCTACTATCACACCACTGAACTCCAGCCTAGGAGACAGATCAATACCCTATCTTTCTAAAGAAAAAACAAACAAACCCAAGGACAAACAAAATAGAATCCACACAAAAGAATAATTTTTAAAAATAAGAAAATAAATGGGGTCTTCCAGTTAAAAAATGGCAGATCAAATCACATATGCTTGCTCCCTCCTGAGATCCTACTAAAATAACAGTAAAATAATTTAAAACATGAATCCACAAGGACAAAGAATTCTAGAATAGTAGAATAGACAATGATGTCAAAATTTTGGAAAAAGGTAGATGACAGGTAGAAGCTGTCTTGACTGAATGATGAAGCTGAAATTTAAGCTTCCCGAGGGAAGAATCAACGAAAACCAGCCAAGTCAAAAACAGAATCCAGAATGTTTAGGAATAGAAAGACCCATATCTCTGAATGGGAGCACAAATAGAGCTAAAAGCAAGATAAATAACTGAATGTCCACAAAAATGTCACTATTCCCATCCCTACCCAGACTCCTCCTCCTGCCTGACATAGCCCAGGTTTCCACCAATTCCCGTATTAAGCATAAGCCTGAATAATTTTCAGGAGAATTATTCTCCTGAGAAAAGGAACTTAGAAATATCTATACTTGAGGAAACCAGATTCTACCGTTGTTCTCAGTAAGAGAATTAGGTTGATGTGATCTATTGCATCATAGACAGAAACAGAAGTCATGTAATTAAATTTTAACTTAAATTTGGATCCTTGGGAGATTATTTAAAATTACTTTTAAAAGGTACTGTAATCAATCATTGATTTCAAAGTTATTGGTTATATAGATAGTTGCCTGCCATACACCAGACAATTCAATTAAGGATAGTAGATATGGTCAAATCTGCTGAAGTAGATCATAGATATTACAAAACTAGATACGTTCTGTCACAAATTATTGGCATATCTACTTGTCCAGTTTTCTAGCTAATTTATAGGAGACTTTTAAAAACATTTCTGAAGTTACATAAGTTCATTAGGTGAAATGTTAATGAGTTAATGAGGAAGTTACTGTGTTGTGACACGGATGCGTAAACCCTGGCCCAGTGGCAAGGTTTCAGACTGATTCAAATGCTTGTTTGTGGCTGTATGGTGGAAGCAAAGGAAACTGTGGAACACGAGAGAAGGAAGTAGTCAGGAGGGCTTAGTCCTGAAAGCAGTGTTGGAGAGAGCTGCCAGTCTGTTCTAGAGACTGCTATAGCCAGGGCAAGCTGGGGCAAAGGGACTGATCTGTGGATAAAGAGTTCACAGATGATTCACTATGACTCTGTAAAGCATGTCTGTTGAATGAAAGATTAGGTGAACATTCCAGGCAGGACAAGAACAGGGATGGGAAAGTGAAACACACCAAGCTTCTTGCCCTATAAAGGTAAAATCAATTATGGAATTAGGCTGATAAAAGTCCCTTGACCTCATATATGAAATTAAATGAGCTAATAATAAGAAAGCCCTTAATAATCTCAAATATGTTGGGCAAATCATGAATAAATAATTCATCATAAAAAAGAAACCAAGTAATTAGCTTTTCTTGAGATAATACAATGTTTCCTGGGGTGAAGACTACTACTGTTGACCAGACCCCCATTAGTGTAACAATTCTTAATCTTAAAATAAATGCAGAAAAATATTCACCTGAAAGAAAATAGTGTTAAGACAGATCCAATTACAGTGAGTTCCATAGGGGTGTTGAAATTTTTTTTACTGCTGTGGAGTTCTCTGTTGCTCTGTTTCCTCATGTGTAAAATGGCATATTATAATATGGCATATATCTCCTAAGATTGCCAGCCGAGTCAAAACAAATAATGCAAGCAGAGAAGACACATCTGATGCCCCACAATATCTCCCTCTGCTTAGGCAGAGTTTTCTTGACAGAGATATATGACTTACAAAGCCTAAAAATATTTGCTATCTGGCTTTTACAGAAAAAAGTTTGTTGACCTCAGATCTAAATCAATAATACTAAGTACCTGCACTTTAGGGACTCATCTAGCACCTAAAATTCTAAATTGTCCCTACTTAACCTTAGCAAGAATAGCAGGCTGAAAGCAGAATAAAAGCTTATTCAATTAATCTAGAGACTACATTATCTTAGAAATAATTACTACTTGAAATGAGTAGTCTCGAGGATGTACCACTCGTTATGCTATCCAGGTTCAAGTATGAAAGAAGTCAGAGGCCAGAAAGTTACATCCCTTAATTCCTCTGCTTTATTTCTCCATGGAAATTTCTTGCAGAATGGTAATTTGAAATGTGGATCTTGGTCACACTGATTAGAGTTTTGTATCTATATTAGTCAAGGTTCTACAGAGATATAGAACCAATACAACATGTATAGATTACATGAAGAGATTTATTCTAGGAATTGGCTCACATGATTTTGAGGGCCTAGAAGTCCAACTATATGCCCTCTGAAAGCTAGCAAGCCCTCTACAAGCTAGATAACCAAGAATGCTGAGAACATAATCAAGTCAGAGTCCAAAGGCCCAAGAACCAGGAGGTCCAATGTCACAAAGCAAGAGAAAATGGATGTCCCAGCTAAAAAAGAGAGAGCAAATTCACACTTCCTGTGATTTTTCATCCACTCAGGCCTTCAATGGATTGGATGATGGCTTCTCACATTGGTGACAGTGATTTTTACTCAGTCTACTGATTCAAATGCTAATCTCTTCCAGAAGTACCATCACAGAAACACCCAGAAATGTTTCATCAGCTATCTGGCTATCTCTTAACCCAATCAAGTTGACACATAAGCTTCACAGCAACTTAAATATAACTACGGTTAAAGTATTTGTTCATTATGTTATGAAATAATCTTTGAGAATCTATGATGAGGGCATTTTACTTCACTCTACCTATAGGGTGATAATTTGACCATGTTAGCACCTTAGAGAAGTATAGTTTGTCTTTCTACTTGTAATAAAGTAGTCTTGCATCGAATTGTGGAGAAAATGTATCTTTCCTGGTAAACTCTCATACTTTCATTTTTGGTAGAATGAAAATTATAAAATTGTTCACACTTCCCTATTTGATTCAGGCATATAGTGAAAAAGAAGGATGAACGACCTGGAAACAGAGAGCTAGCTGGACACAAAGTTCCCTGCCCAACTCCTCTTAGAAACTCAAACCCACAAACCTGAGAAAAACAAGAAATGGGGAAAGGATTCCCTATTTAATAAATGGTGCTGGGAAAATTGGCTAGCCATAAGTAGAAAGCTGAAACTGGATCCTTTCCTTACTCCTTATATGAAAATTAATTCAAGATGGATTAGAGACTTAAATGTTAGATCTAACACCATAAAAACCCTAGAAGAAAATCTAGGTAATACCATTCAGGACATAGGCATGGGCAAGGACTTCATGTCTAAAACACCAAAAGCAATGGCAACAAAAGCCAAAATTGACAAATGGGATCTCATTAAACTAAAGAGCTTCTGCACAGCAAAAGAAACTACCATCAGAGTGAACAGGCAACCTACAGAATGGGAGAAAATTTTTGCAATCTACTCATCTGACAAAGGGCTAATATCCAGAACCTACAAAGAACTCAAACAAATTTACAAGAAAAAAAACAAACAACCCCATCAAAAAGTGGGCAAAGGATATGAACAGACAGTTCTCAAAAGAAGACATTCATACAGCCAACAGACACATGAAAAAATGCTCATCTTCACTGGCCATCAGAGAAATGCAAATCAAAACCACAATGAGATACCATCTCACACCAGTTAGAATGGCAATCATTAAAAAGTCAGGAAACAACAGGTGCTGAAGAGGATGTGGAGAAATAGGAATACTTTTACACTGTTGGTGGGATTGTAAACTCGTTCAACCCTTGTGGAAAACAGTATGGTGATTCCTCAAAGATCTAGAACTAGAAGTACCATATGACCCAGCCATCCCATTACTGGGTATATACCCGAAGGATTATAAATCATGCTGCTATAAAGACACATGCACACGTATGTTTATTGCGGCACTATTCACAATAGCAAAGACTTGGAATCAACCCAAATGTCCATCAGTGACAGACTGGATTAAGAAAATGTGGCACATATACACCATGGAATACTATGCAGCCATAAAAAAGGATGAGTTTGTGTCCTTTGTAGGGACACGGATGCAGCTGGAAACCATCATTCTCAGCAAACTATCTCAAGAATAGAAAACCAAACACCGCATGTTCTCACTCATAGGTGGGAACTGAACAATGAGATCACTTGGACTCATTGTTCAAGTGAGAACATTTGAAAACATTTGTTCAAGGGGAACATCATACACCGGGGCCTATCATGGGGAGGCGGGAGGGGGCAGGGGGAGGGATTGCATTGGGAGTTATACCTGACGTAAATGATGAGTTGATGGGTGCTGACGAGTTGATGGGTGCAGCACACCAACATGGCACAAGTATACATATGTAACAAACCTGCACATTATGCACATGTACCCTAGAACTTAAAGTATAATAATAATAAAAAAATAAATAAATTTAAAAATTAAAAAAAAAGGAAACTCAAACCCAATGCCCACAAGGTGGCCAAATGCTAGCTACTTGCAATCTGATTATTATTAACCAAAAAAGCTGCTTTTATTTTCATCTCATAGAGAGGGAGAGCAATAATGAAGCAGGGCCCCTTGTCAGGAGCAAAATCTTGTGATGTGTCCAAATGGACCCAGACCACGTGCACCATTGCACAGAATGCTACAACCACAGAGGATGGGCTGACCTTTCTGCCCATGAATTGCCGCCGGAATCTAGTGATACTGTTTTCTCTCCAGACTTTTTTTGCTAGGAAACTTAAAGCTAAATTCTGTGGTGAAATGCCTCATACTTATAATACAATCATTTCAATATGTATCATGGTTCTTATTTTTGCTTTTTTAATAAATCACTACATAATGGTCCTATTATGTCTATTATTATAAGCCAGTTCAAATCTTTTGGGGGAAGTAATAGAATACAAATAATACATAAGGAAAATTTTAAAAATCCCGAGTTTCAGAATCAACATTGGGAGGGAGAATCACCAATCAATTAGGGGCAGCAACTTTGGATGTTATAGAAATGAAAAATAAACTTCAAATATGTTCGAACTAAATAAAAGTAAAAATAAAAATAAATCCCTTATCTTTTTCTAGCCTGTGCTATGTATTTTGGAGAATATGAAAAACAATAATCACTGCTCACAAGGAGATATCAATATCAACTAGGGGATGAATAATGCACACTTCAAAAACTTGACAATATTTTAAGACTAATCTTTACTTCTTAATTGTCTGAAACAACGTCTATGATAGATTTAGAAAAAGGGGGGTTGAATATAAATAGAATTGGTGAGAGAATGTTTCATATACAGAGTGAGATATATTCCAATCAATGACCCTTTTCTAGTCAAGAGCTCCCCAACCAGTGTGCCATGTAGATCCCTCTTCCCTCAGGGCAGCTGAGCAGAGCATGAGGTGGTAAGAACATCATCTGACTGGGAGCAGCCTGCTCTAAGCTTCTAACTGCGCTCCGTTCTACCCTAACATGTCAAGCCACACATAGTTATCATTTTCCTTATGTGAAAAGCAGTCTTGTGATGATTGTGGGGGAAATGGAGCTATTTTGCTATATTAATCTCAGCTTCTCCTATCTGATTACATTCCATTAAACTTCTCTTAAACTAAATCTAGCTAATCTGAATCTTTCTGGCTGAACTCTTGTCTTTGCAAAAAAAAATTCCCCAAATTTACAATCTTATAAAATCAATCACCATGCCTCCTTGCTGAAAGCAATTTTGGCCAACTAGATAGCTCATTAGTTAATTCTCTATAAATATTCAGTAGTTATATTTTAGTTGATTGTTGAGTCCATAAAAAATATCCCTTTTCTTCCCACCACTATATAGGCAAGCTTACTTTCCATGATGATTGACATGATTATGAATATTCTGCACTGTACACGTGTGTATCTCAGAACAACACCTTATGTCACCAGGAAGAGGAAAATATACTTTGATTTATAATCATTAGGTTTCTACCTTTACATTTTCCCATTCAGATACAAGTTTAAACACTTTCACTGAATTTTGAATCATTTTTCTAACCCAAATAGTGTCTTTACATTAAAAATTAAAAGTTAGTGAGAACCAAAATTTAAAATTTTCAAATGTTCATGGTGAATAATGTAAAGAATCTTCTGTTTCAAGTAAGAGAAAATTAACAACAATTTAGTAAGAGGAAACAGATAAATTAGGAAAAGAAAATGAGAAAATGTATGTTGCAACAATAATCTGAGTACAAAAGCCTTCAGTGGCAAAGAAGAGACCTCTAGATGCAGCTTTCTAGAATATTGGCCCCTCAGGCATATATCAATGACCCTTCAAACAGGAACTCAGAAATAGCTTCTAGCTGTGGGTGCCTGGCTGAACCCCTCTCTTCTCTCCCCATGAATGCTGCTGAAGTTCATTACCTACACTGCACAAGGGCAGAAGTGCTTTTGTTTCTTCACTTATTTTAACATGAATCTTTTATATCTTAAAACAGCAACAAAAACAAAAAAAAACACATAGTTCTGCAATTAACTCCAACTTCCAATAAGTGAATTTTGTATAGCCAATAGAAAACACCCACTCTCAATTATTCAGATGTTGTGAATTTCTTATGCCTACAACAAAGCCTAGACCAGGTGATGGCAAACTTTCTCTGTAATGGGTCAGATAGTAAGTATTCAGGCTTTGCAGGTCTTATGGTTTGTGTTGCAACTATTCATCCTTGCTGTTGTAAGGGAAAGCAGTCATAAACACTACATAAACAAATGAACATAGCTATATTCCAATAAAGTTTTATGTCTGGACACTGACATTAGAATTTTACATAATGTTTACATATCACAAAATATTCTTTTTTCAACCATTTAAACATGTAAAAATATCCTTATCTCATAGGTTGTACAAAAATATGCTGTTTTGTGCTCTCTGGACTGGGTTTGCTAACCTCTGGCCTGAATCATTGGTTAGCAATTTGTGGCTAATAAACTCAGTGTGGGTGTGTGGGACAGAGGAGTTTTGAGAATAGAGTTATTACAAGGAATCTGCAAAGGAAGCATTGTCTCTGGAACAAATAACCTGTCTCATGTGTATGCTACTATTCGAATGTATGTATATACAATTAAATAGTAAAATAAAGTCATAGTATCTTCAAGGAGTTTTTCAAGGTAGCACAACATCATCAAACATATTTTAATCTGCCTATACCTAGAGTTGTTTTGCTTTGTGTTTGTTCAGTGAGAGTATAGTAGTTCTAATCTTTAGAACAAAATTCGGTACAATTAGAACAATACAGATGAATGAAAAGAGAAATAAGGAAGGAAGGAAGGGAGGAGGAAAGAAAGGAAAAGAGGGAGGGCAGTAGGGAAAGATGGCAAAAGGGAGGGAGAGAGGGAGATCTGAATAACACAAGGCAAAACAGGGCAAAAACAACATGATCTTATTTGACTAAGTTGGTACTGACAGAAAGACAGATATTTTGACTAATGGAACAAACTAAAGAACCTGGAAAGAAATCTATGTGTATATGGTCAGTTGATCTTCAACAGGGTGCCAAGAATACACAATGGGAAAACAATAGCCTCTTCGACAGTGGTTTTGGAAAAACTGGATATCAGGCAAAAGAGTAAAATTGGACCCTTTTCTCATACCATCCACAAAAAGAAATTTAAAATGAATCAAATATTTAAGCAAATAACTTGAAACTGTATAACTCCTAGAAGAAAACATAGAAGAAATACTTTGCAACTTTGTTCTTGCAATAATTTCATGGATGTGACACCAAAAGCACAGGCAACAAAAGCAACATTAAACAATAGGACTATATAAAAGTAAAAAGCTGCTCTACAGCAAAGGAAACAATCAATAGAGTGAAAAGGTAACCTACGGAATGGGATAAATATTTGCAAACCATATATCTGACCATGGGTTAATCTCCAAGATATATAAAAAACTCCCACAACTCAATAGCAAAAAAGCTAATAGAGCAATTAAAAAGTGGGCTAAGGATCTGAATAGATGTTTTTTCCAAAGAAGACATACAAATGGACAAAAAGTATATGATAATTCTCAACATAACTAATCATCAGGGAAATGCAAATCAAAACCACAATGACATATTACCTTACACCTGTCAAGATGGTTATTATGAAAAACACAGAAGACAAGTGTTGGCAAGAATATGGAAAAATTTGAACTCTTGTATGCTATTGGTGGTAATGTAAAATGGTCATGTAAAATGGTGATGTTATGGAAAACAGTATGGAGGTTTCTCAAAAAATTAAAAATAAAGCTAACATATAATCCAGTCATTTCACTTAATAAACCAAATTCAGGATCTCAAAGACATATTACAACTTCCATGTTTATTGCAGCATTATTCCCAATAGCCAAGATGTGGAAACAACCTAATGTTCATCAACAGATGAATGGATAAATATAACATGGTATATACATACAATGGACTATAATTCAGTTAAAAAGAAGTAAATTCTGCAATATGTGACATTGATAGGCCTTGAGCATATCATGCTAAGTAAAATAAGCTGGTCACAGAACAAACACTGTGGGATCTCAGTTACATGAAGTATCTAAAATAATCAAACCATAGAAACAAACAGTAGATTGGCAGTTGCCAAGTGCTGGTGAAGGGGAAATGGGAAGTTACTAATGAATGTATATAAAACTTCACTGCAAGGTAAGTTCCAGAGATCTGATGTAAAGCACTGCACCTATAGGTAACAATACTATCTTTTACACTTAAAAATATATGAAGAGAGTAGTTTCTATGATAAGTGTTCTTTCCAAAGTAAAAAAATAAAAATAAAAATAGAAGAGACAAAGAGACATGAGAATTGTTTCCGGTAAAGGCATCATATGTTTGGAATAATGATTTCTAATCTTTCCATGAAAGATAAAATGGCTAACATTAAGGAGACTAGATAGCAGAGTTACAAGTGTGGTTAAATTTTTAAATACAATTTTTAAACCTAATTTATTCACTTACGTGCAAAATCACCAAGGGTGCCAGGAATGCCAGCCTTTATGTCAAATACAAACCTCTAATTTTAGGAAGAAAAAAAAGTAACCAATAAGGAGGAATTAGAGTGTTAGAAAGATTATAATTATGTTAATAATGCAATAATAATAAATTAATAGCAATCATAGCAAGAGGAGTAAGAGCTAACATTTAAAACTCCACTTTGGTAGTTATAGAATAGATGCAGTTGATTCAGCAAGTTAACAAAGTGAAAAGAACATTTCTGGATATTTGAGAAAATAAACTGTAATATTTACAAAGAAAAACCTTTCCCAACACCCCCTTTACCACAGACTGAACGTGTTCCCCTAAAATTCATATGTTGAAATCAAATCCCCAGTACAATGATATTGGAGGAGGAACATTTGGAAGTTGATTAGGTCATGAGGGTAGGACCCTTAGTCATGAGATTAGTGCCCTTATACAAAAAGGCATCAGAGAGATCCCTGCCCCTTCTTCTATGTAAAGACATAGCAAGAGATGTCTATCTATAAACCAGGAGGTGGGTCCTCACCACACATTGAATCTACTAGTGGCCTTGGTCCACCCTCCAAAGAACTATAAGAAATAAATTTCTACTGTTTATAAGTCACCCAGCTTATTATATTCTAGTTACAGTAGCATGACCAAACTAAGATACACTTCAACCATTAATGTTTATGTATCTATTATACAAGTAGGCAATGGCAAATTGAGCTATTAATCTTTAAAAACAGCTGGGCAGTATGGTTTACACCTGTAATCCCAGCACTTTGGGAGGCTGAAGCAGGAGGATCGTTTGAGCCCAGAAGTTCCAGGTTTCAGCGAGCTATAATATAATCTCACCACTACACTCCAATCTGGGTGACAGATCAAAATACTGTCCAAAAAAAGAAAAAAGAAAAAAAAGATATTTATACCTTGGAAATATTATTTGGTTATTAAATATCTGTTTCTATGACATTTTGTTCCCTAGTTACAGAAACCTAATTATGGATGTGTTTAATTATGATTATGGCCACTGCCATTTATTATGTAACTAAATTGCTAGCCAAGAAAACTGAAATCCAGCTGTGACTAAATATGCTAAAAATTAAGTATGTACCAAAATACAACAGCTTATTAATTTATCATATTATATAATTCACATAATTAAATCTTAATAACTTCATTTAATCTTCAAAATTGTGTGTATGTACATATATAGATGTACTTTTAATCCTTACTGGTTTTCACTGAGCACAAAACATTTAGTATTATAAAAATGAAAACTGACATTTTCAAGAAAAAAATGAGGGAATGAAAACATTAAAGTAAAAAAAAAAGAGAAAGAAAAAGGCCAAAAGAAAGATGAAAGTTGAAAGTTAAAAAAATCAAAAGAAAGACAGGACAAGGAAGAGGAGGAAGGAAAAAAAAAAAGCACCAGATGTTTGGGACCTGCTGTTTTACTCTTTTAAACCAACTTATATTTCTGGAGAGGAGGTATGGCAAATGTAATTATACTTAAAAAATTAAAGAGGATTGGGACATTCAAGTAATTGAATATTTAAATATTTTTCTTTTGAAAGATGGAACCCAAAATTGCAGTCATGTCCTCTCACATTCTATTGGCCGAAATCTTGTCACATGGCCACATCTCATAGTGAGGAAGTCACAAAGTCACAGCTAAAGACCTTATTTCCAGTCTTTAGCTGTGACTTTCTACTAGTTGGAATTTCTGTTAGTACAGAAGAAAGAGAGAACAGATAACCGTGTTAGAATAATACGTAAAAACATATTATAATAATATCTAATACAAAGCCCTACAAACTTAGTCCTGCGCCTTCCATTAAGATTCCTTTGAATACAAAGGCTCTGGCATGCTCAGTAAAGGAAAGGGAAAATTTCTGATTGAAACAATTTACCTTAAGACATGATGGAGAGACAGGAAGGATATCATATTATTTAAAAACAATGTTTCCTGATCTCTGATGTGGAGTAGACAAGGAAGTAATACGAATTTTTACCCCTCTCTTTAGAATATCCTGTTTTAAATTAATATTAAAAATTAATCTTAAATTGATCAATTAAATACATTTTTAAAATTAATTAAATGAGTATTTTAATTAATATTAAGTTAATATATGTTTCCAATAAACCTGTTTCTTTTCCCTTCCTTTTTCTTCCATATTCCTTTCCTTTTTCTGCAAATGGCAACAGCAAAGACTGTGAGTTATCTCCTTGATATCTGTTCTCCCTTTCTTTTGCAGTGAAGGTCCAACTAGGTACATCATCACAGCTAAAGAGTGTTTCCAGCCTTCCTCACTACCAGATGTGGACATGTCACTAGGTTTCTGCCAATAGAATGTTAGTGCACATGACTGCAATTCTGGATTCCTTCTTTCAAAAGAACAGAGCAAACTCTCCCCTCCTTCACTCTTTCCAACATCTCCCCCTTTTGAAAGTCATATAATGGTGGAAGCTGGGGCAACCACACCCCTCCCCAACCGCTATCCCCATCACTGCACTGTACATTTTTTCCCATAGCATATATTGCCTTTTACTTATAAAATATGTATTAATTACTCATTATATTCACTATTTTCTCCCTTCGGTAGGAAAGAGTAGAGATTTTTCTTTCTTTTTTTTCCCCATTTTTTTCACCAAGAAAATGACAAGATAAATAGAAGGTGCTCAATAAATAATTGTTGAATAAATGAATATTCATATGAACAGAGTCTGGAGAGCTTGGAAAATGAGAAATTTATAGATGCTCTTGAAATCTCTGATAACAACATGTAGTTTATATTATTATATTCAAACAAATCATTCTAGATGTTTACATAAAAACTCTCTTTACATGCCTGCTCTGCTTAATTTATATTCCTGATTTTTTGTTTGCTTGTCATTTATATATTAAAGTAGCATAAAGAGAAAAAAGAAAAATAGCCATAAATCAATTATAGGGATTTTTTCTTTCAATCAAGGTCCAAAGAAGAAAGAAAACTGGCATTGAACACAAACAAAACATAAATAATTTTATTGTTGTTATTATTTTCTTTTCTTTGTTCCAGAGAGAGAGAAATATAAAATATTACCTTCTGGCTTTGGAGATTAACAACAGAAACTTTCAACACTGTTTAATAAATACAATAAATAATATATTTGCTTCAGTGCATTAAATGACTAATTTAGGGGTCTGAATTTGGACATAGAAGAAAAGAAAAAGGAAAAAATATGAAAAGAAATAAAAGGAAGAAAGCAAGAAAGAAGAGGAGAGATATATTTGGTTGGGTAAGCAAATAATGTTGCTATAGGAACATAAATTTCTACACATATAAATAAAGGGAGCTATTTATCCATATTTGTGCCTGCGTATTTGTATATACATCTATCTGTTTTAATTTTTGTATCTATATGTATTTTTTTTGTGTGTGTATATATGTATATATTTATATATGTCTTCCTCGTTTATTTTAAATTGTTTCATAGTACTCCATAGTACAGTAATTCTATCATGTCTTAAGTCATTGCCCTACAAAAAAATATTGCAGTGAAAATCTTTGTGCATACCTCCCTTTGCTTTTCAGCCAGTTTTTTTTTCTGCAGAAGTTACCAAGAATTGGAGATATTGAGTTATAGAGTATAAACAATATTTAAAATTTTAATAAGCACTGCAAAATTGCCCTTCACTGCTAGAAATCCCTATTGGGAAAAAAATTACTGTTGCACACTTGTAGGCATTATTATCCTTTTAAATGACAGAGTTTACAACAATTAGCTGATTCTCATTAGGAGAAATTAAATCATAAAGAAATAACTGGCTTCATTGCACCATCTAGGATTAAGAACAAGTAGTTTCAAACATTTATTGAGAAAATATTCATTTAGTGTCTATTGTTTACCAAGTACAATTATAATTATCGAGGACATGGTAGTTAACAAAATATAGTTCTTGCCTGCAGGGAATTTACATTCTAATTGGAAGAAACAGTTAAAACAAATAGATAATTAATGTAGACCATGAAATATGCTGACAAGTACTATGGAGAAATATAACCCCTGACAAAGGGGCTAAAGGCTGCTAGGCTGTGGGTGTTGGTATTACATATAGAGTTGTCAGAGAAGACTTTTTTGATAAGATGGCACTTGGATAAAAAGCTGAAGTATGTGAGAGAGCAAGACATATAGTTATCCATGGGAATGGTGCTGCAGAGAGCACGAACAGCAACAAAGCCAGTCTGGCTGGTGGGAAGGAATAGGAGAGGAGGAGAATTAAACATGGTCAGGAGTGGCAAGAGAGCAATCAGTATGGTCTTTGAGTTTTACTCTGAGTTACATGGGAGGTCTGGAGCAGAGTAAGACATGATCTCATTTAAAGGCAGCTGTGTTGAGAATAGAGTCTAAACGAGAGGGGTAGAAAGAGAGGTTCAGTGTCTCAACTATTCCAATAATCCTGGCCAGAATTAGTGACAGCTGAGGTTGCGAGGTAGCAGCAAACATGGTGGAAATGGTCACTGTTTTTTCTTTATTCATTATTTATTTATCTATCTATCTATCTATCTATCTATCTATCTATCTATCTATTTTGGAGACAGGGTCACATTCTGTTACCCAGACTGGAATGCAGCAGCTCAATCAGGCACACTGCAACCTCTACCTCCCGGGCTCAGGTGATCCTCCCACTCCAGCCTCCTGTAGCTGAGACCACAGGCACATGCCCAGCTAGTTTGTTTTTTGTTTTGTTTCCTTTCTTTCCTTCTTTCTCTTTCTTTCTTTCTTTCCTTCTTTCTCTGTCTTTCTTTCTTTCTCTCTCTTTCTTTCTCTTTCTTTCTTTCTTTCTTTTACTTTTCTCTCCCTTTCTTTCTTTTCTTTTATCTTTTTTTCTTTCTCTTTCTTTTTATTGCATTTTTAGCAGAGATGCAGTTTCACCATGTTGACCAGGCTGGTCTGGAACTCCTGGCCTCATGTTATCCACCCACCTTGGCCTCCCAAAATGCTGGGATTACAGGTGTGAGCCAGCATGCCCAACTTGTCAGGTTCTTAATTCCAATAAAATTATCTTTCTTCCTGCCACGGTCTGGTTTACCCAAGTCCTCAGGAAAAAAACAAATATGATTCTTCATATGCATAAATGTTTTGCTGTAAATGCACAGAAAATTTTCATATACATGAAAGATGCACATCTAAATATGTGCCATCAGCAAGAACCAGTGAAAAATGAACAAGTGAAACTAAGCTTTCCATAGAGTATCCTTCTGTCATTTTCTTGGAGTAGACAAATGCAAAATCGGGCAACAGCAGACCTTCCAGAGCAACCATCTCAATTTCTTGAGGTCATAAAAGACTAAGTGATGTTCCTCTTATTTCCTTGTCAGACTTACTAGAAGATGTCCCCGCTTCTCAGCATATAGCCAAGAACAGTGTTTATGAATAGAACCTACTAATGACAAAGTGGGTCTTTGGACAAGGATTTATGAATTCTTGAGTGCCAAAAGTTCCATAAATAATGACCATGGGAACACAGACAAATTTTTAATTTTATTAGAAAGTTTGATGAACTATCAACATCTCCCCTGAGAAGACTATACATTTACAGTTGAATTCAATTACTTCTCTACAGAGCACTGTAAAAGAAATAAGTATGGTAGTGATTGTTTTGGTGTGTGTGTGTTTGCATGTGTCTATTTAAATAGCCACCCCTAAATACTAAGAATACTCCAAAAGTGGTATTTTGTTTATACTATCATAGTAAGAAGACATTACTTTGAAAAGCAATTTAACTTCGGTTAATTATAGTACTTTCTCTTTTTTTTCAATTAAACTAGTGGACATATTCTGAAGAATTGATAGCCTTAATGTACTAAGCCATCAACTATTTAAATCTCTTTTTCTTCAATCTACACAGCTACTCTGGAGAGAAAAAATAACATGCAAATTCAGCAGCTCTAGTGAAAGGCTTCTTCCCGCCTGTTAACTTCTCAGGGTCTGTTTTCTCTCAGTCTACTTCCTCCAGATCTTAATAAAAATGGCTAATACTTATCAAGCATTTATTGTATGCCTGGCAGTGTCCTAAGATTTAACATAAACTAGCTCATTTGATCCTCATGATCATTATTAACCACATTTTAGATGAGGAAACTGCAATCAAAAAAGTTAAGAAATATTCTGAAGGTTGCACAACTGGTAATTGGCAGTGTGACTCCAGAGAACCCTCATTCATTATGCCACACTCCCCTTCATCTATATTTAAAGCTTATTAATCCACATTCTTGCAAGCTATAGCAAATTATCCTCAATGGTCTGCTACATTTCAACTTTATCTTCTATTCTTTGTACAACAACCTAACACTCACCTTTCAGAACTCACTGATAGGGGTCCTTCCACCTTTAACAGGATGTCTCTCATTTTTGAATTATGGCAATTTACATAAAAGAGAGCATATTAAAAATCAGCGTGCTACTGACAAGAGGTTGTAGACTTTGAAGGGTTTTTATCTTCCTGCATCTAATCTGATCTAGCAATGAAATTCATAGAACACAACCAATCTCATTTTTTCCAAAGGCCTATCCAACAAAAACAGAAGTCTAAATCACTTACTGTGTGTGAATGTACACATACATAAAATTTTCCAACTCCCCACCCCACCACAGCCATCATTTTACCATTTTGATAGCTGCTAAGCTTTCCCTATAAAGTGTGATATTCATTTTCTTCAGGTCTGTTTTATTCTGAACTTGTCTTTCATAGATGAGGAACTAATTACCCTGAGATCTTGTTATTCTCTTGTCTATGTCAGCTATTCTAATAAGCCCATAGTGACAGGAAAAAAGATAATTAAGATTACTAGAGAGAAGAGGAAAGTAAATAGGAAGAAAAGAAAAAGCTAATGTGGAATGTAAGAAGTTAAAAGTCAGAAGTTTAAGAAGAATTCATTTCTGCTTATCAAGACCTGCCTTTTAGAGTGCTTATAATTTTATTTCTTTGTGCTTTTCTTTTCAATTCTCATCTACTTTTTTTTTTTTTTTTTTTTTTTTTTTTTTTGCCTAGTGAAAGGAATATAGGCTAGGGAATCAGAAAGACCTTTTGACACGGGCTCTGTCACTCCGCAGGCATGTGATCCTAAGCAACTTTTTACCTTATCTCAGCCCCAGTTTCTTCATCTATAAAATGGAGATAATCACACAGACCTCTAAAAGCTGTTGTTGAGAGTAAATGCAATTATGTATGTAAAGAACCTAGGACAAAGCATGCCACACAGTATGCATAAACATAAGCATATACTGCTTAGTATACACGAATGATAGCTCCTTTTCCATGTTCAGTCATATTTGTCCAATATGTAATATGCCTTTATAATTATAACAACATAATATCTAAATTCAGACATTTCCTTCTTTCTATGGTTGTATACTCATTGCCAATAAGAGGTTTTTCCCCTGTGAGAAGGATTAGTTCATTTCTTGCTTAATAAAGAGAGATAAAAAATAAAGTAAGTCTGAAAGTGCTAACATCAAAATGAGATCTTCTAATATTATTACAGAAGAATTTCATTAAGTTCTAATAATTAACAAATATAAACTAATACACATGGATATCAAATCTAATCTAGGCAAGTTGAAGGAGACAATATACTCCATAATAAAGTTTTCACATCCTGAATTGATTTTCAACAACAAATTTTAATAAAATATATTTTCTTTGCATTTCACATTATTTCCTGATATTCATTGATATTTCCCTTTTGTAAGAAATCATTCAAGAAACATTGCTAATAAATACTAAAATGTAATGGAAGCTCTTATTTGTTTCAGATGTAAACACCTTCATGCTAATACCTACTTTATTTGCTTATAAAAGGTTCTGTAGGTATGGGAATGTTTAGTAAGTACACCACACAACAATGAAAATATTTCTCTTTTATTTCAACCAAAATTACCACCTCATTTCCTTTTAGAAGTGAAATATATTCTTCACTAATACTTCCAAGACTTATCATGTGACCACAGAAAAGTTACTCAAAGACAAACCACTCACATTCTTCATCTGCCAAGCAAAAACATAGATTAGATCCTTCCCTTTGATTCTCCCAACGTTTCTCACATTTATTTAAACAGATATTTCACTATTATTTACTCTGTACACAGTACTGAACTAGAAGTCAGGATAGGGACGGGGAGAGAAACATGAATATACATGGTCCTTCCCCTAATGGATTTATATCATCTGGTAGGTATATCATCAGAGAAGGTAGACTCCATCTCTGAGTTAGTCCTGTTCCCAAGAATAAAGTTCTGTCGCACAGCCTCACTGTTCTGGCTAACCAGTGTTCTTATCCCACTAATTCACTTACTTGGTTTCTTTGCAAACAGAGCTCATGCTTCTGACATCTAATTATTGCTCCAGATGACCTTGACCACAGTTGGAATAATCACCTTTAAATTGCTTGGTTCTCATATTGGACCAGCTTCCCCAGGAAACATCTTGAATTTTGTTTATGCTTCTAATTATGTATGTAAATAGATAATTCTTCTTCTAATTCTATTTCTAGTCCTTTACTCTCAGCAGTTTTTAGTGGGAAAAAACAGTGACTTTTAGGCAAAGCTCTGCCTTTGTATTCATATTATTCAGTTGCAACCTATGGCTGCAGCTTAATTTCATCCTCCTTATTTCTATAGTTTACAATAATCCTGATTTTCTTTTTAATTCTTTAGCACTTATTTCTCACCACATGGCTAACAATGGAAGGGGAAAGCTGTTTTTTCATTTCCCACTCTTAACTTCTCCAAGCTTGTGCTTTAAAATTAAAATGGCCTGTTATATTTCTATTACATAATGCATTCCCTTTCTATCACAGCTTTAGAGAAGTTACTATTATTTTACTTTCATTAATTCTGTCTTTGAAATCCCCTAAATGTCCTTGCAATTTCATAAGGACACAAGAATAAAGTGAACATTGAAACATGAGATCCTCTTTGCTGATCTTAACTATCCAGTGGGAGTGGTCATTTTGTGGTACGGAATCTTAAGTCCCGGCAGTTTTCCACTTCTAAAATAATACTGACTCGAAAAGCAGAACACAGAAGTAGCATGTAAATATTTGGGAACATTATGTCATGAATATTTTTCTCATACATTTTTAATTATTCAGTTAATTTATTTAGAAAAGTAGTCAATGCAATTATAACAAATCTATGGAACTTCAAAGGCAGAAATATCAGGCTACTGATTAATGTCACAGAAACCTGATTATGATGTCTGATGTTATCAAACAAAAAGAAATTGTTTTATAAATTTTATAGTATCTAATAAAAATTTATGTTCCATTATTTTTTCTTTCATTAAAATATGTATATATTATGAGTAACTACAAATTTTCGATCAATATATTGATAGATGGATAAACAGATGGATGTTGAACCTTAAAATGGCTCACATCTTGTCTAAGATAATCGGTTGGCAATAAATAAACATACCTGGGGCCAGGCACAATGGCTCATGGCTCATGCCTGTAACCTGAGAACTTTGGTCAGGAGGATCTCTTAAGGCTAGGAGTTTGGGACAAACCCAGGCAACACGGCAAAACCCATCTCTACTAAAAATACAAAAATTATCCAGGTGTTGTGGCTCACGCCTGTAGTCCTAGCTACTCTGAAGGTTGAGGCAGGAGAATCACTTGAACCAGGGAGGTGGAGGTTTCAGGGAGCTGAGATTGAACCACTACACTCTAGCCTGGGCAACAGAGAGAGCATCTGTCAGACACACACACACAAAAATTGACATACTTGACATTAGCCTTCAGTGACATATATTAATCAGGCTACAAAAGGTAATATAGACCTATTTGTAGAAAACTAAAATAACACACAAACTTTCATTATCCTGACTGTTCAACTGTCACCAGACTCAAATACATCAAGAATCTTTAGGCCAGAGGTGATGTACCCCATGAGACAGGCCTTACCAACTGTGGGGATCTTTAAAATGTGCTGCTATGGGGAGCACAATGGACTGACATTTCACCTAAAACTCTTTTGAATGCCACTACAGCACTGGTGCTGAGGCCATGCCTCTCCCAGGCTACATTGTTGGGGAGACAGGTATTAATGCAGGTCCAAGTTCATTTCTGTGAGATAAGGGACTCCTCTAATGGACAGTTTTGACTGAAGAGGTTAGTCTCTCCTTCAGCTTGGCCAAACTTCCTTAAAAGAGTGCCACAGTCCTGGACTCTTCCTGCTCAACCCTCCTTTCTTCTTGCTGTCTATCCACAGGTGCTAGGGCTACATTAAAGGATGGAGGCTCTCTCGCCAAGGCCTGCTTCCTCCCCTTCATCCTCCTCAGTCAACTCTCCAGGAAACGTCTTGGGTGTCAAGTCGTGTCTTGGGTGCTTGCTTCTCAGATGATAATACTGATCTAGTTGGCATTGAGAGTTGACTGAGAAAGCAGATGGTAAAATGGGTTTTGAGGACTGGCATAGCAAGGAAGACCCCATCCTGAGAAGCATTTAATCCACGGATATCTCCTGATACAAGCTGGCAGCACAACAGGTTGTTACTCAGATAAAACATGTCATCGAAGGAAAGTGCCTATGCAGGTATGATTTTTTATTCATTTGAAAGGCAATGAGGAGTAATGCTTACAAGGACTGTGCAGTTATTGCTGATGTCCACTATGTCGTACTGATGCCCTACAGAAGGATAATGAGAAACAACAGCTATACAGGAACAACTAAAGGGTAAGCGTGAGAGACAGAGGATTATGCAGGAGCTTACCTGCACAGAGAGGTCCCTACCTCCATTTTGCTTCTTACCATATTTTCTCAATTGATTCCAATTTGTGGCTTTGTTATATTTAATACGTCTTTTAAAGATACCTTAAGTACTTCAGGGCAGGAAATAAATTAATATCATAATTAATTCATCTTGTCACGTAAGCACATAAGCCCTCATGAGGGCTAACATGATTTTGCAGATGATCTGTTTAATAGAAGTTTCAATGTAACCAGAGATGACACCTACTTGACTAGAGCCCCTTGCTAGATACAAGGTTGAATTCATTACGGACCACTGGCCTGTCCATAGGAATCCTAGTAAAAAGACAAAACTCCCACAGAACTCTTGAGGCATCCTTAGCCAATCTCCAAAATACAAAGTAGGATGTTCTTTTCGTTCTTCCCTTCTTCTTGCCTTCTTGTGCTCTCCTTCCTTTATTTCCTTATTGAATTAGTCTTTTTTTTTTACTGACTTCTAAAAAGAATTTAAGGCACCTCTGACCTAGAGCGAGCGAAGACTGAAATAGTGTGTCTTAAAATCTCTGTCACTTTCCCAGGCTTCACAGAACTGTAAGGAAACTCTAAGAAATGTAAAACACAGCTGGACACAGTGGCTGACGCCTATAATCCCAGCACTTTGGCAGGCTGAGGCGAGTGGATCACTTGAGGCCAGGAGTTGGAGACCAGCCTGGCCAACATGGTAAAATCTGTCTCTACTAAACATACAAAAATTAGCCAGGCGTGGTGGTGCACACCTGTAGTCCCAGCTACTCTGGAGGCTGAGGCACAGGAATTGCTTAAACCCAGAAGGCAGACGTTGCAGTGAGCCGAGATCTGCACTGCTGCACTCCAGCCTGGGTGACGGGGGAGAATCTAGACTCTGTCTCAAAAAAAAAAGAAAAAGTAACCTTCCCCCAAGTGGAAGAATTAAAACACAAAAAATAATGACAAAAACAACAAATGAATTCCAGTGCAAGGTAATCTATAGTTACATGTTAAAGTTGCTCAGATAAAAGGAAGATCAAGATGGGACTGATTTGGCTATATATGAAAAAAGGAGACAAATAATTCAGGTAAACAAAGGCTAGGAGTTGTGAAATGAGTATCATAGTTTATTCAAAGGGGAGAGAGGTACAGACCTGGTTGAAGAAATAATTTAATGATTGAGATTGTGAGAAGTAAAATTAAATAGAAATGGTCAGATCAGATTTGAATTTATGTTATGGGCAAAAAGGAGCAACTAGGAATTTTTCATGTTGGAATGACACCTAATGACAGGGTTTGCAGAAAGAATTTGGGACAGGAAAAGCTATGAGTTTCTTGTTGTGATCTCAAATGGAAGCAAGAAGCATCTGAGCTTGGATTTTTTTTAAAGTGCTGTCGGAGATGAGAAAGATGAAAGGAGTAGATTGGAAATAAGAATTGGCAAAAAATGTATCTTCCTTCTTACCTCTTACCCATTAAACTTCAGATCATCTGCCTTTGCCATAAGCGTTTGTTTCCCCCCACACAGGAAGAAATAAATTAGTTCCTAATTCTTTTGCCTTACATTTGCTTGCCTGAATCAAATTGAAATTAGAATTGGAGTTGAGACTTATTTTAAAATATAGAACAAAAGCATTCTTTGAAATTTGATTATAAAATAATATTTCAGGTTTTTAACTTTGTCTAACCTTTGTGTGCATTATAAAATTGGTTCTGTCTTCCACAATATTTAAATTTTGGAATTAACAAAATAGAAAGTACCTCAGAAAAGTGTATTTTTATTTTGTAGGATTTAGATTATCAAATTTCCCCCAAAGATTCTATAGTCAGTTTAATATTTCTGCATAAATTACAAAGAGCTTAACAAGTCATGGTCTAATATACATAACTAAATTGTTGTCCAAATTTTTAGCATCAGTCAACTCATAAAATAAAAATGTGATGCTTTGTACTCAGACCTTCTAAGTTACACCTGCAACCATCAGGAGACCAGAATATAGTGACTCCTTTACTATCACTGATGTACCACAAAAGCAGATAAACCACATGATACTCCTGCAAGTTTATCTCAACACTTATATGCCATTCTTTAATAATCTAAACCGAGAAGCTTTTACTTACTCAGCTAATTATTACCTAACCTAATTTGCTAAAAAAAAAAAAAAAAAAAATTGATTCCAAAGCATTTTGCATAAGTAAAGTATTAGGTCACAAAATAATGATAAGGAAGATTTTAAATAAAGAAAAATAGCTATGCCCTTCTTCTTCTTTTTTTTTTTTTTTGAGGAGCATGACGAGGTCTGCTGTGTCACCCAGACTCCCAGGCTGGAGTGCAGTGGCGCGATCTCCGCTCACTGCAAGCTCCGCCTCCAGACTCCCAGGCTGGAGTGCAGTGGCGCGATCTCCGCTCACTGCAAGCTCCGCCTCCCGGGTTTACGCCATTCTCCTGCCTCAGCCTCCGAGTAGCTGGGACTACAGGCGCCCGCCACCTCGCCCGGCTAGTTTTTTGCATTTTTAGTAGAGACGGGGTTTCACCCTGTTAGCCAGGATGGTCTCCAACTCCTGACCTCGTGATCCGCCCGCCTCGGCCTCCCAAAGTGCTGGGATTACAGGCTTGAGCCACCGCGCCCGGCGCCCTTCTTCTTTAATACAGAAACTAGAGATCACACAAGTAGCCCATCTGAAGTTGATACAAATTCAGGATAAAAGATTTGCAGAGTCAGCTACCAGAAAGGTTTCGCATCATTGCTAGGCATTTGTGTTGGTGCAGATAATAAAAACATAACCTGTAGAAATTTTTGTTCTCTAAAATTATAACTGTGTAGAGATTGCAATAACGTAAATGATGTGACACTCATTTGTTCCTCTCTCTCTCTCTCTCTTTTTTAAATCTTTTATTATTCCTGGTACTGCCCTGGGGTCAACTCCAGTCACGAAGCTGTACTGCTGCAGCTGTAGCAGCAACATCAGACAGGCACCAAAATCTCTAAGAGAAATCTGCGTATTTGGCCTGAAGAATCATGAAAATGAGCCTCTGGAAGCTGGAGAATGTGAGGGAAAATATTAGAGTGGAGATAATTCTGTGCATGAGGTGACACAAGTCCAGGGCTCACCACCAATATGCACATGTACAGAACAGATACAAAAGAGCAAAGGTGCTGAGAACTGAACTACAAGATAAGCCACCTTCCAAGTCTGACACTAACCTCTGAAAGATGCATGTGCAGAATTGACCCAGAACAGCATAACAAAGACTTTGAAGGCTTAACTACTCGTTAACCACTTCCCAAGTCCCAAATTAATCCTTGAGTAGCTCAGGCATCCGGCAGACCCAAAGAGTAAACTGAACATACACTGGGACCATCATCCACAAAAAAAGATCAAACTTGAGATCAACACCTAAATGGGACAATTGCCTGCTATATTAGTCTATTCTCACATGGCTATAAAGAAATATCTGTGACTGTATAATTTATGAAGAAAAGAGGTTTAATTGGCTCACAGTTCTGCAGGCTGTACAGGAAGCATAGTGGCTTCTGCTCTTGAGAAGGCCTCAGGAAGCTTCCAATCATGGCAGAAGACACAGAGGGAAAAAGGCATCTCACATGGCAGGAGCAGGAGCAAGAAAGAGTAAGAGGGGAGGTGCCACACACTTTTAAACAACCAGATCTCATGAGAACTCACTCACCATCATGAGGACAGTACCAGATGGCGCTAAGCCGATCATGACAAACCACTCCCATGATACAATCAGCTTCCACCAGACCCTACCTCCAGCCTTGAGGTTACAGTTAGACATGAGAATTGGGCAGAGAAATAGATCCCAACTATGTCACCTACTCGTGTAAAACAACAACAGTATCCTGAACATGTTAACTGTACCAAAATCTCACAACAGAATGGTCCAAATGTCCATGGTATAATTCAGATTTATCTGACATACAAAAAAGCATGGAAATGTGATCAGTTTTAAAGGAAAAGAAAATTAACAGATATCAACACCAGGATGATACAAAGTGTTAGAATTATCACACAAACATTTCAAAACAACCATTACAACTATGCACATTGATGGAACGTTAAATACTATTGAAGTGAATAAAAGACAGAAGTTTTTCTTAGAGAAGTATAAATTATAAAAAGTACCAAATAAAAATTTGAGGACTAAAATACCACAATATCTGAAATAAAAAATATATTGGATTGACTCAAGGGCCAAATGAAGATGACAGAGGAAAAACGCAGATCATTAGAAATTTATCCAATCTGAAGGACAGAAAGAAAACAAGATTGAAAGTAAAGGAAACAAAGAGAATCCATAGCCACCAGTACTGCTCTGAAAAGAAAGCTGAAGAGAGTTCTTCAGGCTGAAGGAAAATGATACTAGAGAGAAACGTAGAACTTTAAGAATGAGAGAACAGCAACAGAAATGGAAAATAACTGAATAGACTGATTTTCTCCTCCTAAAGTCTTTAAATATGTATGAGTGTTGAAAGCAAGATTTATAACGCTGTCTGGTTGGGTTTCTAATGTTCTAATGTAAAATACGATTATAACTACATAAGTAGGAAGAGAAAAGGGAACTAAATTATTAAAAGGTATTTATATTTTATTAGAGGTTAAAATATTAACTCTTATTAGTCTGTGAAAAGCTAGGTATGATTAATGTAAACTCTATAACAGATGCTAAAAAAAATACAGGAGACTTAACTAAAAATCCCAAGAGATTAATTAAAATAGAATAATATAAATATTCAAACAATCAAAAAGAATACAAGAAAGGGAGAACAGATAAACAAAAACACAAGGAAAATGGAAAATGAATAACATTTTGAAAACATTTAAACCTAAATCAAATTTTATCAATAATTACCTAATACATAAAAGGTATAAACATACCTATTAAAAGACAGAGATTGTCAAACTCGATATTAATAAAATTTAAGACCCAACTATAAGTTGTCTATAAAAAATTTACACAATGGCTATGATATAGATAGCTTTAAAATACAAGGAAAATGTGCACCACACAAACACTAACTCATGTGCTAATATCAAAGTCCACTTCAGGGCAAAAAAAGTTACCCGGACTGAAGGAATAAAGATAAATATTACATAATGATATAAGGGTCCATTCATAATAAAGATATACAACCCTAAATGTGTAGGCACCTAACAATGGAGCTTTAAAATACGTGAAGTAAATATGAATGGAAATTTAAAAAGAAAAATATTCATAATTGTAATTGGAGACATAAACATTATTTATCTATAATTATTAGAACAAGTAGACAAAAATTCAGCAAGGATATAAAAACCAGAACATTATCAATCAACTTGACCTATTTGACATTTATAGAACCTTCTGTCCAATAACAGCAGAATACACATTTTTAATTGCAATTGAATGTTTAAAAACATGGACCACATTCTGGCACTATAAAAAAGCAAAACAAACAAACAAAAATCTTAACACATTTAAAAGAATTGAGGTGATATAAAATGTTTTCTGAGCAAAAAGAATTAAACTAAATATCAAATCTGCAAAGATATTTAGAAAATCCCCCATATATGTGGAAATTTTAAAAACACACCTGAATGATCCATGGATAAAAGCAGAAGTCTCAAAAGAATTAGAAAATATTTTTAAGTGAACTAAAATGAAAACAAAATATATCAAAATTTGTGGAATATGGCTGAAACAGTGCTTTGAGAAAAATTTATAACACTGAATGCTTACATTAGAAAAGATAACAGGTGTCAAACAATCTTAAGTTTACACTCAAAATGGAAAAATCAGAAAATAAAAACAAAATAACCAGAAGTAAGGAAAGTGTTTACCCTCTTTGTTGCAATAAGATTCTTCTTGCGTTACTCATGTTTTGCCCTCATATCTGGAACTTACTGGAACCATTCTGTATTCATTACTGACACATAAACAGAAAATAGCATGAGTTCATTGTAAAAGATAGTAAAGATTACTTCGAAAAGTAAAATCCATTCTACCTGGGTAGGAAGTTTTCAAGGTAATCAAATGTTCACAAAACTGGGTGCCTCAGTGTCAAAAAATATGACTTACTAAGTTTTCAACTATTGAGAGCAGAATGTTGTAATTAATAAAATATTTAAACTGTTCTTTACTTGACTATGTTCCACGATCCAAACTTTTAAAAAATAAGCAATAAAACTTTCCTTTATCCAGGGCCAGAAAGATAAGAGAAATAGAGGTTTCATTATGATATTTTGCTCTTGTGGTATTTGTTCATTAAGGACTTTCCGAAACTTAGCCCCTCAAGATGATTTGCCTTGGCCTCATGACACATAAATAAGCCATATTGAGGGATAAGAATTTATCGGATTATAAAATCTGTCTTTATTAACATAAACCATGTTAAAGAAAAATATCCCAGCCTCCATAAATAATTATATTCCTGAGTTTTAATCTGCACAGTTGAGAATTCTACTTCACTATACAGCAAAGCATCTCATATCCAGGTTGTTTTAAAGACATGATTGAAAATTGTATATCCATTATTAAATTTCAACCCAGTTTTAAAATTTCTTTTTACAATGTTGTATTTCATTTATTTAGACATTCATTCATGCACAAATACGTCTTCAGTAACTGCAGTATAAGTCGCTGTTTCTATTATCAGTAATAAAGAAGATGTCAGTATAATGAATAAGTCAATACTTAATAAAGTATGGTGAATGCTGTGTTATGTGTAGGCATGTGGGTATTGGGAAGTATGTGAAAATAACTTGTATCCCAGAAGAGGTGGGTCAAGGAAAGCTTCTCAGAAGACCTATTGAATTTGAGTTTTTATAAGACGAAAAAGATTTTTCTAGTTGAAGAAGCTCGAACAGGCCATTCAGAGCTGATAGAGAAATGCATGCAAAAAACACTGAAGTTTATGAAACCAGGACTTCAGGAAAACTATTTATACATAGTTTGGCAAAGCGAGAGCATCATATGAATTGGGGAACAGCAAGAAATATAGCAGGACCGATAGGCAAACACAAGATAGAGGTATGAAAAATACTTGAATTTTATCCTGAAGGTCATAGGAGGCACTGAAAAAACATAAGCAGAATGATGATCTAATCAGATTTATACTACAGGAAGATGTCTCAGGTGTTAGTGAACAAAAAGGATAATCTTGGTACCCTAGACACTGTATTTGCAGTGTTTCAACTGAGAAATTGTTAAAGTCTAAAAGAAGACAATGGCAGTGAGAATGGAGATGAAGAGCTGGATATCGAACTTATTTAAAGTGTATAACTAACAGGACTCAGCACTTGGTTGTATATGACTAAAGATGAGGTACAAAGAAAGATTGAAGAATGATTCAGGGATGATTTTTAGATTTCTGAATTGAGTACCAGGCTGATGGTGGTTCTTTTTACAGAGTAAATATATGGGTTTGGTGGAAAACATAATGAGTTCAATTTTGTATGTATTGAGTTTGTATTCTAGTGCAGCACTCAAACAGAAGCATCCAAGAGGTATCTGGATATACAGAAGCAAATATTTGGACATAAGAAAGCATAAGAGAGAAAACTAGAAAGGAAAGATAAATTATATTTGAATATGTTAATGTCAATATAATATTTTGAAATATTATGTAAGCTATAATTAATATAGTATTAATAAAATATATTGTTAATATAATAATATTATAGTATTAATATAATAACTTATATCAGTGGTAGCAATCTAAGTTGGTAGGAAGCCTCCAAGCAGAAATTGCAGAATGAGGGAAGAAGGTGACTAAATAGACAAAACCATGGAAAACAGAGCAACATATCAAGAATGGGTAGGAAAGGAGAGCTCATGAGGCTGACTTAGTAATACCTATGAGACATGGAATTCTGGAAGCTAAAGAAAAAATTTTAAGGAGGAAAAAGACATCAATTGTGTCAAACATTGCAAAATCAAAAGGATAAAGATTGGGAAAGTTTCCATTTAAATTTAGCAACTATGAAGTCATTTCCAAGAGCAGGTTTAATGGAATATTGAGAAAAGAAGCCAATATTGGACACAGGGTGGGGAACATCACATACCAGGACCTGTCGTGGAGTTGGGGGAGGGGGAAGGGATAACATTAGGAAAAATACCTAATGTAAATGACAAGTTAATGGGTGCAGCACACCAACATGGCACATGTATACATATGTAACAAACCTGCATGTTGTGCACATGTACCCTAGAACATAAAGTATAATTTAAAAAAAAAAGAAGCCAATAAATAAAGATGCGAAAGTAATATAAAAAAATGGAGATGCATTTTTTAAAACTGTGAAGATAAAGAAATA
The DNA here is from genome assembly GCF_008728515.1 of Papio anubis. Classification (NCBI taxonomy): domain Eukaryota; kingdom Metazoa; phylum Chordata; class Mammalia; order Primates; family Cercopithecidae; genus Papio; species Papio anubis. Next base: position 47,554,906 of record NC_044978.1, read on the forward strand.
GATATAGTTGTAGTCAGAAGATGTTGAAAGGTCAGGCATTTGTTTTTAAGGTAGGAGAGACTAAATATGTTTATAGGATAAAAAACATCAGTGACATAAAGAAAGAATCTCAAGAGAGGCGGTAAGTGACGAAGCAGATCTCTGAGAAGGTTGGAGGCAGGAGGCATAGGTAAATACCAGAATAGGGGTGTAGAAATATTTTCTCATTCAAAAGGTAGGTTGAAGGTAGGAGAGGAAAGAAATTTTAAAAACGGGAGAGATATGTTTCCCTAACCATCTCTTTGTGTGTGTGTGTGTATGAATTGGGAGACGAAGCCAAGAGTTGACAATGAAAAAGGAGTTGAGGGCCTTAGTGCAAGGGAGAAAGAGCTGACAAAGGTCACAGGGGAAATGGGAATAGAAATAAATGCACAGAAGAATTACCCAGCAACCTTAAAGACTAACCTGTGATCAGAGAATTTGTAGTTGCATTAACTCATTTGTTTTTGTTTGTTTGTTTGTTTTTACTCCAGTGATGCTCAGTAGCCAAGAAGAAACTGCAGATAAGGTAAGGTACAAATGCTTTGGGTACAAAGGTTTTCTTGGTATGTGCAACAAAAGAACAGGGGACAACTGATTAAAGTATTAGTGAAACATTTCCATCAATATATTCATTTTCCACAAATTTCCCCAAGTTGTATGTTTCTTGAAATATTAACACCAAAATATTACCAGCTCCCTTTCTCAGCATGCCTGAAATGCCTGACAAGCTTTCTAACCACAGAGCTATATTCAAGAATTTCATAATTAGCCCAAACATATGATTTAACATTAACTCAGCACTGATACAGCACAGCAAGCAAGCTCCCTTCTCCATTTCCATATGAAAATGTGTAGACAATTTATTCAGAGACTTCATGTGGTCTGTGAGTCTTGACGATGATAGCCATCCATGACCATTGAGAGGAGTTCACAAAAAAAGTGACAATTTGTTCTGGTTCCTTTACAGAAACATTAGACCAGAATGACAGAAGACTAGATACCCAAGGCCACCCCTCATGACAGAATAGCAGCAAATCAACGGATTGGAAGTCCTAGGGTCATCTAAGGACACCAGCTCAGACGTTAATGATCCTAGGCTCAGATATAAGCCACAGGATTAATTGGTTCTAAGGCCTCTATCCTCGTTTACCATATCTTCATGTGTCTTCAATCAAAAGAGACAGATGGTGACACCACATTCTAAAAAGGGCCTAACCACTGAGGTATATAAATTATATTATTTCTTTTAAAATCCCTCACTTCCTGAATCACTTTTCACCGCTGTATTTGGTCTCTCCTTTATAGAGACATAGCAGCTTCCGTGGGTCTATTCTACTATTTGTTTCCTATCTCATAGCTGGCAGTAGCCTTCCTCAGGTACCTCTTAGTAGGCTCACATGACTTAGGACTGCCCTAATGTGCCACCCTCCTGCAGTCAACTAGATTGCTGAGCCCATCTTCTAAGCTTCAGTCACACCCATGACAAGTTTATCAACCAAAAGAAATCTGTATTTCTTGTGCCTGCTGCCAATTGTGTGTGGGTGAGGCCTTTTTGCTATAAGGATTTAGAAATCAGAGGATTTGGGTTTATACTCAATGCACAGTTGCACCTTTAACAGAAAATTATGAGACACAAATTGTATTCATCTTAAGAGTCCTGTGTATCATTCCTTTCTTTCTACTCTCACTACTGTTCCTTTTTCCCCCAAATTATCAGAAGAGAAAAAGTCTATTGAGCTTGAATGCATTTTTACTCTCTCTTGAATGCTTGATTTGTATGTTTTTGGCTATACATCCTGCCTCTGTGCCTATAGGCCTCAATACTAGGCTATTAAAAAAATACTAATCTACCTAAGATGCTATAGAATGGCACCACTGATAGGACCCTATGTTTCGGAAAAGTCCTTTGTAATCCAACAAATCCTCAATGATCCAGATTGTTAAGAGGGAAAGAACAACCAGAAATAGTGAGAAATCAGATTTTGAGAATTTTATTAAGAAATAAAATTGTATTGATTTTGAGAGTATGGAAACATTTATAACTTATATCTAGTATTTCTCTATTGCTGGAAAGTTTATTGAACTGAGCTATTTTTATCATTAGACAAATTATTTGATGCAAATATACTCTACTAAACTTTTGAAAATAGCTTTTTTCTTCAACATAGTTGAACTGTGCCCCTTCTAATGTAGTTACCACTATTAATTTGCTTAAGAATTAAGACAATCTACAAAACCAGCTGAGTTGCTTTTATCCAGCATTCTGGATATATACCCCCACCACCATCACCGCAATGGATTTGAAAGACCTCTTCTCTTTCATATCACAAGCTTCTGATTCCCACTCTGGGGCAGGTGTATCTGACTAGCGGAATGTGTATGTTAGACCACAATAGCAAGGGAGGCTGGGAGAGCTACTGTCAGATATTTTTAACTTCATTTGTGAGGGGCTGACCCTGTAACATAAATTATATTTTCCAAACATGGAACTTTCACATGCTAGTCAAGAGGGTTGACAAGTACCCTAAATGATTGTTTTGAAGATTAGACTAGTTTTTACATGCAAAGTGTCCTGTGCAGTGCCTGGAACAACAAAAACGTTAATTATCAGCTATCATAAAATTATATGCATATATACACATGTATAGAATTAATATTATAATATACATGAAGTATAAAATATAACACTATTGACATTTATATATGTGTGTGTATATATATATCTCTGAGATTATAAATGTGCTCATTCAGTCATAAAAGTCATAGGCATTTTTTAATAGGCAAGAATTTGATGCAGATGCAGATGAATGGGCATTTCAGGTGGAGCTAAAGGTTGGAGCTAAACGGTAGCTTTTGATTTTTAATGTGTACAAGAATCACCCAGATAGTTGGTCTAAAATTCAGTTAAGTGAGGTGACTGGCTGTAAGCATCTGCATTTTGAATTTGCACCCCACATCATTCTTATGAATATTAAAGACCTTGAAAGTCACTGTTAGAAATCCTAAGACAAAACTAAATCTTCCCATATCTATACATTTAAGGGAAACATCTTTGAAATCCTGTTTTTCTCATCCTCTGAGAGGCATTAAGGTATAGTAAGTCCTCACATTACATGGTTAATAGGTTCTTAGAAACTGTGACTTTAAGTGAAACTACATATAATGAAACCAATTTTACCATAGGTGTAAGCAAGAGTTAAGTTGCTACGGCATATTTGCAGTCACAAAAACATCAACCTGCTTCTAAATAAGAACCGAAATACTTCTAATATTAAACATTAAATTACATGTGAGCTTTCCATACATTTAGCAAAGATGAACAGAAACAAGATAATTATTTAGCCGATTATTTTAGTTCAGTGTCACAGGTGGCTGGAGTTCATCCCAGCAGCTCTGGGCACAAGGAAGGAACCCTGAAAAGGACACCATTCCATCAAGGGGCACACTTACACACACACATGCACGCATGCACACACACACACTTACTCAGATGAGACCGTTTAAATATGCCAATTCACATAATGTGCGCATTGGGATATGGGAAGAAATTGGCATACCCAAAGAAAACCTACACAGACACGGGGAGAATGTGCACACTTCACCCACAAGGTGGCCTCAGCCAGGAATTTTTTTTTTTTCTCATCAATGTTATAATGAAATGATGTTTTATGAAACAACATCATTTGAGGACCTGCTGTATATCAATTGATATCTTAGACATCAAAGAATATTTCTTTGATCTCATATCACATACTAGATCAAGAATATAGGATATTTTTGATCACATATTCTTTTTTTATTATACTTTAAGTTCTAGGGTACATGTACACAACATGCAGGTTTGTTACATATGTATACATGTGCCATGTTGGTGTGCTGCCCCCATTAACTCGTCATTTACATTAGGTATATCTCCTAATGCTATCCCTCCCCCCTCCCCCCACCCCATGACAGGTCCCGGTGTGTGATGTTCCCCTTCCTGTGTCCAAGTGTTCTCATTGTTCAATTCCCACCTATGAGTGAGAACATGCGGTGTTTGGTTTTCTGTTCTTGCGATAGTTTGCTGAGAATGATGGTTTCCGGCTTCATCCATGTCCCTACAAAGGACACGAACTCATCCTTTTTTATGGCTGCATAGTATTCCACGGTGTATATGTGCCACATTTTCTTAATCCAGTCTGTCATTGGAGGACATTTGGGTTGGTTCCAAGTCTTTGCTATTGTGAATAGTGCTGCCATAAACATACTTGATCACATATTCTTAACAGCATGTTACTGTACTGAATACTATAGGCAATTGTAAGAGGACAGAACAACAGCCCCAAATTAAGGGCCAGAATTCTCATATGGAAACATAAAGTTGCTCAGTTCTCATGCCTTTTTCATGGTTTTGTCAAGGATTGTGCTGACATCTCTAGCACTTTTCTACCTCTAGAGATGCTCCAACGATACACCTGGGGTTACCAGGTGAAAGAGATGTTTAAACTGTAGGTGGCTGTAGAGGTTGAATATAGAGAAAGTGCTCTAGAGTAACCTTCCCAGAATCAAGAATAGGTAAATTCCAGATGCTGGCACTGGTTTCTATTGTTAGAGCCATTTCCATCCTAATTTGTTGGAAGTCACTGTTTTAACACTGGCCTCATTCCATTCTATTTCATCTAATACCGTGGTCATTGATTCCTTGAGATGTGCGATTTTGAACACATCTCTTTCCTCATTAAAGCATTCTTACTTCAAGGCCCAGCTAGAAAACACTTTCTCAGGCTGCCCACAACCAAACTCACTACATCCAAGTACCTCATTGTTTAGGTTTTCTTCACACTTTCATATAAAGCTCGTATTAGGCCAGGCGCAATGTCTCACACCTGTAATCCCAGTACCTTAGGAGGCCAAGGCAGGAGGATTGCTTGAGACTAGGAGTTCAAGATTAGCCTGGGCAACACAGGGAGGCCCCATCTCTATGACAGTATGTAAATAAATAAGTAGTAAAGCTCATATTGCCTGACCATTCTGACATAGATACTCCCCTGGATTCTTATATGCAGGTCTGATCTCACAGCTAAGACCGGAAATTTTTCAGTGGAAATTTTCATGTACCTTCTACTTACTTTGATAAACTTTGGTTACCTATTTAAGTATCTGTGCACTAGTTTGGTTCTGTGAACACAGAAGGAAGAAAGCCTAATCGCCAAAAGCACAGCAATCATAGACTCAAGGCTAATGGGCAGCTGTTTCACACCAGTTTTGTTATTCCTGTTGTTAAATAACCACTACCTCCAAAACTCTGACTAACTCCCTGCCACCTGGACTGCTCAGTTCTACTCCCAGACTTCTCTTCACTTCTTGATAATCCAGCAGATAAAAGATAACCCTTCACCTAAGAGGGAGCTTCACAGACCCTTACATAGTGCTAATGCCTGTCTATGAACATAGGTCAACAATTATGCCATATCAACTTATAATATTCTATGCAGACACATAAAATCATGTCTCCTGTGAATACAAATAGTGTTCTTTCTTCTTTCCTAATCTGTATGCATGCTATTCATAATTTTCCCCCATTATATTAGCTGGTATCTCCAGTATGATGTTGAATAGAAGTGGTGACAGCACAAATCCTTACCTTGTTCTTTAGAATCCCCTTTATCAGGTAGAGGTCATTTCCCATGTTCCTAGTTTACTGAAGGTTTTTATCAAGCATGAATGTTCAATTTTGTCAAATACGTCTTTGACATGTATTGAAATGATCATATGTTTTTTTTTTTTTTCTTATGACTGTGTGGTGACTTTATAATGTGTCAACTTGGCCAGGCCAAACTCTGTTACTCAGAATACATTCTCTGTGTTTCCAGTTAGAGTGGAACACAGAACACATATTTGCCTAGCCTCTAGGAGACAGAAGTAAGGCAGCAGCCATATTATTTCTTTACTTGAAAGTTATAGTTCTGAGAAGCTATCTATACAATCACACTTCACAATGAGGACACATCCTGAGATATGCATATCACGCAATTTTCATCATTGTGCCAACATCATAGGGTGTACTTACACAAACCTAGATGGGATAGCCTACCACACACCTAGGTTATATGATATAGCCTATTGCTCCTAGGCTCCAAACATGCACCACATGTTACTGTACTGTATATTACAGGCAATTGTAGCACAATAGTAACTTTGTGTGCATCTAAACATATCTAAACATAACAAAGGTACATGAAAATGTGGTATTATAATCTTAGGGGACCGCCATCATATATGAGGTTCATCATTGTCCAAAACATTGTTAAGTGGTTCATCACTATATACATGTCTATATAAAGACATCTAAGAGGCAATTTATTATAGGAATTGGCTCATGCAATTATGAAGCCCCAAAAGTCCCACAATCTGCCTTCTGAAAGCTGGAGAATCAGAAAACCCAGTGGTGTAATTTAGTTCAAGTCCAAGGGCCTAAGAACCTGGCAAGGAGGGGTTAGAGGTCCTGAAGCGCGTTGGTTGGGGGTATTGCTGGTGTAAGTCTGAGGGCCCAAGAACCAGCACCATCAGTGCCCAAGGATAGGAGAAGATGAATGTACTGGCTCAAGTGGAGAGAGTGAATTCACCCTTCCTTTGCCTTTTCATTCTATTCAGGCATGTCCTTGATGGATTGGATGATGCCCACCCGCACTGGTGAGGGTGAATCTTCTTTGTTCAGTCTTTAATTCAAATGCAAACCTCTTTACAGACACACCCAGAAAGAATGTTTTTTCCAGCTATCGGAGCATGCCTTAATCCATTCAAGTTGGGCTAAGCATCCCTTATCCCTGAGCATCCCTTAACCCATTCAAGTTGGCACACAAATTTAACCATCACAGAAAGTTAGAGTGGGTGTTTTTTTCATCACACATTCTGCTTATCTATGGGCTCCCTTCCTTGGCGTGGGACAGCAGCCAGCCCTAAAACTGCATGCATTTTTGCCTGAATTGTCCTTCAGCTTCTCTGACTGATGGCCTGGGTGTGTATTAAGCTCCATGTTGAAAGATGTCAGCTTCTTCTGCAGGATACCCACATCATCAGCTGAAGACAGCAAGAAATGATAAGGCTTCCAGATGATTCTCTTGAGGTCCAGCTTCTTCTTCTAGGTTCCAGCTTATTTTTGCTCTTCTCTGTTCTGACATTTTCTTGTTGTCTGCCCTGCAAATTTCAAATTCCAGCATCAGACAAAAAACAAAGTTAGGCCGGGCGCGGTGGCTCAAGCCTGTAATCCCAGCACTTTGGGAGGCCGAGACGGGCGGATCACGAGGTCAGGAGATCGAGACCATCCTGGCTAACACGGTGAAACCCCGTCTCTACTAAAAAATACAAAAAACTAGCCGGGCGAGGTGGCGGGCGCCTGTAGTCCCAGCTACTCGGGAGGCTGAGGCAGGAGAATGGCGTAAACCCGGGAGGCGGAGCTTGCAATGAGCCGAGATCGCGCCACTGCACTCCAGCCTGGGTGACACAGCCAGACTCCGTCTCAAAAAAAAAAAAAAAAAAAGAAGTTTTATGGAGACTGCTTAACTAGCTCCTAGCTCTACAGTTGTGAAAAGGCAAATATATATGGGAAGATATATCTATATCTGTATTAGATAGATAGATGATAGATAGATAGATAGATAGATAGATAGATAGATAGATAGATAGATGAAACTGTTTCTTTGATGTAACGCTGACCAACACAAAATTCGGTGCCAGGAGTAGTGGTTCCAGAAAATCAGACTCTTAAAGATGAGTTATCTGAATTGGTTCATCTTTTTTCTGGGCTTTTTGGAATTGGTTCTCCAATATGGTTATATTTAAAGTGCTAATGACACTTTTTCCATTGTGGAAGAGGACACCAGTAGTCCACGGCATGCAGGAGCAAAATATTTGCTAAAATTCTTTCCTGCAGATACCTGTAGTCAAATGCTTATAGAAGGGCAGATTCTAGATGACCAATTATTTGCTGCCATAGAACATGTTGAAAATAAGAAGAAACATGGAGTTCATTGGTTGATTCCAAATGACCTAAATAACTTGAGGAAAGAAAATGAGCTCAGGGCTTTAAGCTCCTAGTTCATGTAAAAGACCTGAAAGCATCTATGTCTGCCCTAAAATCCTATATCCCATAACCTATATCGTACCAGCTAACCCCATAGAAATCTTAGCCCGGGGTCAAGTTTTCCAAAAACTGAACTCAAAGAGTAGTTTTTGTATCACTAAATTCCAACAAAAATCAAACTTTTGGTATTATATATTCTATTTGTTAAAGTTAGGGCATTAACGGGGAAGGAATGGGACACTAACAATTGGGATGGGAACAAATGGGCAAGTTACAATGGAATTGCATGGTTTGAACCTTGAAACTTTACCTTGTGCTCAGACATTTTTGCAATAAAAGTAGCCCTTACATTCCTGCCTAAGATAGTCTCTCCTATCTTAGGGGATATAAAATAGTTTCTCCTATCTTAGGCAAGGATGTAAGGGCTACTTTTAATGAAGAAAAAAATAAAAGGCTTGCCTGAAGAAGTAATAGACTCCCTTGAAGTAGCTGTCTTTCTCAAGACTACTGATCCTCCTTATAACCTATTCCCGTCACCTCTCTTGGCTTCTGGACCTAAAAATAGAATAATATCTCAGCAAGTTCCAAAGAATGAGATCCAAAGTATGACTCATATAGAAGTGCAATACACACCAAAAGACTTGCATCATTTTGCCAATTTGTACTGATAAAAATCTGAGGAATATGTATGGTAATATATCTTAAGAGTGTAGAATCACAGTGGAAGAAATATAAAGATTGATGAGGTTGAATTGATTAATGTAAGTTGACTACACAAAGATTCCATATTCACTTACTTGGCCTGTGCAGAAGACAGATGGGTCTTAGAGAATAACAGTAGATTATCATAAACATTATCAAGCAATTTCAGCTGCTATTCCAAATGTGGTTTCTTTATTGGAGCAAATCAGTACATTATCAGGTATCTGCTATGCAGTTATTGATCTGGCTAATGGTATTTTTTTCTCTAGCTGTTAATAAAGATCACCAGAAGTACACGGCCAGCAATACACTTTTACTGTCCTATCTCAGGGCTATATCAACTCTCAGCATTATGTCATAATCTAGCCTATAGGGACTTTGATTGCCTCTCCATTCCAATGGAATCAAGCTGGCCCGTTGCATTGATGAAATTATGCTAACCAGATCTGATAAGTGGGAGACAGTGACCACTCTACACACATTAGTAAGACACTTGCATGCCAGAAGGTGGGAAACAAATCCCCAAAATCTCAGGATTCTGGCACCTCAGTGAAATCCTTCTAGGGTGAAAAACAAGCTGCTGTATCTGCCCCGCTCTAACACTAAGAAAGTGGCACAATATTCAGTGGCCTATTTGGATTTTAGAGGTTACATATACCTCATCTGGGCATGCTCCTCTGACCTAGTTACTGAAGGATCTGAAAGATTCCAGCTGTGAATAGGACCCAGAGAAAGAGAAAGGTCTGCAACACGTCCAGGCTGCCATAAAAGCTGTTCTATCACTTGGTTGTATGATCCAACAAATTCAATGATATTTAATCCTGTTTAGAAAAAAAAAAGTACAGTTTGCTGCCAGTGCTCATTTAATTTTACATAAACACGCTCTTTGAAGCTGAAGAAAATCTGACTGATTTTCAATGTGAAAATGAAATACAAAAACTGTTTTTGGAGTTATTTCTAAACAGAACTAACACGAGAATCATCTGAATCATCAGAATTGTCTATTTCAGAAAAATCAGATTCGCCAAATGAATCTTTGGCCAACAACTTCAATGATGTTAGCATCACACATAGGAATGCTGTGTTTTCTATGATTTGATATTTTCAGTGATCAAGGAGAACCAGAAATACCACTTGACCTAGCAATCCCATTACTTGGTATATACCCAAAGGATAATAAATCATTTGATTATAAAGACATACGTATAAGTATGTTTATTGCTGCACTATTCACAATAGCAAAGACTTGGAACCAACCCAAATGCCCATCAGTGATAGACTGGATAAACAAAATGTGGCACATATATACCATGGAATATTATGCAGTCATAAAAAAGAATGAGTTCATGTCCTTTGCAGGGACATGGATGAAGCTGGAAACCATCTTACTCAGCAAACTAACACAGGAACAGAAAACCAGACACCGTATGTTCTACTCATAAGTGGGTGTTGAACAATGAGAACACATGGACACAGGGAGGGGAACATCACACACTGGGTCCTGTCAGGAGGTGGTTGGCTAGGGGAGGGATAGCATTAGGAGAAATACCTAATGTAGATGACAGGTTGATGGGTGCAGCAAACCACCATGGCATGTGTATACTTATGTAACAAATGTGCACATTGTGCATATGTATCCCAGAACTTAAAGTATAATAAAAAAAGGAAAAGTCATTACAGTATACAATATGGTTCAGCTATTAATAAATTTTGCATTGTTAAAAAAAAAGTACTACTTTTGTAAATGGAAATACCACTACTAAATACGATTACTAAAACCAAAATGTTATAAATAGAGTATCTTTTGTTTACCAAGTTGATATAGTAGAGTGATGCAAAAATAATAACAAAAGCCACATATTTCATGGCAAAGTTATCTAAGGTAAATGCTGCAGCCACAAACACCACTAGTGAGTATTCTTGGGGCAAATGGGAAAAGAGTTAAAGTGCTATTGGCAGGTAAAGAAAAGTGCTAGTGCTGATGCAGCCTTTAGCAAACTCTGTTAAGTAAATTACGACACTGACCTTTAGGAATTAAAGCAAAGCCATGTCATTTTCTTGTGCAGATAACAATCCCTCTTTTGAAAAACATATATTATCTTGTGACTGGGCTTTAATAGAGACTGATAATTTTTTTTTTTTTTTCTTTTTTTTGAGACAGTCTCGCTCTGTCACCAGGCTGGAGTGCAGTGGCCTGATCTCAGCTCACTGCAAGCTCCACCTCCCGGTTCACGCCATTTTCCTGCCTTAGCCTCCCAAGTACCTGGGACTACAGGTGCCCGCCACCATGCCTGGCTAATTTTTTGTATTTTTAGTAGAGACAGGGTTTTGCCATGTTAGCCTGGATGGTCTCGATCTCCTGACCTCGTGATCCACCCGCCTCAGCCTCCCAAAGTGCTGGGATTACAGGCGTCAGCCACTGTGCCTGGCCTGATCCTATAAACTTTGGTCATCAAGTTACCATGTGCTCTGACCTGCCAATCATGAGCCAGCTGTTATCTCCCCATCATGACATAAGGCTGAGCCTACATCTCATCATAAAGCAGAGATGATGTACATGAGATTAGGCTAGAGCAGGCCAAAAGGCACAAGTAAGTTATCTGAGCCCTGCTTACTACTACTTGCCTTCTTTCTCTCATCCCACAGCTACGGCTCACATGGCACTCCCCATGACCAGTTGACTGAAGAAAAAACTCAAGCATGGTTTTAGATAGATCGTCCTGCAGAGTATACTTTAACTGAAAGAGAACAATTGTAGCTCCACAGCTCCTTTTTGGGACAGCTCTATAGGACTGTGGTGAAGGGAATACTGGCCAGTTGGCATGGTCATTGTTTTTGCCTGGAAAGAGACAAACCATGGGCTGTATGGATAATGGTTTGGCTGAAAGGTCAAGGACTTAGAAGGAACAGGATTGAAACATTTTTGACAAGAAGATATGGGGGAGGAGGTGGAGCACATGACCTCACGAAAATGAACTAAATAGGGCACCAGGAACCAGTCCTGGAAAAACAGAGATATGTGACTTTTCAGACAGAGAATTCAAAATTGCTGTGTTGAGGAAATTTAAAGAAAATAATTTAAAAGCAGAAATTCTGGAGCTAAAAATACAATTGACATATTGAAGAATGCATCAGAGTCCTTTATTAGCAGAATTGATCAAGGAGAAGAAAGAACTAGTGCACTTGAAAACAGGCTATTTGAAAACACAGTCAGAGAAGACAAAGGAAAGAAGAATTTAAAAAATAAAACACACCTACTGGATTTAGAAAATAACCTCAGAAGGGCAAATCTAAGAGCTATTGGTCCTAAAGAGATGGTAGAGAAAGAGATAAAGCAGAAAGTTTATGCAAAGGAATAATAACAGAGAAATTCCAAAATCTAGAGAAGGATCAATATCCAAGCACAAGAAGGTTATAGAACATTAAGGAGATTTAACTCATAGAAGACTACCTCTAGGCATTAAATAATCAAACTCTCAAAGGTCAAGAATAAAGAAAAAATTCCTAAAAGCAGTAAGACAAAAGAAACAAATAACATTCAATAGAGCTCCAACATGTCTGGCAGCAGCCTTTTCTAAGGTTTCTAAGGAAACCTTAGAGGCCAGGAGAAAGTGGCATGACATATTTAAAGTGCTGAAGGAAAAATCTTTTACCCTAGAATAGTATATTCAGTGAAAATATCCTTCAGATATGAAGGAGAAATAAAGACTGTCCCAGACATCAAAAGCCAAGGAATTTCAACAACAGTGAAACTCCATCTGACCAAAAAAAAAAAGGTTGAAGGATTTCAACACCAGACCTGTCCTACAAGAAATGCTAAAGGGTGTACTTCAAAGGAAAGAAAAGGATATTAATGAGCAACAAGCAATCACTTGAAGGTGCAAAACTCATTGATAATAGCAAACAGAAAAACACAGACTATTATAACACTGTAATTGTGGTGTGTAAACTCCTCTTATCTTAAATAGAAAGACTACATGATGAACTAATCAAAAATAATAGGTACAATAACTTTTCAAGACGTAGTACAATAAAATATAAATAGAAACAACAAAAAGTTAAAAAGTAGGGCAGTGAAGTTAAAGCATAGAGTTTTCAATTAGTTTTCTTTTTGCTTGTGTATCTGTTTATGCAAACAGTGTAACTTATTATCAGGTTAAAATAATGGCTTATAAGATAGTATTTGCAAGCCTCATAGTAACCTCAAACAAACAAACAAAAATACAATGGACACATAAAAAATAAAAAGCAAGAAACTAAATTATATCACCAGAGGAAATTATCTTCACTAGAAGAAGACAGGAGGGAAAAAAGGAAGAAAGAGAATACCATAAAACAAATAACAAAATGGCAGAAATAAATCCTTAACAATAATAACATTGGCTGTAAATGGACTAAACTCTCCAATCAAAATACATAGACTGGATGCATCAATGAAAAAAAAAAGAAAAAAGAAAAGAAAAAGAAGAACAGAAATAGCAGAAGAAAGAAAATTTAAAAAATCAGAGTAGAAATAAATGAAAACTGAAATGAAAAAATACAAAAGATCAATGAAACAAAACATTAGCTTTTTAAAAAGTTAAACAAAATTGACAAGCCTTTAGCCAAACAAACATAGAGAAAAGAGAGAAGATTGAAATAAAATCAGAAATGAAAAAGGAGACATTACAACTGATTCTGAAGAAATCCAAAGGATTATTAGTGGCTACTATGAGCAACTATATGCCAAAAAATTTAAAAATCTACAAGAAATGAATAAATTTATAGACACATACAACCTACCAAGATTGAACCCAGAAGAAATCCACATGCTGAGCAGATTAATAACAAGGAACAAGATCAAAGCCATAATAAAAAGTCTCTCACTAAAGAAAAGCCCAAGATCTGATGGCTTCACTGCTGAATTCTACCAAACATTTAAAGAACTAATACTAATTCTACTCAAACTATTCCAAAAAATAGAGGAGGAGGGAATACTTCCAAACTCATTCTATGAGGCCAGCATTACCCTGATACCAAAACCAAACAAATACACATCAGAAAAAGAAAATAATAGGCCAATATCTCTGATGAATATTGATAAAAAAAAATCCTCAACGAAATACCAGAAACCAAATTCAACAATATATTAGAAAGATCACTCATCATGACCAAGTAGGATTTATGCCTGGGATGCAAGGATGTTTCAATATATGCAAGTCAATCAGTGTGACACATCATATCCACAGAATGAAGGATAAAAAACCCATATGATCATTTCAATTGTTGCTGGAAAAGCATTTGATAAAATTCAACACCCATTCATGATAAAAATCCTCAAAATAACTGGGTATAGAAAGAATATACCTCAACATAATAAAAGCCATATACAATAGACCCATGGCTAATATCATACTGAATGGGGAAAAACTGAAAACCCCTCCTCTAAGATTTGGAACACAACAAGGATGCCCACTGTCACCACTGTTATTTAACATCATACTAGAGGTCTTAGTTAAAGCAATCAGATAAAAGAAAGATACAAAGAGCATCCAAATTGGAAAAGAAGGCCAAATTATTTTTGTTTGCAGATGATATGATCATCCGTTTTGAAAAACCTAAAGACTGCACAATAAACTACTAAAACTGATAAATAAATTCTGTAAAGTTGCAGGGTACAAAATCAACATACAAAAATCAGTAGCATTTATATATGCCAAAAGTGAGCAATCTGAAAAACAAATTAAAAAGTAATCCCATTTACAATAGCCACACATAAAATTAAGTACATAGGAATTAACTTACCAGAGGTGAAAAATTTCTATAATGAAAACTATAAAACACTGAAGAAATAAATTGAAGAGGACACCAGAAAATGTTATGATATTCCATGTTCATGAATTAAAAGACTCAATACTGTTAAAATGTTCATACTACCCAAAGCAATCTACAGATTCAATGCAATTCCTATGAAAATACCAGTAACATTCTTCACAGAAATGGAAAAAGAAAACCTAAAATTTATGTGGAACCACAAAAGACCCATAATAGCCAAAGCTATCCTAAGCAAAGAAAACAAAACCGGAAAAATTACATTACCTGACTTTAAATTATACTGTGAAGTGATAGTCACCAAAATAGCATGGTACTTGCATAAAAACAGATGCATAAACCAATGGAACAGAATAGAGAACCCAGAAACAAATCAACGAACCTATAGTGAACTTGTTTTTGACAAAGGTGCCAAGAACATAAAACGGGGAAAGGATACTCTCTTCAATAAATGGGGCTTGGAAAACTGGATATGCATATGCAGAAGAATAAAACTCAACCCCTATCTCACCATACACAAAAATCAAACAAAAATGGATTAAAGACTTAAATATAAGTCCTCAAACTATGAAACTACTACAAAAAGACATTGTGGGAAATGTTCAGGACATTGGTCTGGGCAAAAAAGTATTGAGTAATACCCAAAAAGCCCAGGCAACCAAAGCAAAAATGAACAAATGGGATAACATCAAGTTAAAAATTTCTGCGCAGCAAAGGATACAATCAACAAAATGAAGAGATTACCCACAGAATGGGAGAAAATATTTGCAAACTACCCATGTGGCATGAGATTAATAGCCAGAAGATATAAGGAGTTCAAACAACTGTACAGGAAAAAATCTAATAATCCAGTCAAAAAATGGGCAAAAGATCTGAATACATTTCTCAAAAGAAAACATACAAACGGAAAGCAGGTATATGAAAAGGGGTTCAACATCACTGATCATAAAAGAAATGCAAATCAAAATTACAATAAGATATCATCTCACCCCAGGTAAAATGGCTTACATCCAAAAGACAAATGCTGGTGAGGATGTGGAGAAAGGGGAATCCTTATCCACTGTGGGTGGGAATGTAAGTTAGTACAACCACTACAGAGAACAGTTTGGAAGCTCCTCAATAAAGTAAAAATTGAGCTACCATATGATCCAGCAATCCCATGACTGGGTAAATACCCAAAAGAAAGGAAATCATATATTGAAGAGATATCTGCACTCCTATATTTGTTGCCGCACTGTCTACAATAGCTGAGATTTGGAAGCAACCTAAGTGTTCGTCAGTGGATGAATGGATAAAGAAAATGTGGTGCATATACATAATGGAGTACTTATTTAGCCATACAAAAGAATGAGATCCTGCCATTTGCAACAACATGGATGGAATTGGAGATCATTATCTTAAGTGAAATAAGCCATACACATAAAGACAAACATTGCACCTTCTCATTTACTTGTGGGATCTAAAAATCAAAACAATTGAACTCATGGAACATAGAGAATACAAGGATGGTTAACCAGAGACTGGGAAGGGTAGTGGGGGGCTGGTGGGAGAGGTGGGAATGTTTAATGGGTACAAAAAAATTAGTTAGAAAGAATAAATAAGACCTACTATTTCACAGCACAACAGGGTAAACACAGTCAATAATAATTGCACATTTTAAGATAACTTAAAGAGTGTAATTGGATTGTTTGTAACACAAAGGAAAATTCTTGACGGAATGTATACCCATCCTCTATGATGTGCTCATTTCATATTGCATGCCTGTATCAAAACATCTGATCCACACCTTAAACATATATACCTACTATGTACCCACAAAATTTGAAAAATAAAAAAAAAATGTAAAAGTAGATCTGGATGAGATATATGTGGACAAATCTGCATTCATGGGCACAGAATGTGAATATTTGTATCTCACATGATGCTTACCAAAGGATTCTCTTGGCAGAGGCGGATTTCAATAATGAGGTGGATTGGATGACTGCTTTCTGCAGACATCAGTTCATTTCCTCCCTCAGTCCCCTCTGCCCTTGTCCAGCAGGCTTATGAACAAAGCAGCTATGACAGCAAATGTCTTAGAACAGTTAACTTTGCTATAATACCTGAGTCTGCGTGATTTATAAAGAAAAGAGGCTTATTTGGCTCATGATTCTGTTGGCTGGAAGGTCAGGCATCTGATTAAACTCTCAGGCTGCTTCCATTCATGGCAGAAGGCAGAGGGTAGCTGGAGTGTGCAGAGACCACATAGCAAGAGAGAGAGAGGACTTGAGAGAGAGGGGAGGTGCCAGGTTCTTTTTAACAACTAGCTCCCATGGGAACTAATAGAGCGAGAGCTCATTTAATACCAGCAGGGTAGTACCAAGCCATTCCTGAGTAGTCTACTCTCATGACCGAAATACCTTCCATTAGGCACCACCTCCAAAATCAGGGATCCAATTTCAACATGAGGCTTGTGGGGACAAACATGTAAATCAAGCTCGTGCAACCTGCAGCCTGCAGGCCACATGTGGCCCAGGATGGCTTTGAATGCAGCCCAACACAAACTTGTAAAACTTTCTTAAAACATTAAAACATTATGAGGATTTTTGCCAATTTTTTTTAGCTCATCTGCTACAGTTAGTGTTAGTATGTTTTATGTGTGGCCCAAGATAATTCTTCTTTCAATGTGGCCCAGGGAAATCAAAGGATTGGACACCCTTGATGTAAACTATAGCAGTAGCAGTGAGGGTTATGCCTGGGCTCAGCCACATGTACTTCCACTCAATTCAGAAACTGGTCAGATTGCAAGTATGCCATTTGGAGAATGGAGTTTGGAGAATTAGCTTCTGGAAACCCACTTTTCGCAAAGCAGCATTGAGCCAATGAACTTGCAGCCAATAATATGTGACTCAAAAATATCACAAAAGAATATCAAATGTCTTATTCATCATCTAAAGGACATAATTATGAAATTAATTTGACTTAGGAGACTTAGACCTCAAAGCCAAGGTTTACCAAAAGAATAATTCCCAGAACTTAACCTAAAACTATTCCTATAATCCTTTGCCACAAAAAATTAGAAAGGTCAAACTTGAAACTGTGATAATATATGGATTTATCTTTTCTAAACTGTATGTGGAATATATCTGACTTGATGTCAAGAAAAGTTCTGTTTCACTGTTTGAGGACTCTTTTATGGCTTTCCATAGACACATACACATGAACATACTTATATCTCAAACTTTCTTCACCTCCAGTATAGGTTTTATTTTGATTTCATATAATGAAGTGTCTCCTGTTGACAAGGAGTGACTATGAGAGCATTCATGACACTCAAGGGAATGGATTCTGGCCCAGAATAACAGTCTTCTGTAGAGAGATGACAAAGCTTTTGTTGAAAGTTTTTTGGCCATGATGCGAACAGGACCTCTGTACCCTAGTCAACATAAAACAGGTTAGTGCTTTCATGGGTAGAGAATCAGGCCCAATAGCAGTCAAAAATACTGCAAAGCAAATGAAACACTGCACTAAAAACATTTCTGCCACATAACCACAAAACAAATTTTGAGGTAAAATTCTTGAGGGAAGTCCCTTTTATTTCCATGTGATAAAGGATCTCTCTCTTTTTTGTCATAGTAATTCATTTTCCTCATGGCATTTAATGGTAACGTGTTTTTTTTTTTTTTCCTGAAGGGACATTTCACTGTTATTTCCCTTAAAAATTTGGCTTTTCTGAGCTTTTCTAAATTTTATAATCACCCATTTTTTAATCCTCATGGGGAAAATACAAAGGACAAACTAACAATCTTCCTTGGATTTTAGAGCATGTTGCAACAAAGGGTATTTTATCTTTTGAATGCCTTTGCCACAGTCATTTCAAAACAGTCATTTTGAAAATGTGTACATAGCTTATAAACATTTTTTAGACTCACTTTTCCAATTAACAGACGAAATTTCTAAAGAAGTGTGAATAATTACCTTAGCAGTCTAAATTTCACATTTGCTTAAGGCCAATGAGCATTTTTACTATTTGGCCACCAAGACAGGGCTTCAGATTTGTGTGTCTATGTTCATTATGATAAATGGTTTTCTATGATATATCCCTAATCTTTGTCTGATTCTCCTCCACGGGAAGCACCATACATTTGGGAAAGGACTGGGCAGAGTTAGTCAAACAAAGTAAATTCTCTAAAGCGATTATAAATTCTTCCTCTCCCTGCATGCAAAACTTAGTAATGTGACACATTCACAATGTGATGCCCTTGCAAAATGGTGTTGCAGATTCTTCTTGATAGAGGTGCAGTCCATTTCTCCAGCATTTGAATCTGGGTTCAATTTGAGTCTGGATTCATTGACCTCAGCTGGCTATGTGACCAGCTAAGGCCAATAGGAGGTATAGTGAATGTGACACAAATAGAGTCATAAAAGTACTTGCACATTCGGGCATCTCTTGGTGCTCTTGAAATACTTCTGCCACCATGTGAACAGCCACAGACTGGCCTACTGAAGGATGATTAACTCCATGAAGAAAGATCATCCCTGTAATCAAAGCTGGTCCCCGTCAGCTGAGAGAGTCCTGTCAAAGATAGTTGAACCTGATTCTGATCTCAAAAACTGCTCAGCAAGCCTATTCAAATTGCCAACCCAAAGAATCACAAACTAAATAAATAGGTTTTTTTTTTTATATCACTATGTTTTCGGGTGGTTTATTACATAGTAAAAGCTAACTGCTCCTGCAAGCAACTGGTCATCTCAGTCAGTTAGCATATAGAGCTTATGGGGTAGGATCAAAGAACACAGAGTCCTCCAGAGTGAATGCCCTCTGAAGTACTACCTCTATGCAATAAAATAGAGCCTTGAAATCACAAACCTGGGTCAAATTCAGGCTCTGCCATGTCAGTTGGAGCTAATCACTTCATTTCATCCTGTAAGATCAGATTCTACATTTGTGAAATGAGGATATGTTGATAATAACACCTACCTTATAGAAATGTTAAGCAGATTAAATGAGATCATCAATATCACCTGTTTGTATGGCATCTGGTACATAGCAAGTTATTAAACTGTAGCTATATCACCACACAAATATAACAAGGGGAGTGATAATAAATATTGTAAGGTCCTTTTGTAGCCAACATATCCCCAAGGTCTGTGCTATGCTAACTAGAAACTGCTAACAACTTTGGCTCTTGGAGAGAATATCACATTTGCTTTGGTGGCCACATTCACGTGATCTTTCAGCAAAGCTGTAAAATCTTTGGTTCTCTGCCCGCATCTACTCCTTTCTCCACAGGTGCCCAGTAACTTTATGCTACCCAGAGGCCCCCCTCAGGCACCTGGCAAAGTTACCTTCACCTAAGCGAGTTACCCACTCTGTGGGACAAATGTCCTGCTCTGCCCGCCTCCACCAGCCCACTCATCCCCACTCCTATCATGAATTTCTAGTTTCACCACTTGAAAGTAGGAAAACTAAGCTACCACAATACTTGGTAGTAAAATGAGTTACTCCAGCCCCTCTCCTAGGAAACATATTTGTGTCTTTTAAGTGTTTTCAGGAATTTATATTTTCAGGTTGGGCTGCTGGAGGCCTCAGGCAGGCTCATACAGAGGGCATGGGCCCACTATCTTCAGGTGTCTTATATTTTTTTATAGGGTCATTTTGTCCCTCCCTCTGTCACTCTGAGTTCTCAGATTTAAATCAGCAAGAACATCTATGTGAAAAAAAAGGGTTGCACTATGAAAAACCCACAATAAATCCACCAGAAAAAAAAAATTTGGTGTGACTTTCACTTGACTCTAACAAATATATTTTACATAGGAATTCTCCAGTGAATTTAGAGGTTGCTTTCAGTAATTGCTTTTGTTAAAAATCCAAAGGCCAAGATAATTTTCCTGTGTTTTCCTCATTTCTTAGCACATATTGAAAAATATATTTATTTAAATAAAAATAAACAGAAGAAATATACATATATACTATGAATGGTTGTCAATCCTTAATTGCTAAAGTTAGAGTTTTTGACATCTCCCTTCCTGTCTGAAAGTACTCTATTATATTTAACAGATACAAGTTATCAGGGGAACCAGCCCCCAATATTTCAGCATAGGTTCTTTCTATTTTCCCTAAGTGTCAGGCAGTCTGAGAAATGAACAGAAAGAATACAAAGAGAGAAATTTTACAGCTGGGCCTCCGGGGATGGCATCACATATTGGTAGGACCGTGATGGTGACCCCGAGCCACAAAACCAGTAAGTTTTTATTAGGGATTTTAAAAGGGGAGGGGGTGTACAAACAGAGAGTAGGTCACAATGATCACATGCTTCAAAGGGCAATAAAGATTACAAGGCAAGGCAAAATTAGAATTACTGATGAGGGTCTATGTCCCACTGTGCATGCATTCTCTTGATAAACATCTTAACAGGAAACAGGTTTCGAGAGCAGACAACCACTCTGACTAGAATTTACCAGGCTGGAATTTTGCAATCCTAGTAAGTCTGAGGGTACTGCAGGAGATCAGGGTATATTTCAGTCCTTATCTCAACTGCATAAGACAGACACTCCCAGAGTGGCCATCTATAGACCTCCCTGCAGGTATGCATTTCTTCCCCAGGGTATCAATTATTAATATTCCTTGCTGGGATAAGAATTCAGTGATATTTCTCCTACTCACATGTCCATTTTGTAGGCTCTCTACAAGAAGAAAAATATGGCTCTATTCTGCCTGACCCCACAGGCAGTCAGACCTTATGGTTATCTTCCCTTGTTCCCTGAAAATCACTGTTATTCTGTTCTTTTTCAAGGTGCACTGATTTCACATTGTTCAAACAGACATATTTTACAATCAGATTTCATATTGTTCAAGCACACATGTTCTACAGTCGAATTGTACAATAGCGGCCCTGAGGTGACATACATTCTCAGCTGCTGAAGATAACAGGATTAAGAGATTAAAGTAAAGACAGGCATAAGAAATTATAAGAGTAGTATTTAGGGAAGTGATAAATGTCCATGAAATCTTCACAATTTATGTTCAAAGATCGCAGTAAAGACAGGCATAAGAAATTATAAAAGTATCAATTTTGGGAACTGATAAATGTCCATGAAATCTTCACAATTTATGTTCTTCTTCCCACAACAAGTATTACAGCAAGACTGATCAAGAGGAAATTCAAGAGAGAAGCTCTGTGGAAGAGTACCAAAGCAGAGAATGACATCCAACTTCCCCTGCTCTCTCAAGGGAATTCCCCATTGGAATCCACACAGTATATCTAATTAAAAACAGCAATGAGAAAAGGAGGAAATGGGCCCAGATGCTTTTTAAATTCATCTGGCATAGTCCCTGTGTTCCCAAATCTTCCTTTTGTCATAAAAACCAAGACCAGCCCTGCACCCTGCTAAGCTACACAGTTGTACAGTGCAACATGAGGCAAAGGTAGTAGTCTGTCCTAAGACTCTCATACCAGCCAGCCTGCCTACCTAGACCTCAAGCCAAAACCTATGATTACAAGATGGAGCATCAGTGGAGATTCTGTGAAGGTAAAAATTCTCATGGAAAACTAAGCTCATTGCTAGAGTATGACAAGACCTTAAATAAGTTTGCACAAATTTCCGTGCACGTTGGTTTGGAGTACAGAGATTAGAATTCTGTGGCAATAAGAGAAGTTTTCAAGTTTGCAGCAAAAATTCCATAGCATAGACCCCAAAGCATGAAGAGCTAAGAAGATAGTCATTGAGTTCTAGGAAGGTGATCATGCAAAGAGTGGGCAGGGGTGAATGGAAGTGGTAAATAATTTTATTAGCTGCATAATCTTGATTATCATAGAAGAAGCATAGCTCTACAACTGTCTATAGTTGGTGTCTCTTCTGGTGTCTCAAGAGATGTTATTATGAGAAGTATTTAAGATTGACAACGTGAAGACATGGTGACTACTCCCATGAAGAATTCTAAGTTCCCAGTGGGATAGAACTGGCATAGTCCTGCCTGCAATGGCTTCTGCAATTACTGGCTGCTGTCACATTTAGAAAATGGGTTCACCTGGCTGGAAGAAGAGCAAAAGCAAGACTGCCATAAAAATGGCACTGAGTCCCAATATATAAGCATCTCAGTTTTCAACTCAAAACTTCAGAGAATGTGCAGGGTGACAAGGATTCTTGGCAAGGGAGCAATCTGGTATGAAATATCAAACCAGGGTTGGTAAGGCATCCATGCAGGATCACCCAGCCCAATTAGATGAGGGAGAAATCCAAATGAAGGGGTGGCCCAAGCAATACAAGGAGCGTGTCTATCTGTGGGTGAGACCTGGATGGGGCAGGGTGAAGAATAAGTCCTTCTGAAGGTGCCTTTTGCATGTGATGAAAAGGGCACCTACAGCATGGACAGCCAGCACAAGGAGGCAGGTCTCCACAGGGAGAGGGCAGCTTCCTTATGGAGAGGGGAAGTGGGTTACATACACAGAGATAGATTATAAGGTAAATAGATTAGGGTTAATGGTAGCCACATTTCTTAATGTTGGAGAATGGTGTTATGAATATGGAAAGTGAGAAAACTCTGATGAACCCTGTGATGTAAGAATGGAATTGGAGGCACTGGTGTGAATTTGTGGAGAGAGAGCGCCCTAGTTTCCCAAGTCCCTATTTCCCTAACTCCCTAACTGGCTAACTCCTCAGATGAGAGTGCCAGAGAGCAGCAGAAACATCCCGATAGTAATAGACACATCTGGCTTCCAGATCATGGCTTCCAAATATTATTCTTCACTAGAAGGAACCAGAACTTCTTGGAGAAATTCCTGATTCCAGGGCTGGTACGGGGAAACATACAAGATGACCCTGGAATATCTTGTGTCAAAAAGCAAGGAACTGACCAAAGAAGAATAAGAACATATCAGAAGAATACAACAGGCAGCTGTACTGGGCTGTCACTGGCTAATCAGGGACAAGTTGATCATCAAAATAAATAATGATAAATAATTGATTGTAAGTTATTGAAGAAAATAAGATACCACAAGTTCATATATATTTAAATGAATAAATTGAAAGTTTGGCAGATAATGAGCTATTCACACTTTTAAAGTACTTCCCCAAAAAATGTGTTACAGTGAGTAACTTCACTGTGAAGACATCACTTTTATTTCAAGTGATAAAAATAAACATTATCAGTGATGTGCCCTACCTGAAAAGATTCCAGGAAAGTGCACATAGCATCATTTCTGTGACAATTCTGCCAAAGATGCACAACTTAAATATAATCAAAAGGCAACATTAAATAAACCCAGATTGAGAGTCATTCTAAAAAGTAAACTGGGCAAAGTTATATATCCAGAAAGCTGAATTTAAGACAGGGAGCTATCTTAAACTGAAGGAGACTAAAAAGACATGACAACTACAACACGTTGTTGAACCCTTTTGACATAAAGGATGGTACTGGTCAACTGTCAAAACTTGAATGAGGTCTGAGAATTAGAGTGGAAATGTACTGATTTTAACATTGTAATTTTGATTATCATGTGGCTATGTAGGATAAAGTTCTTGTCTTTAGGAAATGTTTATTAAAATGCTGCAGGTTGTTGGGGCATCGAGTGGGCAACTTACTCACATATGGTTTCAGAAATTTCTATAGACATTGCCAAGTGCTTTGGGGGGTTAAGGACCAGGAGAAAAATTGTCTCCAGTTGTTCACCCAGAACAGATATTACCATGGCTCCACTCAAATATCTTCAGGTCTTTGCTAGAATACAACCCAGGAAATCGCCAACTTTGCAGCATTTCACTATGTCATTCAATTTTTTAAATTCCTATTTCACCAACTGGGAATGTTAAAATTGGATGGCATACTGAAATACTTACTAATATCCCACTTTCCGTAGTCCAATTATTACTCATGAGAAATCTAGCATAAACAACACAGTTTTTAAAAGTTGAATATTTCTTCTAAAGAAAGGCAACAGAAATTACTTTTTCTCTGAAGATAAACATTTATGTATCTAAGGATGAGGCTGTATGGGAGATGCTGATCAGATACAGAGAATCAAAGAGATCTACAGTCCTATATCCTCTACGTGGTAGGCAGGTTCTTCCAAATCAAAACTCTCTCTTCTAAATCAGAACCTCTATCTCTAACAGCCAAGCAGTATAATGAGAATAATTATTGGGTCATTTATCTGGCCAGACTGTTTTCTCTTCAATGGAGAGAATACCACGTCATCCAGGGTTATCTGTTTTCATAGATATCAGGGGTTTCATTCTTCATTTACTCATGTAACAATTATGTACCCAGCAATACACTTTTTTGCCCAACATTCTGCTAGGTGCTATGAAGAAGTCTGAATAGGAGTTTTCACATTTTATTTGGAAAAACACATAAAGTCACCTGAAAGTTTAAGCAAGATCACAAAACCCCATGCTAACAGAAAATATGTAAAACTGAAGAATTGTTAAATTTATTAAAACCTCAACATTGTTTGGAAAGAGAAACAGATGAAAAGAATAAGAAAATCTTTGGACAAAAACTCAAGTGTCATAAAGACTCTCATTCCGCAGTGTCAGAATTCTATGTATCCGCTGGTTTTGTCACTGTGGCTGTTGAAGTGTTATATATGTCACCCGTATTCTTGTAGAATGAGAAGTGCCATATGGCTACCTTTATACTTTTAATAACATTATTGGCTTTAAAATCAAGTGACCTTTCTTGAATCACGATGTGGAATACACATGGTACAAACAGCTTAAAATCCCCTGTTAACAAAACTAATAAAGTTAACACTGGTCTCTTAATTTTGTTTGCCTTTTCATTTTCTCAACATTGCGGAAAAGAAAATTAGATCAAAATTAATGTTTAGGCTCAAGAGACATTGGACTTCATGCCTACTCTCTTTATTACTCCAAATGTAATTAAGTATGTTGACTTCAGTAAATGTACCTTCTGCTATGCATGCATCGATTTAAACAGTAATGAGTTTGCATTCATTATAATTTATTTTAGCCAGATAATTAATACCACCCTTGTTTATTTCTTCAATCATGAAAAAGAATGAGTGTTTGCGTATTTGTGTACACATGGTGATGATTCAAAGGTCTTTTGTATGCTGCTAAATCTCGATATAAAATAAGGTACCAGCTCCATGGGAGCTTCAAATCTTCCATCGTTGAGCTATTGCTCAGGCTTAAGAGCACAGAAACCATGGTTTACAAAGGTCCAGGTACATCCATTTTTATTCTAAGCAGTGTAATGGGATTCCTAAAATCCTAAGCCACCAGGTGGGCATCTGAAGAATAACCATGTTTTTATTAACCTAAGCTTCAACCTGAATAATAATCTTCAGTCTCATAATTTTATTTTGCTATTGAGAATCCAGATTTTGTCAAACCTGCCATTTGTTTTCTGACTCTCATATCTTCCTCCCCTGCAACTCTATCTGGTTATTTCCAGTGGTTTTTTTGCCCCTTTCACCTTTGCTTGCCTCACAGATGAGCACATGTCTCTTTTATTGGATCATTTTCTGGCTGGAACTTGGTAAGTTAAGACACAAAAGAAAGAAAATCCAAGGGACTAACTTCATCTTTCAATTATTTACCAAAACCTTTATTTCCCTTCCTTTCTTGGTGTATTAGGGTTCTCTAGAAAAACAGAAACAATAGAATGTATGTTTTTGGATATAGATATAGTGGATATAGCTGTGTGTGTACACACAGGCACACGCACACATACACTTATACAGACACACACACACATAG
Source organism: Papio anubis (assembly GCF_008728515.1). Classification (NCBI taxonomy): domain Eukaryota; kingdom Metazoa; phylum Chordata; class Mammalia; order Primates; family Cercopithecidae; genus Papio; species Papio anubis. The sequence continues at coordinate 47,581,208 of NC_044978.1, forward strand.
AAGGGGGAGGGCGGGAGAGAAAGAGAAAGAAGGGTGGAGAGAGAGAGAGAGAGAGAGAGAAAGAGAGAGAGATTTATTACAAGGAGTTGGCTTATGTGATTACAGAGGCTAAGAAGTCCCAAGATCTGCATTCGGCTAGATAGAGATACAGGAGAGCCAATGATGTAATTTCCAGTCCCAAAGCTAGTAAATTTTAAAGTCAAGAAGAGTTAATGTTTCAGTCCTGTCCGAAGACCAGAAAAGACCAATGTCCTAACTCAATCAGTCAGGCAGAAGGATTTCCCTCTTACTCAGCCTTTTTCTCCTATTCTCATCTGCAGTTGACTGGATGAGACCCTCCCACGTTAGGGAGGGCAATCTGCTTTACACAATCTACTCCCTTACATGTTAATCTCATCTGCCTTACAGGTTAATCTCGTCTAGAAACTCCCTCACAGACACATTCAGAATAATGTTTGGCCAAACATCTAGGCACTCCCTAGCCCAGTCAAGTTGACATATAAAGTTAATCATCACACTGACTTCTTTCTCACAAACATATGTAAAAACATCTTATATGATAGGGTTTTCCTAAACACATTTAGAAAAGCACACAAATAATGAAAAAAGACATCATATATGATTGGGTTTTCCTAAACACATTTAGAAAAGCACACAAATAATGAAAAAAGACTTTTTCTTATTATCTATATTTCAGTGACTTTTGCCTACAATGGCTTATTCTAAATCAGCAACACTGTCCAGTAGAAATGTCTGCAATGAGAGAAATGCCCTATTATCACCCTGTCCCATATGATAGCCACTAGTGAAATATGGCTCTTGAGCCCTTGAAATGTAGTTAGCGCATTTTAAAAAGTAACTTCTTAATTGTATTTAATTGCAATTAATTTAAATGTAAATATCCACTTATGACTAGGGTCCACCATACTGGACATCCTAACTAAAATGATACATTATTTTAAAAGGGGAATACATTCTCAGAAATCCAATACTCAGAAGTGTAAACATTTCCTACTGACCTTTCTTTATAGGAAAAAAAAAAAATAAGGAAAACATGCATGCTGGAAATCTTGATTTATATTTTGAGCTTGGGTTTGGGATCCTGCATATTGACCTCAAGGGGCCACCAAAATGTAAATTAAAAGATACTTAATTCCTTTCCTGTTCCCTGCACAGCTACTCTCATATTGTTCAAATGGGCTTTCTTACTTCAATCAAATAGAAGTTAGACATTGAGTCTCAGATGCGTACTCCCTGAGCCTCAGTTTATTTAAAAATAATGTTTGTATTTGAATCATAGTATCTTAAAAGAAATAGCTATGTAAACCTCCTATAGAGGTGAAGGGAGTCTCTAGAAAGAGAGTTTGCTGCTATCACTGTGTCCTTTCATGGAAGCTCATTACTATTTCAAAAGCTCAGAGGTCTCCCTGCCATATTATGGAGGTGCCATCTTCCATGTTCAAGGCCTTCCATTAGAGATGGGGGATGAGCTGGAACACAGTTGATGATCCTCAGAAAGAAGTGCAGCATCAATGATACTTATAAGAGGCAAGGAGCAAAAAGATCACGGTAAACAGTTACTACTCTGCCAAAAGGCACAGATCAATAATCCAAGGCAGGTAAGGCCAACAGGTATAATGAAGAAGAGTGGACTCCTAGTACATGTTCTAAATATTCTGAATACTATATAGATTGTTTGCTATTTTAATGATAGTACATAAATGCTAAACTGAGTCAACAATGCTGTCAAATAAGCTAGTCACCGCTTAATCAGATTGTTCACCTCTAAAATAAAATAATTTTGCACATAGTATTTAGTCTTTAAGGGTTTCACCAAAAATGCAGGTAAATCTTAAAAATGCTAACAGAGGTCTTAACAAATTTACAATACAAAAAAAAAAAAAAAAAGGCTGATCACATTACACAAAGGCGAAAGAAGAACAATTCTGCTGCCAACAGATTTTTAGTTCAGAAACATTCTAATTTCAGTAATTCAAGGAAGACAACTACAATTGCATGGTTTTTCCCACTACATGAAGAATATCAATAATCCTTCCCTCCACAATAAATTGTTGTCAACATCAGTTACAAATTTGGCCTCTCATATCCTCAAGTAATACATTTTAAGGAAGCATAAACTTAGTTTCAGGGCCAAAATTATCTATTAAATCATACAAATAATGTGTTTCTTGATGGAATTCATTTTATTGACTTTGTTTTTTCCCAAGGTCTAAACAATTTTTATTCTGAAAATTTTTAGAGTGATGCCAGTAGTACTATCTTCCTTCAAATAATGTCTAAATCATATTTGTACTCTTTTGGCTCCTAGACATATCAAAAATACAAAAATTCTGCTCTCAGACCAAGCCAAAATCAACTGCCAGATATAAAGATGGGAATTTCCATTTTACTCACATTCTGATGCTTCACATAGAACAATACAACACTCACACAGAATAAAATATGTTATTTTCCCAGCAAGAAGTTTATCTTTTACTTGAAAACCAGAGTCTGGGCTACTTCTAACATTGCTGCAGAAGCACCAATATGTGCTAAAATACTGTGAATTAAGCTATGGAGTAAACATATATGCATTTATGTGATATTGATAGAAGCTGTCTTCTCTGTGGACTCTACAGTTTCTACTCTAGTGGCAGTTTTATTGCATTCTTGAAAATCATCCTTTATAATTTTGTTTAATTTTACACTATTCTTATTAGTTACCCTATTAAGATTGCGTCTGGGCTAGGGTTTCTCAACCTCAGCACTATTTACATTTCAGACTGTACAATTCATTGTTGCGAGCTGTCTTGTGCATTATAGGATATTTAGCAGCACGTTTTCTACCAACTGGATGCCACAAGCACACCCCCCCGTCACCCCAAGTCATGATATCTGAAAGTGACTCCAGATATTTTTGCCAAAAGTCCCCTAAGGTAGCACAATCTCTTGGTTGAGAATCAGTGTTTAGGCCTACCATACAAATCAAGGAAGTCATATTTTGATACCAGAGATGTCCAGTTTGAGTCAGTTGAGCTCTTTGCTGTATACTTAAACGTAAATGCATTACAACTGAAGACTTAGGTAATGGACACTTTGAGCATTACTTCAGGAAGAAAATCCTTAATATTTAAAAAAGTCTCTGACTTTACATTTCTTCATCTCCTTTGGCCTACCTGATGTTTTTATAAATTTCTGGTCATTGGTTGGGCGCAGTGGCTCATGTCTGTAATCCCAGCACTTTGGGACACCAAGGTGGGTGGATCACCTGAGGTCAGAAGTTCGTGGTGGCCAACATAGTGAAACCCTGTGTCTACTAAAAATATAAAAATCAGCCAGTGCTACTTGGGAGGCTGAGGCAAGAATTGCTGGAACCTAGGAGGCGGAGGTTGCAGTGAACCGAGATTGCGCCATTGCATTCCAGCCCAGGCGATAGAGCAAGACTCCATCTCAAAAAAAAAAAAAAAAAAAATGAAAATAATAATTCTGGTCATATTTAGCTTCATTCCAAAAGCTACAACCTCTTGTGGTTTGACATTTTCTTTTTGAGAGGAATATGGGGCACTCATGTCTCTTTTAATGACCTGAATACAATTTTCTATCAACATGAGCTTAAAACAACATGTTATTCATGTGAAGATAAAAATCATTCATGTATTTGAGTTTTCCTTTTAGTTGTTTTGAGTAATTTAGATGATCATATCCATTCTTCACAAACTTCAATCATTTTTATGAGCTATACTTCCCTGAAAATCTATGGTCCGAATGCATGTTTTAGGTGACGTGGGTAGAAGTGGAAGCAAACCAATAATTGATCAATTTTCAGTGTTTAAGCATTTTTAATTTCTTGATTATAACATCTAGAGATTGCAACAGAGCTGGTGGAAAATGGAGTTTTGAAAAACTTGAACTTGTCTCAGAGGTAGCCACTTTATCTTCCACCATAAAAAAGAAAGAAAGAAAGAAAGAAAGCCAGTGAGATGCAGCTTTGACAGCCAATATATTTCTGGATCACCTTCATTATAGACGAACAATGTACTGCATCCATGCTGAGAAAGTTTTCAATAAGAAGCAACTGCCACTGTCCCAGAGGTTATGACATTTGGAAGTTCAGCAGTGTTGGAGAAGTGCAATGAGCTTAAATAAAAGCTAGATGCACATCAAAACACTAACATGTGAGCACCATTCTTGTTGCTTTCTGTCACTTGTATAAAAAGACAAATCCATATTTTTCTGTTGGTGTTTGTAATTTTTAGAGATTTTTTTGAATTTCCTCTGAACTAACTGGATTCCATTTACAGGATCTATTTGGCAGTTCATAACCATAAAGCACCTGTTGCAATCTCTCAAAGTTAGAAAAGTATTTCCATTAAAAAAAAAAAAAAACCTTAAATCTTCAGTTGCAATTTGTAAAGCAACAGACAAATACTTAGTTCTAATAATTTTAAATCAACAGTTGCCTTTATAAGTGGACCTCTTTTACCCTTTTCTGTTTAAAACATATTTTTTTCTTGATTTTAATCTTGTTTAAATTCTATTCAATATCTTATTTTAAATTATTGGTATGGTGTCTTTGAAAATATTTTGTTTTTCTTCAGTGTAAGGTGTCACAGGATAATCTGCTTTCTATGTGTGTTTGAAAAGTTAGTAGTTGACTTTAGGAAAGGAACAGAACTTTTAAAATACAATGTGAGTCTTTCCTGTTCAGATTTCCCGGCAGCTTCCAAGAAATATTTATAGCTTCAATATTTTCACAGATAAAACCCATGTTTTCAATGCCATCTACTCTCCTCCTACCTCTCCATATTCCTGCTCCTAACCATTTTACAAGACTAAAGCATAAAGTTAATATAAATTTATGTGGCCAAAAATACCAAAAAATTCTCTGTAATAAAAATGCGTATAGCAACTGACCCATGTTCTATTAGAAAGTTAAATTCAATTTTTTAAATGTGTTTTAGTCTCTTTTGCTTTTATTTAAACTTGACATTATTTCTACTTTCAAATCTGTGGTAAATGTTACTTTGAGGTAGCTTTTAAAAGTGCACATTAATTAAAATTACATAGACAGGTATGTTGCCAAAAAGACATTCAATGCTGAATCTGAGAGAAAAGGTTTCCAAATGCTGTACAAATTGCAAATGTAGTGTGCCGTGGAACGTGGGCAGCTGCAGGATGGAGGGCTGCCAGTGCACAGCAGATTCTGATGGCAGCGTGATGGACTTTAGCAGGAAACTAAAGCCAGTCCTTAAGGGCAGACAGATATGAGAGGACAAAATGTGATATACAATCCAATTGTAGTATGCCCAGAGAATGAGAATGAGGATCATTCTCGTTAGAGGGTCAGTATGTAAGTTGACAGAAACAAGCCTGGAAGACCAAGTATCAGAGACAAATGAACAATCCAAGCATGATGCTCTGGAAAAATCACCTAAGTTTAAGTCGATAGGCCTGGCTGCAATTTGGGCACCTCCATTTATAAGCTATAAGACCTTTGGTCGGACTTGAGATTCCTCACAGCATAATAGTCTCTCATAGAAGTGCTGTGGAATGACACAAAATAACATGTAAACAATTCACACAATTACCTGGTCACACTATAGTTTCTGAATAATTGATGGGGTGGATTGTTTTTAACCTTCTTCCAAGAGACAAGAAACAGATGGTCAAAAGGAATCAAACTCATAGGAGAAAGTGAGTGAGAGATTAGAATTAAGGTAACTAGCTTTGTACCTCGGATCCCATCATTTTACATGGTTCCTACAATATAGAGGCCATTGTTCTATGTTGCATGAAGCCCTGCAAGTACGGGGGAAAAGTTGAGAACACTGGCATGAAAAGATAAAAGCAGGAGTGCCTGGGTGGTAAGACGTAGATCTTGAAAAGGGGTTGGGTGCTGAAATTTAAAAGCTTAAATCATTAAAATCTCTTTATTCTACCATTTTAGATATTTAGAAAGCTATGAACCCTTTAAGGCTTTACTAATATCCCAACAAAGCAATGAAATTGTCAGAGACCCTCCTAATATGAAGCCAATTTCTCCTGGCTCAGGAAATTTGCAAAGGACCAATTCCCCAGAGTTGTCCAGTACACTGACACCAGCCCCCTTCTTGAACAATGCCAACCACAGTGTACCAAAAGAAAGCTTATTTTAAAAAACTCAGCCGCCATAGATAACTATATAAACATAAATTTACAACAGGCCAAGTTCACAGTGTCCCAAGAGAGACCTTTCCTCAAGTATTCCTCACACAAATCTTGCAAACAGATTTTATTACCAGCACTAAGGAGAAGCGACTGAGGTATATAGATTACGGCATATGTCCAAGACTACAATCAATCACAAATGGTAGAGACAGGAATCCAACTCCAGTCTATCTGATTAGTTCTTTAGGAGAAGTGAAGAGAAGGAAATAATTTGTGTTGGACATGTTCGGTTCTCACAGGTGCTACTTCATACTCCTGAGTTGAGTTGTTATTATCTCCACCTTCTGAAGAATAAACCCTTTTCTTAGAGCCTGAGTCTACAACCTTAACTTTTCTCATCAGCGCTTGTGATACGACTGCTTTCCTTATTTCCAAGCTACCTTTTCATGTCTCCAGCTCTCCAAAAAATGATTGTTTGTTTGTTTGGCATAATGGAACAATTTGAGAGACTCCTAGTCCCAGCTAGTGATTATTCTGGCAGTAGAGTCCCTGCCCTCAGCAATGAGCAGCCAAAATAATTAGTTTTGCTTCTTGAAGTTATTCTACCCGGGTATGACAAACTCTAGTATTCCAAAAAGCAGGGGAGAGGGTTAGATGCATAGCTTAGATAAGTCACCACACGGAGAAATACAGTCTACCAATGATGAAACTTAAACCCAATCAAATCAAGTTAGTGACTTATTTCTCATAGGAGCACTTTCTATCACCTCAAAAATGGGATGACATAACCCACAAGACAGTATACCTTTGTGTACAGAGATTAATAACTATCCCAATTATTTTCTAACATTTCCAAAAGGTTCCAGAAGCACAAAAGTAAACTCAATGACAATATCAATAATGTGGGTTATATTTCACAAAACCCTTTCTCTGCCCATTACATGAAAGAGGAAGCAGTATTTCAGGCTCACTCCAAGGCATATATTTCTGCCCACTGTTCGATTGCCAGTGATAGGCATATTAGAACAATCAAGACTCATTGCTTACTCCTTCAGAATACAGGACAACGGATTATAGTCTAATGAGGATAAGAAAGAGTGCATGGATTTCCTTTACATTTTCTTCATATGCTAGTTTTACCTGCACCAACTATAGTGGGTACCATAATCTCCAACTCTTCTACTGCAGAGCTTAGAAGCCCTATAGGACCCTCTCAGAACCCACCCAGCTCTGAGAAACTAAGACTCACTTTAATCAGGAAAGCACAGCATACATCTTGATTTATATCCTGACCTTTTCCATGACTATATATTTGAAGCAGGCCACTATAGTTTAAACCAGTGGTTTTCAATCTACTAACGTGTGTCAGTTTATGTCCCCTGAGAAGCATACATCAAGACATGATTATAGATAACAAGATTGTTTAGGGGAACATCTGTGGAGGATATAGGAGGAGACATCAGAAATAGGAAGGGAGAATATTCAGACATCAATGCAAGAGTCATACCTGAAAGGGAGAGAGGAAAGGAAGTTTGGATAGGCAGGGCTTCCAACTGAAGCATAGTTCTAAGATTGTCTCAGCCAGGTTAATGGGGAATCCCTAAGCCAAAGTTGATTATTAGAAGAATCATGCTACTGCAGGAATTTCTGGTGCTAGTACCTTCACATTACTTAGTCATTAGCTGGGAGCAGCCTCAGGAAAGTGGGGCCTGGTCTGGATACTCCCTCAGTCTCCTCTACATCTAACGGGTTTTTGTTTGTTTGTTTGTTTTTTTCTGAAGGTGTCAAATGTGGATGTCTTTCTCTGATTTTCTTTCTCTTTGCATATGCATTCCATCTCTGTTGTAAATGTGTGAATCCAAAAATGTGACAACTGGGACTATCGGTGATGCTCCATGCAGCAGGTGATTTAGAGGGAAGATCTGAGATTGATTCTTCCACAGATGCCACACCATCCTGAAAATTCTGAATATTTGAAAAGTGAGAAATGGGAAATACTGTTGTGGGCAGATTTCTGTAAAACTATGAGTAAGTATATATGCAGCCTCAAAAATTTTACTCATTTTGAGTAAAACATGAGTAAAATTCATGCACAAAAGGAAGCCTAAATTGTTTATTCAAAAAAGACTAAAATTTTTGAGGCCACATATATACTCATATAGTAGACTTATTTCTGTGAAATTAACTGAAGTTTCTCACCACTCCCCATTCAAGTGACCCCACTGCCTTGGTCAAGGTCCAACATAGCTGAATGCAGAGAAAGAGAGGGGAAGTTTTCACTTTGGGATTTAAAAATAAACACTTGAATTGAAAGTAGGGGAAAGGCTTTGTAAAAGAGAAACTTTGGAGAGTAAAATGAAATATGTGTTTTTCATTGTTCATCTTTTAGTCTCTCTAAATTAAGTCATTAAGAAGTAAGAGAATAAAGTATATTTTATTAAATATTAAAAATAAAAGAGAATGAGAGCCAGTTTATCCTCTACATTTGCTCCCAATACTAGATAAATATTACCTAATGTGGAATAGGAAAGAACTTAAGAAGAGATAAAGAGATCTTAAATGCCAGGTTCTCAAGAATCCTAATGAGTTCGCTAACCCACTCCCAGACTCAAACCAGATGAGTAATAACCATGATAAGCCCCAAGGAGCCATTTGATCTCCAAGAGCAGAGGGAGAAGGGACACGTGTCTTCCCTCCTGATGAAGGCTATGGAAGTCACAAGCACAGGAATGATACATGAGAATATTCCAAAGTTTCCCATGCCCACAGAAAAGGTACACAAGGTAGCTGAGTGAGCTAATGACTAAAAGGTGTCTCCATGTCTAACAAGGAACCACAGAAAAGGGTGACTTATCTCAGCATTACTCAAAGTGTGAGCCACAGCAGAATAGCAGTTCACAAACTGGTTGTCAAGAGAGAGTTCGGGCGTGATGGCTCACGCCTGTAATCCTAGCACTATGGGAGGCCGAGGCATGCGGATCATGAGGTCAGGAGTTCGAGACCAGCCTGACCAACATGGTGAAACCCGTCTCTACTAAAATACAAAAATTAGCCGGGCGTGGTGGCGTGCACCTGTAATCCCAGCTGCTCTGGAGGCTGAGACAGGAGAATCGTTTGAACCCGGGAGGCGGAGGTTGCAGTGAGCCGAGATCGTGCCACTGCACTCCAGCCTGGGCGACAGAGTGAGACTCCATCTCAAAAAAAAAAAAAAAGTCAGTTATAAAATAAATTTGAAACTGAAAGGAAGCGTGGAAGCATTTAGAAACTTTTATAACAATTGGCTTTGTCACAACATCCAAATGCATAATCAGTGGACTCCCTTTTTGAATAAAGTATAGAGCAATTTGTAGTTTCACATTCATGTGCTGAGTTGCACACTAGAATCGATTAAGAAAAAATCAGGAAGAGGAAGCTCATTCTTCACCTCACGTATTTGAAAAGCACTAGCCTATTTAATTCATAAAGAGACTAAAACAGGTCCAGGGAAATCTTAATGGACGTGAGAATAAATATCAATGGCAAAAGTCTAGACAGGACATATTACATGGCAGAGAATACATTGAGCAGCAGTAGTTCAATGCCCTTCTAAGCCATAAATACCAGCTGGCATGGGGAGCCTGAAACAACAGAGAAAACGCTAAAGTAAGTGAGTTTATCGAATTGACCAGATGTCACTAGGTATTGTTGGACTTCAGATTAAATTCAACTATATTCAAGACTTAAATAATCATGCTCTTATCACTCTAGGTTTTGTGGCCAGAGAAAATATCTGTCTTGCTCTAATGTTCCCTAACAGAACATTCCAGCAAAAACTTCCCTAAAGCCTGAAATACCTAAGATACCCCATTTTAAAATGTCGGAAAAAAAAAGTTGAATAAAAATGTGTCCTCACTCATTCATACAAAAGGAAGCCTGAATTTTGCCACTAAAGCAAAACTGGAAAAGTCTGAGGGAACATATGACAATAAGCATATATTATTTCATTTTGTGTTGAGAAATAACTTGGTGGTTTGGATTTCAGGAATGGAAATGTAATCAACTAAATTAAAGAAAAGAGGATTTACTGAAAAGAGATCTGATCCATAGACAGGAAGGGGCACGTTACTAGAACAGCATCAGAGACTGAGGTGACTCCAGGGAATGGACCCACCCTCAGTCTTCTCTCTCTAACGATGTCTTTCTCAAGGTGTTAAGGTGGGTGCCTCTCTATTCCCCTCTTTGCATATCCATTGCGTCTTTGTCGACGTGCTTCTTTTTAGTATTCACAGCGGCTGTCTCTTATGGCCATATGTCCCAACTCTGCATCTATCCTTCAACCTCAAGCAACAGTGATAACTAAAACTTAAGTCACATTTCTGAAATCAAGGACAAGATTGGAGGTTTTTTTTCCCTTAAAGCAGGGGTCCCCAGCCCCTGGGCCATGGACCTCTTCCAGTTGTAACCTGTTAGGGACCTGGCTGTACAGCAGGTGGTAAGCAACGGGCCAGCAAGTGAAGCTTGCTCCCCATTGCCCATATTACCTCCTGAACTCCACCTCCTGTCAGATCAGCGGCAGCATTAGATTTTCATAGGAGTGTGAACCCTATTGTGAACTGTGCATGTAAGGGTTCTAGAGAATCTAATACCTGATAATCTGTCCCAGTCTCCCATCACCCCCAGATGGCACTGTCTAGTTGCAAGAAAACAAGCTTAGGGTTCCCACTGATTTGACATTATGATTAGCTGTATAATTTATTTCATTATATATTATAATCTAATAATAATAGAAATAAAGTGCACAACAAATGTGTTTAAATCATTCCCAAACTACCTCCCCACCCCAGTCCATGGAAAAATTGTCTTCCACGAGACCGGTCCCTGGTGCCAAAAAGACTGGGGACCACTGCTTTAAAGTAGACCACAGAGATAACACCCTCCTGGTCAGTCTTAGACTGCCTGTGGGTCTGTTACTCTCCTTAAGTCTACTCAGTTTTGTCTCATTAGAATGGAGAAGTGGGAAAAGGTTAAAAATCATCAGAGTCACAAAGACTGTTCTTCCATCAAGGGGATAGGCAGAAGAGTTTCATCACTAATGGGCAATGGGTTTGGTATGCTGAGGCTTGGCATATCCATTACACCTGAGGGTAAGAGCTGCCCTGTGATCCAACTGTTTTCTCTTTGCCAAAAATTTTTAGGCAATGCTAGCAGGAAAGCCCCAGAAGCACAGGGTAGGCATAATAATCATGCATTTTTTTCACAATTTACACCATGTCTGGACTTGCTTCTCAAGTGTTTTTACATTTCCTACTCTCCTTTTTTTAATCTCCATTTTAAAAGAAGGGGATTATTATGTAAACACATAATTACCCTTTCTAAGGGTCACTGCTAGATTGGAAAATGCTGTGATATCAACCTGAGTCATTTGGCTGTTATATACATGTGATTCTATTCTGGGCCCAAAGTACCTTATATAATGACACTGCAAATACAATAGGATTTAAAAAGAGGAAAAAAAACTCAGTGTCAGCTCTGTGCTTTAATTTTAATTTAGTTGTTAAGGGTGAAAGACACAGTTTGAGAGTGAGCTGCTTCACCTCAAATAATATATCAAAGTCTGTAGCACCCATCCGGCACAGTGGCTCATGCCTGTAATTCCAGCACTTTGAGAGTCCAAGGTGGGCAGATCACTTGAGGTCAGAGGTTCTAGATCAGCCTGGCCAACATGGCAAAACCCCGTCTCTACTAAAAACACAAAACTCGGGTGTAGTGGTGGGCGCCTGTAATCCCAGCTACTCGAGAGTCTGAGGCAAGGAGAATCGCTTGAACTGGAGGTGGAGGTTGCAGTGAGCCAAGTTCACACCACTGCACTCCAGCCTGAGCGACAGAGAAGACTCTGTCTCAAAACAACAACAACAACAACAAAACACAAGGTCTATAGCATCAAAGATGTAAGATATAAGCAACAAACCTGTAAGTATGTTACATTTCTTTTTCTATCATGTCTAAACAATTAACCTCAGGGACTCATGACTTGTGAGTTAGTCTATCAGCACCCATTCTCTCTGCTTTGTCTTTCATCATTGGCAAGCTACCTTACCACCTTCTCTGCAGGGTTCAAGCTGAATCTTCTTATAAAATGGCCTTGTTCTACTCTTGTCTCACATGTCTCAACTCATGTCCAGTCAGCATCACCAGCCCCTGTCCCTTAGGATAAAAGGGTGAGCAGAGCTGTAAGAGGTTCTCATGCCCAGGAGATAGCTCACCCTGTCTAACACAACCACTGCCACCGTAAACTCTCAGACATGTCTTTGAACAGAGAATGAATGACGGAAAAGAAGTTAGAAAATATAGTTTCACTAAGCTTTACTGCAATTCATTGGGTAACAAAGGTTGGTTATTTTAATCATTGCTATTTTAGGTATTACCTAGAGCCATAAGTTAAAAAAAAATGTATTTGCTTCATTAGAGTGTCAGAAAAAGTTGGGGATTTTCTTTGAAAGATCTGACGAGTTAAAAGGTCACTCTTGGTGAGATTGGAAAACAGTGTTAAATAGTTTGAAGGATAAAATAGCCATCCAAGGCTTATAAACAGTGGCAACATTTATAGGCATAGTTAAGGCAAGATTGTGCTCAGTAGAGAGCAGGGACTTTATTGCTAGGGTAGTATGATTGAGATAATAAAGGGCACGTGCCTCCTGAAGACGTTCACCTGGGAGAAAGAGCAGAGGAAAGGGAAGCGCAATACAGGATTGTTTCTACTTCCCAACTCATGATGATTAGGCGAATTGTAGGGCCTGGAGAGAGTCAGGGAGTGAAAAGAGGCCAGGGTCCTTACGTGAATGGATGTCTCACTCCAGAAGGGAAACATCAGGAATGTGAATAAGTGTGTCCTCCTAACACAAAGTTTCCAAACTGTTGGGTCAAAAGAACCAAATAACTGATAAGGTATCTCACCTATTGTAAGCATCCTGAAGTTGGAGAATTATTTCAAACATTGCTTCTAGTTGAGAATTAGCTCAAACATTTTGAAAAGTAGGCAAACAAATTTCTTAAATGATAGTAAAAATTTCTCACATGGTACACAGGTCAATATAATAGAAGCTGTAATTGCCCTAAAGGTTTTTTTTTTTTTTTAATTCTAAAAACAAATGTTTCAGTGTTAACCTGCAGCTAAATCGAGATTTAAACAATACTAAGAACTCAGACTGTCACTTTTCTGTAAAAGTAGAATTAAATAACAACACCAAGTTGAAAAAGAATATAAGAAGGAAGTGATGTAGGTAGATCAGCAAAAGTTAGCAAGATGGTTTTGCAATTATACCAAGGAATCTAGTACTAAATTTTGCCCATATTCAAGCAAGTGTTTGCAATCAGGAATCAAAGAGATAAAGTGTATAAAAATTTAATCTTATTAAGGCCACATTAGTTAAGGTACACAGGTTTTAAACAATATAATTTAGGAAAAAGTGGCATCTCATTTAAAAAAAAAAAAAAGGCTTTATGACTTTTCAAGACACAGAGATTTTATAAGTGACCGGGTGCAGTGGTTCAAGGCTGTAATCCCAGCACTTTGGAAGGCCGGGACAGGCAGATCCCCTGAGGCCAGAAGTTCGAGACAAGCCTGGCCAACATGGTAAAACCTCATTGCTACTACAAACACACACAAAAAAAAAAAGAAAAGAAAAGAAAAGAAATAGCTGGGCCTGGTGGCACACTTTTGTAATCTTAGCTATGTGGGAGGTTGAGGCATGAGAATAGCTTGAACCTGAGAGGTGGAGGTTGCAGTGAGCCGAGATCATGTCACTGCACTCCAGTCTGGGTGACAGAGAGTGACTCAGTCTCAAAAAAAAAAAATTGTTATTTAATAAATAAAGATAAGTGCACTGGAGCAAACAGGTTGAAGGTCACACAGTCCTCTTGATAGAATAAAGAACTGTAGTTTGCAAAATATTTAGTTCAGCATCCTCATTTAAAAGATAGTTTAAACCTTGTACTGAATACAATCAACAATCTATCATATACGTACAGTAGACTTTTAATAAACCTTTGAAAAATAAATATACAAGAAACTATACTAACAAGTTTATGATATTGGGAGGGGTATTCTATTAATGTATTTGAATCAAATTTTTAAAAATTGGCAGAGACATTCAAATCCAGACTGAAATTATGAAACCTCCTTCAATCCCTTAAGCAACTAAGAGAGCTGACAACCTCTTTCAATTAAGGTTTTCCTATTCATTTTACAGTTTATATATTTTCAGATAAATGATAAGAAAAAATATGCATAAAGAGGGAGGCAAAAGTTCAATGACTTTCAGTCTGCTTCAACTTATTATTAAAGACAGATATGGCACTTTATTTTCCAGTGGTTCAAATTAAAATTTTCCCAATTGTCAGTGCAAAATTTCTAGTTTTCACCCAAAGGAAATACTGTAGTTAGGGTATAACTCTCAAGAGATTATAGATAAACTTTGGGTTTAGTGAAATCTGTGGGATTACAGGATATTATCCTAATGTGTGTATTGCATTCCAGTGCCTTAGAATCTTAAATTTAATAAAATCTAGTTAATCCTAGGTGGGTAAAGGACTTAAGAGATTGTGGTTACAAATGCATAAATCCAAACCAAACAGGCTTAGTAGGGAAGTCACTGGTTCACAATGGAAACATTCATGGGGAGGTGTGACTGGATCCAGGTGCTCAGATGTGGTCATCAGGAAGATATCTCTACCCATCTTTTAGTCCACTTTTCTATATGTTACATTTTTCACAGGTAGATTTTCCCCTCAGGGCATTCATCTGGAAAATGAAACTTGCATCATTACAGCTCCGAGTTCAGCAGAAAGAAAATTTCTCTTTCTTTCAGGACTTCATTTATGCCAACATAAGCTCTGGAATTGAGGAGAATCTGGGCCATCTGTCTCTCACAGAAGCAGTATCCATAGCTAAGAAAAATACTTGTACTAACTAGCCAGGACTGGGTAAATGAACGCAACCATTACTCCAACAAGTAGCATCAACTCCACTATGCCATATGAACTGGGAGTGAAAGATGGGCGGTTTACAGAGGAAATGCAATCACAGGAAGTAAAAATGCTGGATAGTCAAAAATGATGGTGTCAGTGGAGTCAGGTTGCTAACTGTTGGAGTGTGAGGTTACAAAGGAGAAAAGGGAGTAGGCAAGAATGATCCATTTGGTGATGAAATAGAGTTGGAGAGATCAGGATGACTCATGGTTGGTTATTATAAACACAGATGGTTATCTATAAAAAGATTTATGCATGTGTGTACATATAGGCACTAAGCATTCATCATACATTTCCTTGTCCTGTCAGGTAAAAAAAATAGAGAAACAACAACACAACAATGGCAACAAGCACACTTCGTGCAAAGATCTTGGTTCCTCATATCATTCTCTAATAAAAGGAACCGGGGCTCCATGGAGAAATGGATGTTTTGAAAGCTAAGACAGGAAGTCCACAAGATGAATCTGTAGCATCGTATAGTGCCAACAAGTAAGGAAATGCTTAAAAAAAGCAAACAGAAAACTCCACAATGAGGGAGCCCAGCACCAACTGAAAGAGCTCCCAATGACCAAAGGGACAAAAAGTTGGGCAACAAAATAAGGCAGTATTAAATTATAACACAAAGTGTGTATGTGTTGAAAGAAATACAGATAGAAATAATTGAGTAAATAAATAAAGTAGGAAGGACAAATCTTTCATGCAGAAGAACTCCAAGTACTTTATGTGGAAACTCCCTGCTCAAGAAGGGGGAGTACCAACACTCCTCACACCTCAAGTGTGGGCTGAACTTAGGGACTTTCTTCCAAAAGTACATGACGAAAAAAGGGAGAGAAGAGTCACTTTATAGTGGGGAAACCTGACAAAAGCCATGTCATCAGATGAGGAAGGTTAACACCAGTGATAAGTCATGTTGATAGTATATACTGTTGATACAATATGAGAATGACACTTTACCTCTGTGATCTTCCTCCCAAAACCCCGTAACCCCCATTGAATCACGAGAAAGACAACTGGTAAATTCCAGTTGTGGAGTATTCTACAAAGTATCTACCTAGTAATCAAAATTCTCAAGGTCATCAGAAATGAGGAAAGTGAGAAGCTGTCACAGCCAAGAAAAGCTTAAGGAGACATAATGACTAAATGTAATTTAGTATCTTAGCTGGGATCCTGAAACAAACAGGACATTAGGTAAAAACAAGAGAAATCTAAATAAAATATGGGCTTCAATTAGTGATAATGTATCAGTGCTAGTTCATTAGTTATAACAAATGTACCATACTAATGTAAGATGTTAATAATAAGAGAAACTGAATTCACAGTATATGAGAATTCCTATACTGTCCTCACAATTTGGAATATAAATCAAAACTTTTAAAATAAAAAAAAAATCTATTTTAATAAATTTGACAGGGCACAAAAAAATAAAAGGAACAAAGAGAAGGATAACATTAGAGATAGTTAAAGGATATGGAAGACCAATATTGATCATTAAGACTTTAAGAAGAGAGAATGGAGGGAAAATAAATAATAACACCCCCTCCAAAGATGTTCATATCCAAATCCCCAGAACCTGTGACATGTTCCTTACATGGAAAAAAAAAAGACATCAGATATGATTAAGGTTAAATGGCATTGAGATAAAAAGATTATCCTGAACATCCAGCTAAGCCCAGCCTAATCAAATGAGTCTTTAAAAGCAGAGAACCTTTTCAGAGGTTAAGAGAGTAAGATACCCTCATGAATAATACTGGATTTGTTACTGGTAGCTATATAGATAAAGGAAGCAAGTCAAGAGCCAAGGAATGCAGGTGGTCTCTACAAGCTGGGAAAGGCAAGAAGATAGATACCCCCACCCCCATTGTCTCTAGAACAGTATGCAACCCTGCCAACATCTTGATTGTAGCCCAGCATCATATTTCTGACCTACAGAACTGTAAGACAATACTTTTCTATTGTTTAAGCCACTATAATCATCATCATCATCATCATCATCCTATCTGCACTAGCTAGGAGCTTGTGCACCAATTCGAATTTACCCTGAAAGCTGAATTGGACCTAGAATGATGAAAATCATAATATAATCCTGACTGAATGTTTGAGGGAAGAGGCAAAGTACAAAAAATCCATACTAGGCACTAGGCTGGATGAATTACAAATGTGCATTTAATCTTCACGACAAATGGGTGAGATTTATTGTTTCTATGTAATTTTCAGTTCTATAATTTTCATTTGGTCTTTTTTAAACATTTTTATTTTTATGCTGAGATTTCACATCTTGCAATTCGTTGTGAGCATATTTTAGTTTTATCTCATTAAGGATGAGTGCTTTTAAGCACTTATTATGCTTAAAAGTCCTTCTCTGCTGATTCTAAAATATGGTTCACCTTAGGGTTGAATCCATTTTATTTTCTTTCGTCTAGCAACTCTGTTCCATTTTCTTGTTGTGTGTTTGTTGTTGTTGTTGTTATGTTGTTCATTTGTTTTGGTTTTGATTTTTTAATATATGTTGGGTAATTTTCTATTTTATTTTAGATTTTTGAATGTTAAATTGTGGAGATTCTAAACACTGTTCCCTCCCCCCACCCGCCAATGTATGTTGCTTCTTTTACTTTAGCAGGCAATTATTTTGACTGGGCTTAAATTGAAATTCTGATTTAGGGGTAGAAGTTCTAGTCCCTTTTCATACTTTTGTTGTTTTTAGCTGAGCTGCTGAGTCTGTTCAAAACATTCATGTTCTAAGGATCAGTCAGATATGTGGGTAGACAGAATTTTTTTGACTCTTTCCTTTCTGGTATTCCCCTACTCCTCTCAGCAGCCACATGTCCCTGGCTTCAGTTTTCTGCCTTCTCTGGCAAGAAAGCAAATATGTTTTCCTTGTTTATGCCTCTCTAAGAGAGGAGAAAATGAGGAACCTACTTCTAAACCCCCTCAAGGCCCTCTTCTGAATACATACAAAGGAATGCTTCTGTTCATTCTCCAAGTAGTTGCTCTTTGTATTAAAGCCATGTTTTATAGTTCTTTTCTGCAAAGACGTCATCCACTAGCACCTTGGCCTATTATTCCCAGAAGCAGATGCCCCCCAGATCATTTGATTCTAAGGAAAACAAAATTCCTTCCACTCCACTGATCTTCAAAAGTCAAAAAAACCCTACATTTTTTAAAGAAGATGAAATTAAATGATTTTCAGTGTAAATGATTAAATTTCTAAAAATTTTTATTCTTACATTTTTAAAAATCGATAATGGAAACCAGATAAAGAACCTTCTAGGCGAAGGAGCAAGACTCCGTCTCAAGAAAGAAAAAAAAAAAGAAGAACCTTCTAGT
Organism: Papio anubis; assembly: GCF_008728515.1. Lineage (NCBI taxonomy): Eukaryota > Metazoa > Chordata > Mammalia > Primates > Cercopithecidae > Papio > Papio anubis. Next base: position 47,599,685 of record NC_044978.1, read on the forward strand.
ATTTTTAAAGTATTTATTAAGTGCCTACCAACACAGTACTAAACCTTTATTATCTCACTTTTTCCATTAGCACTGTCAGATGTATTCTATTTCCAGTTAACACCTGAGGAAACTGAGGTTCAGAAAGTTTTAGGAAGTAGCAAGACTTCGATCCCCTGTCTTCTGAATGCAAATCCACTGTTCTTTCTATTAAGACATGGTTTCCAGTGGAAGGTAAGATGCATAACTTTGAAAAAATTTGCCAGAACTTAAAAGGAATTACAAATATAAATTCTTAAATCATTTTTCATTGAAGTCTTCAGTTATTTATCTATGTAATGAAGACAAAATTTGTGTTAGGCACAAGGATGAGTATGAGTGGCCCATGCCCTAAAAGGAATTTACAATCTAAGGAAATATGTATGTATAATTATCTCATAATTATACATTATACAGTGACTTACTCTGTCACTAAACCCATATGCTCATAAGAAAGTTTGCTTCAATACAGAAAAGACATCAAAGTTTATGGTGAATTGCTTATTAGTTACAAACTTCTACAACCTAATAGTTCTCAAGTGAAAGGAATAATATTTGTTTGTCTTATGTAACAAACTACAAACATCAATGCGAACATTATGAGCACTGGTTCATGATTCATTTGGTGTAGATCTTTCATGAAATAATAAGATTAAAAGATGTTTATAAAGAATTTTAACCACCAAATATAAAACAGCAGATACAATGTCTTTCTTGGGACATTGGGAAAGAACCAGTGCCAAATCAGAGACCTGTTACTACTCATATCCTTTACAAAAGATGTAATGCAGGAACTATGCATGCATAGGATCTATCATTTTTCCAGATCAACTTGGAACTATGAGGCAGTGGCAATGACCACTGAAGAATTGTTAAGAGGCTAGATATAAAAACGATGACCTCAAATAACAAAGCTAATAAACAATAGCAAGGAAGACAGGTCGTTGGGAGGGATTAAAAAATGGGTTTTATTGAACTGTGTTTATTCAAAATGCCAGAACTGGAGGTAAATTCTATTAATTGCACTAAGAACAGAATGAAGTAACCCCAGATATCTTAATCTAAGGCCAAGAGAGAGAAGAGAGAGAGAAGAGAGAGAGAGAGAAAGAGAGAGAAGAAAGGAAGGAAGGAAGGAAGGAAGGAAGGAAGGAAGGAAGGAAGGAAGGAAGGAAGGAAGGAAGGAAGGAAGGAAGGAAGGAAGGGAAAGAAGAATGAAAGAAGAAGAAAGAAAAAGAAAGAAAGAAGGAAGGAAGGAAAGAAGAAAGAAAGAAAATGAGAAAGAATGAAAGAAAGAAAGAAAGAAAGAAAGAAAGAAAGAAAGAAAGAAAGAAAGAAAGAAAGAAAGAAAGAAAGAGAGAGAAAGAGAGAAAAGAGAGGAGAGGAGAGAGGAGGAGGAGAGAAGAGAGGAGAGGAAAAGAGAAGAGAAGAGAAGAGAAGAGAAGAGAAGAGAAGAGAAGAGAAGAGAAGAGAAGATGCCAAGAGATCAGAGAGGAGAGTGATCGAGGAGATCGGAGAGGAGAGTTGAGAGGACTGAGGAGATTAGATGTAAGCAGAATGATGAAGAGGGAAATTGGAAGGAAGGACAGAGAAGGAAGGAATCAGCCAGAGACCAACAAAAATGATGAAGAAGGTTTCTAGAAAAGAAAAACAAAAAAACAAGAAAGAAAGGAAAGAAAAGACATTTCAATCAGAACCAAAGGAGGAAGAATAAGCTAGGATTTAAACCAAAAAGAATAAAGATAGTCCAAAAACCAAAGTGAAGCCAAAGGCAATTGTTCAACCTGGGGCGAGATTATTGGCGAACAAGTGGAAAAGTTCCAAGTACTTCGAATATGACATTGACCAAGTGAAAGAGTCTTGAGAGAAATGGCAGGAGCTGAGGAGGCTGTGATGCTGGAGGTGTTTAGAAAAGATTGTTGAATAACCTAAGTGTGTGCAGGGCAACAAAGCAATGTGAAGCTCGTGCACCAAAGGTCCTCGGCAGTATTAAAGTATAAATGTCACTTGAACACTGAAAGGAACAGCCTATTGTTAGTATTACAGATGAGAGAATGGAAGCTCAGTGAGTAGGTGGGAAAATTTCCTCTATCGTAACAGTCGCCATAAGTATTAGGGAAATCGCAGTCCTGAACTGCAGAGAGCCACCCTTGCTAAGTCATTCAGACATGAACCAGGGCACTCTGAACAGATTAAATGAGGGCTCGCCATGTGCACATCTGCCCTGATAACACAATGCCTGGAGGATATGAGAAAAGGTGACAAGAGAAAGAGAGAAGTAAAATGAGTGTGGGCTGAGTACAGAAAAGGACCAGATAGGAGAGAAAAGACAGGGAAAGAGGGAGGAAAAGAGAGAGAAGAGCGTATTAGTAGAAGAGAAGTCACAGTGCCAGACATTTGGGTCAGGAATGCCATTCCTTCTCTGGCTCCTAGACCTTACAGAGTAAGTTCTTCCATTTGGTAGAATAGTCCACGTCTGAAGGAGGTAAAGGTAGTCCAAGAGTAATTCTAGGTTCAAGCAAGATGTGAAGAGTTTTCCTGCATTTTAATTTCTGTCATTTTCTTTCCTCCCAATAACCATTTTATTCTTAGGATGAGTTAGCAAGTGACCAGCAAAAAGAATATTCATTAGAAGTTCATTTTCCCTTAATGTAAAACAAGCAGCCTTGGAGAGGATTTTAAATTTAAACTGGAACAATGCACTGTGTCAGTAGCCCACACTGAAGGACAAAATCTAATTTTGTTTCCTAAGGTATGACCATACATTTGGTCTGATATATAAAACAGCTCACATCCAAATAACTCTTGTCATCTTCAAAATGTCATCTTAGGAAGCTATAAATGTATTTTTCAAATAAAGTACTAGATATGTTCTGCTATCTGGCCCACACATCTAAAGCTAATCTCGATTAACTCCTCCCATAATATTCTGTGGAAAGGGCAACTCCATGCACTCAGAAGAGAATTTGCCTGTCCACACCAGCCATAGTTGATTTTACCAGGAATAAACTCCTGGCATATGGATACAATCAATTGGCTGACTGTCTGATTTTCTTCCATGAGAATTTTAACTAATTTCAGAATAGTTAAAATTTTAACTAATTTTAGATATTAGCATAAAGTTTCTCATCCAGAGTCCAAAAATACACAGATGTCTGCCACCATTCTCTTTTCCAAAACCATCATATACAAGAATAATTAATGGCAAGACTCCTTTGCACTGAATGCTTACTTAGTTTCCTGATTCACCTCCCAAAGTGAGTATCTGGGGTTGGGTGCGGTGGCTCACGCCTGTAATCCCAGCGCTTTGGGAGGCCGAGGTGGGCAGATCATGAGGTAAGGAGATAGAGGCCATCCTGGCTAACACAGTGAAATCCCGTCTCTACTAAAAGTACAAAAAAAAAAAAAAAAAAAAACTTAACCGGGCGTGGTGGTGGGCGCCCCATGCTGTCGCCCCAGCTACTCTGGAGGCTGAGGCGGGAGAATGGCGTGAACCCGGGAGGCGGAGCTTGCAGTGAGCCGAGATGGCGCCACTGCACTCCAGCCTGGGAGACACAGTGAGACTCCGTCTAAAAAAAAAAAAAAAAGAGTGAGTACCTGGGCAGCCACTGTCAACCAGTTGGAGCTAGCGCTGAAGGCCACATTATCACTTCATCCCTAATAAAGTCAGTGGTAGGTGTTGAAATGGAAAGAATTTATACTATTAGGACTGAGGAAACTAAGGACTAGGAAGCTTAGCCAAATTGCCCAGAATGGCAGTCAATGTCTGTACCTGAAAGATGTATGGTTTGTTAATTGAGACCATGAACGTGAAACCACCTGCTATTTTCTCTTCTTGCCAAAATTTCACTTGCATTGCATATACTTTGCATGACAATAGCCACGTATTAACCTGGTTGTTCCAGTTTTTAAAACGCAGACCTAAACTGAAGATTTGCAAAAGTGATAATATTAACAGAGCTCACCTTAAAATTCGTTTAGATACTAAGGAGTTATGATTCAACAAATAGCTTAAATCATGAAATTCCCAGAGATATTTTCCCCCAAGGCAAAAAGTACATCTAATGTTTCATGTCTATTCTTTGTTACTTTTCTGTGTTTTTATATAATAAAAAAGAATTAAAAGTGGCTTTAAAACTAACAGCTAAGAATTATATATCCAGAAGGAAAAGAAATATCAGGATAATAGAATAATATTTTTTATGAAACATAAGTGGCAGGCTGGGTGGCATATTTTAAATTAGGTTTTCTGCAAAATCAATCTTTCGACACATAGATTTAAAAAAGATTTGAAACAAATGACAAATGAGAGCAAGCAGGTGGGTTGATGGCTGGAAGTGAAAAGCAGTCAAACACATGCCACGTAGTAGCTCAGAAGAAACTGTGAAAGAATATATGAGAAAACAAAAACTGGCTTGCTAAAAACAGTAAGAGTTCTTAACCAGAGCAAAGAATACTGGCTGAAAAGGTGGAAACTTATGTGTCAGGCCTGAGTAGTAGATGTTAAAGTAACATCCTTGGAAGCAGAGACAGAGTGGTAAAAATGGAAGCTGAGAAAGATGAAGATTTTGTTGAGAGAAAACAATTCCCTAACACAACAACTTCAAAGATACAGGAAGCAGTTTTATAAATAATAATAATAAAGTGACTTAAAATTTTCAGTCATTATTTCTCTATTTCCATCTTTAAGATATAGCTTAAGCAGTCCTTTATAATGAAAGTTAACCTAGTAGGAAGCAGGTGCTTGCTAGGACCCTCACAATAAAGCACTATAAACTGGGTCAGTTAAACAGGAGAAATTTCTCATCTCACAGGCCTAGAGACTAGAGGTCTGAAATGAGAGTGTTGGTTCTTCTGAGGACTGTGAGGAAACTCTGTTTCATGCCCCTCTCCTAGCTTCTGGTGGTTTGCTGACAATATTTGGCATTCTTTGGCTTGTAGGTGCCTCACCCAATCTCTGTCTTCATCTGTACATGGCTTTCTCCCTGTGTGCATGTCTATCTCCAAGTCCAAATTTCTCTTTCATTAGGACACCATTCATAATAACTTGGGGTACATTTTAACTAATTACATCTGCAAAAACCCTATTTCCAAATAAGATCACATTCCCAGGTAGTAGAGATTAAGATTTCAACATATAAATTTGGAACATATGAATTCAACATATAAATTCAACATATGAATTTGTAAGAGAGCACACAATTCAACCCATCACAAGATGGGAGAACCAATCACTCTCTAGCTATTGCTAGAGGGTTTCAAAGCATCTTCTCAATTCAGTTATCTGGAGGAGAAAGTGAAATATCAAACACAAATCATCTAGGATGGAGATTTTACGCATACAGAACTTATCAACTACCTGGGGATCAGATTGAAGGCAGTGAGCCAATATGCTCACCTTAAAGCAGAGTTTTTCAACCTAGACCTGATTGATAGTTTAGTTCAGATAATTCATTAGGGCTAAGAAAGGACTGTACTGGGTACTGTGAAAGGTTGTTTGTTTGTTTGTTTGAGATAGAGTTTCACTCTTGTTGCCCAGGCTGGAGTGCAATGGCACGATCTCAGCTCACCGCAACTTCCGCCTCCCAGGTTCAAGCGATTCTCCTGCCCCAGCCTCCTGAGTAGCTAGGATTACAGGCATCCGCCACCTTGCCAGGCTAATTTGATATTTTTTTAGTACAGACAGGGTTTCTCCATGTTGGTCAGGCTGGTCTGAAACTCCTGACCTCAAGTGATGTGCCCGCCTCTGCCTCCCAAAGTGCTGGGATTACAGGTGTGAGCCACTGCGCCTGGCCGACTGTGGAAGTTTTAACAACACCTCTGCTTTACCTACTTGAAGCCAATAGTACTTCCCTTTCCCCAGTTGTGACAATCAAAAATGTCTCCAGACATCTTCAGTATCCCTTGGGAGGCAACACAGAAAGGACTTGAAAATCACCGTTGGAAAAGAAAATGACGAAATTTTCAAAAAGAAAATTTAGTTATCAGAGTTTTGGTTCAGGACCCAAACTAAGCATGTGGCTAAAGTAAATACAAGAGTTACATATCTAGCTAAGTCTATAAAGAGAGAAGGATAAGGATTAGGCTTAAGTATAATGGAAAAAGTCAAGAAAGTTAATGAAACTAGATATTCCTTTTGAATAGTTAACTTTCATATCAGTTGTATTTGTTGAAAAAAAAGATTGTCTCTCTTAAGTTTATACATCAATTAACATATTTTAGCTATTGCAGAAGACAGATTTCTTATGGCAGACGTATGTTGCCAAACTCAATATTGGATGTTTTAACATTGTGTGTGTATGTATATCTTTCAACAATAATTCTTAACTTAGAATTCAATGAGGAAGTCACCTTTACTGAAACTAAGTGTCCTCTTATGCCTGAAAATTAGTCAGCATATTTTGAAGGGAAAGGGCAATCCAAATGAAGCCCAGTAAAGAATAATTGAACTAACACACACCCTCTGAGGGAGTAGAAAATTGCATAACTTCATACATATTCTGTGGAACCATGATGAACATAAAGAAAAAATCAAGTTTCGAATGAGAAAATTGCATAACTTTGTACATCACACAGGCATCTGAGCCTAGAGCAGCCTCAGCTGGGAGACATTTTGACAGCTTGGACACTGGGATCCATAGACCAGACGGCAGCCACTACACTATTCCAGGAAGGAAGAATGAGTGAGCCCGCACACTCCCAGGAGTGTACTTGCTGCCCTGCTGTGAGCTGCTATTGGGACTGAGACTGAGTGAACCACACTCCCTACAGCTTTTTGTTCATGCTGTTTGCATGGATGGTGACCCACTCTCTCTGGTCCCAGGTCCAAGGCACCATTTTGGGAGTTTAAAATGGGGCTGCGGTCCACCCTCAGCCTGAGCTCAGACTGATGCAGCTGTAGTCAACACCAAGCCCCAAAGGGACAGGGAGACCAGGCCATCCTATACAAATCTAGGACAATACCTACTGCTCTGCAGTAGGCTGCTGTGAGAGTGAGACATGCAAATTTACACTCTCTACAGCTTCTTGCCCACACTGTTTGCCTGGGCGGTGCTCCACCCTCCCTGGTCTTAGACCCAAGGAGTCACTTTTGAGGGTATAATACTGAGCCGCTCCCCACACTCAGCCTGAGTTTAGGCTGAAGCAACTGCAGCCACCACGCAGCCAAGGAGGGGCAGGAGAGTCAGGCTCTCCTCCATGTACACAGGGCAATACCCAGCACCTTTTTTTAGGCTGCTGCAAGACCAAGATTTGAGCAGAATGGGAGAAAATATTTGCAAACCATGCATCTGACAAAGTTCTAATATACAGAATCTATAAGGAACTTAAACAATTGAACAAGCAAAAAACAAGTACCCCCTTTTAAAATGGGCAAAAGATGTGAATAGACCCTTCTCAAAACAAGACATGCAAGCAGCCAACAAACATGAAAAAATGCTCCACATCACTAATCATTAGAGAAATGCAAATCAAAACCACAATGAAATATCATCTCACACCAGTCAGAATGGCTATTATTAAAAATCAAAAAACAACAGAGGCTGGCAAGGCTGCAAAGAAAAGGGAATGCCTGTGCACTGTTGGTTGGAATGTAATGTAGTTCAGCTACTGTGGAAAGCAATTTGGAGATTTCTCAAAGAACTTAAAACAGAAGTGCCATTCAACCTAGCAATCCCATTACTGGGTATATATCCAAAAGAAAACAAATATTTCTACCAAAAAGACAAATGTACCTGTATGCTCATTGCAGCACTATTCACAATAGTAAAGATATGTAATCAACCTAGGTGCCCACCAACAGTGGACTGGATAAACAAAATGTGGCATATATACAGCATAGAATACTATGCAGCTATAAAAAAGAATGAAATCTCCTGGGCGTGGTGGCTCACGCCTGTAATCCCAGCACTTTGGGAGGCTGAGGCAGGTGGATCACAAGGTCAGGATTTTGAGATCAACCTGGCTAACATGGTGAAACCCCATCTCTACTAAAAATACAAAAAAAATTAGCCAGGCGTGGTGGCGCATGCCTGTAATCTCAGCTACTTGGGAGGTTGAGGCAGGAGAATCACTCGAACCCGGGAGGTGGAGGTTGCAGTGAGCCAAGACCATACCACTGCACTCCAGCCTAGGTGACAAAGACTCCATCTCAAAAAAAAAAAAAGGAATGAAATCGTGTCATTTGCAGCAACACGGATGCAACTAGAGGCCTAAGTGAATTAATGTAGGAACAGAAAATTAAATACCACGTGTTCTCACTTATAAATGGTTGCTAAACATTGGGTACACACAGACCCAAGATGGTAATAATATATACTGGGGATTCCAAAAGTGGGGAGGTAGGGAGGTGTACAAGGTTTGAAAACTACCTGGGCAACAGAATCATTAGAAAGTCAAAAGTCAGTGTCACACAATATACCCATGTAACAAACCTGTACATACACCTCCAATCTAAAATAATAATAAAGCATTTTCATAGAGAAAAAGTCTACAATAATGTACAAAAAATTTTCTAGGGATGGACTAAAGAGTGACTTTTCATTTTTCCATTACATATTTCATAGTGATTAAGGGGATTTTTTTGGCCTGTATGGCTTTTAAAATAAAATACAATTTGGCAAGAAATATGCCTAGGCATGGCTGCTAAGAAATAGTAGCAATCACTAAGCCTTTGGTAGGGTCCCAAGAGATCCAATGCCGAGGGCAAAGGTCAGTGGAAATGGGAGGAAAGTCCTCCTGTAACTTGATGCTTTCATTTAGTGGTAGAATGAAGTAGCTCTGGAAAAAAAGGAAAAGGATATATTGATAAAACTGTCAGAGTGGCATGTTTTAAAACAACGGGGGAAAGAAAATGGCTCAGATGCTTGACTAGGAATGAAGTCAGGAAAACCTTGTCAGGAAGCAACCAAACTAATTCAAATAAACTTTAATTCATGCTAGCAACCTGGGTCACACAATAAATCAACTGAACCTAGTCTATCACACTGAAGTCAACCACCTTATAACTATCAGATAAAGTAATAGGAGGTAAACTTGAGTTTATAAAAGGCAGAACTTATCTCTGGGGCTATGTATAAATGAAGAGAGATGTTTTTTAAATCATGTTGCAAAATATTCCCATAAATCTACAACTAATATTAGGAAATCAAATCTGGTATCTTTTTGCTCTAAGAAAAGGGAAATTTCTCATTAAAGACTCTTTCCCAAGTCCTCTAAGCTCATTGGAACATAGAATCCTGTCACCTGCTAGAGAAAAGTTTCCAAAACATATATTTCCAAGCTTCTTATGCTTACAACATGCAAAAACTTTTTTATGCCCTGAGGGGCATTTCCGTCTTGGACTTGCAGAGAAAAAGCAATAATTGTACCTGCTAATGTTCACAGCATATTTAAACTTGCTGTGAAATTCTCAATAACTTGGATCCTCTATAGTGAGTTAAAGGTCTATCAATGCATGATGAAGCCAGTCTTGAATCCTCTAATTTACTAATTTATTTGATAAGTTGTACATAAAATAGAAGCCAGCATGTTATCTATTTTTACAACTCAGTCAAAACAACAACAGCAACAACCTGGACTTATTGTAGTTGGTCCACATGTCAAGTTACGTCCAGCAAAAATATGCATGGTTAAGGAAAGTCAATAACCAACGTAGCCAGAAAATATCACTCCCTACAATGTTCAGTAGAAAAAAGAAAGCAGTTTTAAAGATTTATCTTCCCATTACATCTTCCAAAGAAAAAACTTTAAATATTATTTTATTTGTACAAATAACATCTGTGTCAGGCAATTTTCTAAATGCTTTAGAAATATTTTCTTACTTAATAGTGGTAATAAACCCAATGAAGGAGATACTATTAATATCTGCATTTAATAGATCAGGAAAATTAAAGCCCAGAGAGATTAGTTACTGTCAAAAGTACACACAGTCGGCCTGGGCTCAGAATTAAAAGAAAAACTTTAAAGAATGTGTCTGAAAGGTTGTTTAGGTTTCTATAAAAACAGATGCCAAGATAAGGGTTTGAGTATTTATTGCAGAGGTACTGGGAAAATCAGTAAGGAAGAGATATAAAGAAGAAAAAAGCCAATAAGAGTACAGTATTAAGCCAGCTACTGCAGTGGGTCCCTGGAGTTGATTCCTGCAAGGACATTCTAAGCAATGGAGTAAAATACACATCTCAGAATTATCTCACCCGAGAGACATGGATACAAGAGTATTTGTACACCAGCTCTCAGGAAACACTGATTGAGGATCACTTCCAGAGCATGGGGTAACATATCACTGGCAATTCTAGTCTATCATGCACAAGGGCAAAGCAGCCTTTGGTGATTCTACAAAAAGCCTCCATGTACAGAGAGGCAGATACTAACAGAAGTTCACCAGAATACAATAAAATAGTTAAAACCCAAAAGATGTGGGTAGGGCACTGACAATGCCTTCAACAGCTCACCCTTTGCTTTGTGCAGTTCTAACTGTGCCCCATGTTAAATTCATTCCTATAAGTAACTGCTCTTCAATCCAGTGATCATTCAGAATTTCTAAACAAATGGGTTTAACGAAATTAGGAAGATTAATGGGACAAGCTACAAACCCAATGCTATAATTGACCATGATAGTGATCATCTGTCCTCAACTTTGGTTGGTACTTCTGTTCATCTTGATTGCTAGCTTGTAGGGAAACCCCATATTTTATTCCTGAGGGGCCCGAGCCCATGGTTACCACTCCCTATCAGGTCACTGTTTCTCCAAAGGCCCAATTACAACTATTACTGGACATGGAAGAATCAAGTGGAGTACTAGTAGAGTTTCCGGTTTTTAGAAATACTCCTCCCTGCCCACTTCTCTTGATAGTCAAGTCAATTACTCAGCAATTGCTGGTCAACTGGCATGAAGAGCAAAAGTGACTGGGTGGTAACTAAATTTTAGTGTAGTGAAACCTTACTGTATACCCTAGTAGAAACATCTTTCCACTTGACCTTAGAATCTCAGACTGACAGAGGCTGCAGTTGCAGTGATGGGAAGCAAATCATCCAAGTGCATTACTACGAGTAATGGTAAGCAGGGCTATTGACATACCTGTGCTCATTTCCTCTTTACCTCATGCATTTTGCCTTTAATCCAAACTATCCATCTTAAAGAGTAACGGTACTATCCCAAAAGGTGAGGGAGACAGCGGGAATGTTCCACCACAGTAAAGAGGGAAAGTATTTTATCACTGGCATTGTTTAGAATTTCTGGTGATAATAAAAAGGAGATCAGGTTCATTCCAAGATGGCCAGATAGGAACAGCTCCAGTCTACAGCTCCCAGCGTGAGTGATGCAGAAGACGGGTGATTTCTGCATTTCCAACTGAGGTACTGCGTTCATCTCACTGGGGCTTGTCGGACAGTGGGTGCAGGACAGTGGGTGCAACCCACTGAGCATGAGCCAAAGCAGGGCGAGGTATCACCTCACCCGGGAAGTACAATGGATCAGGGAATTCCCCTTTCTAGCCAAGGGAAGCTGTGACAGATGGCATCTGGAAAATTGGGTCACTCCCACCCTAATGCTGCGCTTTTCCAATAGTCTTAGCAAATAGCACACCAGGAGATTATATCCCGCATCTGGCTCGGAAGGCCCCACACCCAGGGAGCCTCCCTCATTGCTAGCACAGCAGTTTGAGACCGAACTGCAAGGTGGCAGCAAGGCTGGGGGAGGGGCGCCCGCCATTGCTGAGGCTTGAGTAGGTTAAAAAAAGCCGCCAGGAAGCTCGAACTTGGTGGAGCCCACTGTAGCTCAAAGAGGCCTGCCTACCTCTGTAGACTCCACCTCTGGGGGCAGGGCAAAGCCAAACAAAAGGCAACAGAAACCTCTGCAGACTTAAATGTCCCTGTCTGACAACTTTGAAGAGAGTAGTGGTTCTCAAAGCATGGAGTTTGACATCTGAGAACAGTCAGACTGCCTCCTTAAGTGGGTCCCTGACCGCTGATAGCCTAACTGGGAGGCACCCCCAGAGTAGAGGCAGACTGACACCTCACATGGCCAGGTACCCCTCTGAGAGGAAGCTTCCAGAGAAAGATCAGGCAGCAACATTTTCTGCCCAGCAATATTCACTGTTCTGCAGCCTCTGCTGCTGATACCCAGGAAAACAGGGTCTGGAGTAGACCTCCAGCAAACTCCAACAGACCTGCAGCTGAGGGTCCTGACTGTTAGAAGGAAAACTAACAAACAGAAAGGACATCCACTCTAAAACCTCGTCTGTATGTCACCATCATCAAAGACCAAAGGTAGATAAAACCACAAAAATGGGGAAAAAACAGAGCAAAAAAGCTGAAAATTCTGAAAATCAGAGTGCCTCCCCCACTTCAAAGGAACACAGCTCCTCGTCAGCAACGGAACAAAGCTGTACGGAGAATGACTTTGACAAGTTGAGAGAAGAAGGCTTCAGATGATCAAACTACTCCAACCTAAAGGAGGAAGTTCAAACCCATCGCAAATAAGCTAAAAACCTCGAGAAAATATTAGATGAATGGCTAACTAGAATAACCAGTGTAGAGAAGTCCTTAAATGACCTGATGGAGCTGAAAACCATGGCATGAGAACTACATGAGGCATGCACAAGCTTCAGTAGCCAATTCGATCAAGTAGAAGAAAGGATATCAGTGATTGAAGATCAAATGAATGAAATGAAGCAAGAAAAAAAGTTTAGAGAAAAAAGAGTAAAAAGAAATGAGCAAAGCCTCCAAGAAATATGGGACTATGTGAAAAGACCAAATCTACATCTGATTGGTGTAACTGAAAGTGATGGGGAGAATGGAACCAAGTTCGAAAACACTCTGCAGGATATTATCCAGGAGAACTTCCCCAACCTAGCAAGGCAGGCCAACATTAAACTTCAGAAAATACAGAGAATGCCACAAAGATACTCCTTGAGAAGAGCAACTCCAAAACACATAATTGTCAGATTCACCAAGGTTGAAATTAAGGAAAAAATCTTAAGGGCAGCCAGAGAGAAAGGTTGTGTTACCCACAAAAGGAAGCCCATCAGACTAACAGCAGGTCTCTCAGCAGAAACTCCATAAGACAGAAGAGAGTGGGGGCCAATATTCGACATTCTTAAAGAAAAGAATTTTCAACCCAGAATTTCATAACCAGCCAAACTAAGCTTCATAAGTGAAGGAGAAATAAAATCCTTTACAGACAAGCAAATTCTTAGAGATTTTGTCACCACCAGGCAGGCCCTACAAGAGCTCCTGAAGGAAGCACTAAACATGGAAAGGAACAACCGGTACCAGCCACTGCAAAAACATGCCAAATTGTACAGATCATTAATGCTAGGAAGAAACTGCATCAACTAACGAGCAAAATAACCAGCTAACATCATAATGACAGGATCAAATTCACACATAACAATATTAATCTTAAATGTAAATGAGCTAAATGCTCCAATTAAAAGATACAGACTGTCAAATTGGATAAAGAGTCAATACTCATCAGTGTGCTGTATTCAGTAGACCCATCAAACATGCAGAGACACACATAGGCTCAAAATAAAGGGATAGAGGAAGATCTACCAAGCAAATGGAAAACAAGAAAAAGCAGGAGTTGCAATCCTAGTCTCCAATAAAACAAACTTTAAACCAACAAAGATCAAAAGAGACAAAGAAGGCCATTACATAATAGTAAAGGGATCAATTCAACAAGAAGAGCTAACTATCCTACATATATATGCACCTAATACAGGATCACCCAGATTCCTAAAGCAAGTACTTAGAGACCTGCAAAGAGACTTAGACTCCCACACAATAATAATGGGAGACTTTAACACCCACTGTTGACATTAGACAGATCAACAAGACAGAAAGTTAAAAAGGATATCCAGGAATTGAACTCAGCTCTGCCCCAAGCAGACCTAATAGACAGCTACAGAACTCTCCACCCCAAAACAACAGAATATACATTCATCTCAGCACCACATCGCACTTATTCCAAAACTGAAGTAAAGCACTCCTCAGCAAATGTAAAATAACAGAATTAGAACAAACTGTCTCTCAGACCACAGTGCAATCAAACTAGAACTCGGGAATAAGAAACTAACTCAAAACTGCACAACTACGTGAAAACTGAACAACGTGCTCCCAAATGACTACTGGGTACATAACAAAATTAAGGCAGAAATAAAGATGGTCTTTGAAACCAATGAGAACAAAGACACAACATACCAGAATCTTAGGGACACATTTAAAGCACTGTGTAGAGGGAAATTTATAGCAATAAATGCCCACAAGAGAAAGCAGGAAAGATCTAAAATTGACACCATAACATCACAATTAAAAGAACTAGAGAAGTAGGAGCGAACACATTCAAAAGCTAGCAGGAGGCAAGAAATAACTAAGATCAGAGCAGAACTGAAGGAGATAGACACACAAAAAAACCCTTCAAAAAATCAATGAATCCAGGAGTTAGTTTTTTGAAAAGATCAACAAAATTAATGGACCGCTAGCAAGACTAATAAAGAAGAAAAGAGAGAAGAATCAAATAGATGCAATAAAAATGATAAAGGGGATATCACCCCACATCCCAGAGAAATACAAACTACCATCAGAGAATACTATAAACACCTCTATGCAAATCAACTAGAAAATCTAAAAGAAATAGATAAATTCCTGACACATACACCCTCCGAAGACTAAACCAGGAAGAAGTTGAATCCCTGAAAAGACCAATAACAGGCTGGCAGAGACACAACAAAAAAAAGAGAATTTTAGACCTATATCCCTGATGAACATTGATGCAAAACTCCTCAATAAAATACTGACAAACCGAACCCAGCAGCACATCCAAAAGCTTATTCACCACGATCAAGTTGGCTTCATCCCTGGATGCAAGGCTGGTTCAACGTATGCAAATCAATAAATGTAATCCATCATATAAACAGAACCCAAGACAAAAATCACATAATTATCTCAATAGATGCAGAAAAGGCTTTTGACAAAATTTGACAGCCCTTCATGCTAAAAACTCTCAATAAACTAGGTATTGATGGGATGTATCTCAAAATAGTAAGAAGTATTTATGACAAACCCACAGCCAATATACTCAATGGGTAAAAATTGGAAGCATTCCCTTTGAAAATGGCACAAGACAAGAATGCCCTCTCTCACCACTCATATTCAACATAGTGTTGGAAATTCAGGCATGAGAATAAAATAAAGGGTATTCAATTAGGAAAAAAGGAAGTCAAATTGTTCCTGTTTGCAGATGACATGATTATATATTTAGAAAACCCCGTCGTCTCAGCCCAAAGTCTCCTTAAGCTGATAAGGAACTTCAGCAAAGTCTCAGGATACAAAATCAATGTGCAAAAATCACAAACATTCCTATACACCAATAACAGACAAACAGAGAGCCAAATCATGAGTGAACTCCCATTCACAACTGCTTCAAAGAGAATAAAATACCTAGGAATCCAACTTAGAAGGGATGTGAATGACCTCTTCAAGGAGAACTACAAACCACTGCTCAATGAAATAAAAGAGGACACAAACAAATGGAAGAACATTCCATGCTCATGGATAGGAAGAATCAATATCATGAAAATGGCCATACTGCCCAAGGTGATTTATAGATTCAATGCCATCCCCATCAAGCTACCAATGACTTTCTTCACAGAATTGGAAAAAACTACTTTAAAGTTCACATGGAACCAAAAAAGGGCCCACATTGCCAAGACAACCCCAGTCAAAAGAACAAAGCTGGAGTCATCACGCTACCTGACTTCAAACTATACTACAAGGCTACAGTAACCAAAACAGCATGGTACTGGCACAAAAACAGAGGTACAGACCAATGGAACAGAAGAGAGCCCTCAGAAATAATACCACACATCTACAACCATCTGATCTTTGACAAACCTGACAAAAACAAGAAATGCGGAAAAGATTCCCTATTTAATAAATGGCGCTAGGAAAACTGGCTAGCCATATGTAGAAAGCTGAAACTGGATCCCTTCCTTACATCTTGTACAAAAATTAATTCAAGATAGATTACAGACTTAAATGTTAGACCTAAAACCATAAAAACCCTAGAAGAAAACCTAGGTAATACCATTCAGGACATAGACATGGGCAAGGACTTCATGTCTAAGACACCAAAAGCAATGGCAACAAAGTCAAAATTGACAAATGAGATCTAATTAAACTAAAGAGCTTCTGTACAGCAAAAGAAACTACCATCAGAGTGAACGGGCAACTACAGAATGGGAGAAAATTTTTGCAATCTACCCATCTGACAAAGGGCTAATATCCAGAATCTACAAAGAACTCAAACAAATTTACAAGAAAAAAAGCAAACAGCCCTATCAAAAAGTGAATGAAGGATATGAACAAACACTTCTCAAAAGAAGACATTTATGCAGCCAATAGACATAAGAAAAAATGCTCATCATCACTGACCATCAGAGAAATACAAATCAAAACCACAATGAGATACCATCTCACACCAGTTAGAATGGCAGTCATTAAAAAGTCAGGAAACAACTGGTGCTGGAGAGGATGTGTAGAAATAGGAACACTTTTACACTGTTGGTGGGACTGCAAACTAGTTCAACCACTGTGGAAGAGAGTATGGCAATTCCTCAAGGATCTAGAACTAGAAATACCATTTGACCCAGTCATCCCATTACTGGGTATATACCCAAAAGATTATAAATCATGCTACTATAAAGACACATGCACACATATGTTCATTGTGGCAGTATTCACAATAGCAAAGACTTGGAACCAACCCCATGTCCATCAATGACAGACTGGATTAAGAAAATGTGGCACGTATACACCATGGAATACTATGCAGCCATAAAAAAGGATGAGTTAATGTCCTTTGTAGGGACGTGGATGAAGCTGGAAACCATCATTCTCAGCAAACTATCACAAGGACAAAAAACCGAACACCACATGTTCTCACTCAGAGGTGGGAATTGAATGATGAGAACACTTGGACAGGAAGGAGAGCATCACACTCCGGGGTCTGTCGTGGGGTTTGGCGAAGAGGGACGGATAGCATTAGGTGATATACCTAATGTAAATGATGAGTTCATACATGCAGCACACCAACATGGCACATGTGTACATATGTTACAAACCTACACGTGGTGCACATGTACCCTAGAATTTAAAGTATAATAAAAAATAAATAAAAAGGAGACCATATTACAGTCAGGTTTATTATTGTTTTTAAATTCTCTACAGACAATACCTCTCCTTACTGCTAGCACCTGGGTGGACCACACCCACTGCCACTCCTTGGTATGTCAATAATAGCACCCCAACGCCACAGATGTTATCTTTAAACTGGCTCCTTAGCTGTTCCTATAAGGGGCAATTTCAAAGTTCTGCTGGTCTAACACATCCTGGGAGATGCAATATGTTGTACAACCTGTGAATTTTGTGATAAGCCCAGTGCCTATGTATTTTGACATAAAATGGGCCCCTTGGTCTGAGGTGATGTTATGTGTGATTTCATTAATAACAAATTAGAGGACCCTCAAGTCTTCAGAGAGCACTACTGGCCAATGTATTGCAAGTACACTTATACCCAGAATATGTGCCATGTCTAGAAAGGATAAATTGTTATCCCCTTCAGGGTTCAAGGGGTACAATGTGATCAATCTGTCCTCATGTAGTTTCTGGAGGGGCAGAGTCACATAGATGGCTCAGCTTTTGCGGTAGGTATGCAGATCACCCTTGAAGAGAAAAAGACCATTCTATTCCTCCCATGCACCTCCCCTCATTCTTGCCACTGTGTTTCAATACTCAGCCAAGATGGACCTGCACTTCTGCCTCATTTACTGTAGGCCATCATTACCTCCAAGCTTCTAGCAGTAATGCCAAAAATGTATTAGGATTGATTTACATGTCCTTACCAGAATATTAAATGCTGAGCTGAGAGAATGACCTCAATTTAATAAACCCTGCCTCATCAGTCTTACACTCTACATCACCATTATTCCCATCCAGCATCTAAATTATTCTATGTTGCTATTGATACATATTAGTAAGATCTTGTGGTTATGTTGGGGATTAATTTCCCATTTTTTCCCAAGAAGAAATAGTATTTCCCTTTGAGGCCATGCTAAGACTTGGTATTAAGTATTGGCCTAGAAACCGTAAAGGGAAAGAAGAAGACACAAATACTGAAGAGGAAAAAATCTCATATTGAAAAGCATCTGAACCAGGTAAGGCTTCTACACATTATTCTCTATACAAGAAGAGTCTGTTAGCCTGTAGTAAAAGAAAGCGAACCATTTTAACAGGTCCAGAAGATTTAGGGATATCTGGAATTCAAGATTCTCAATCAGGCACATAGATGTAAAGAATCTGATTTGAGGTTTTAGTATCTCATTCCTTCCCTATAAGGGGCCCTGACTCTAGAAGAGAAAAATTACCAAGGCTGAGAATGAAACCTTCTCTGTACTTCTGTTGTTCCTATAATCAGGTCATGGATCCAGTTTTCAGTTCAATTTGCTCTCCAACTGCAAGAGATGAAAGTCTCTTTGAATGCTCTCACAGAGTCGTAGCATTCACAACATGCCCTAAATGTTGGTAGAATGACCTGAGTCTGTCATTTTCTTTCTTCAGCACACTGATGGCACTTTATATTAATTCCACAGTTATTTAATTGTCTTGGAAACCATGAGTTTCAAATGTTAGATACATCACATAGACAAGTGAATTTTGTTCGACCTGTTCCATCACCTTCCAGGAACTATCCTAGAAATACACATACATTAAATCATTATGGTAATCATGATGTTTCAGCATGCCAGTAGATATGACCATCCCATTCACCATCACCAACAAGGTCCTAGTTTTCTTCCTGCTGGAAAAATAATCCAATTCCAGAATCCCATACTGACGATCTAACATCTAGGACAATGTTTACTGCTAATGTCTTTACAAGCAAAAGTGAAACAAGAATGGGAGTACAAACAATGAATTTTGGAAAGCAAGGAAATATCAATACAGGAGTGGGAAATATCAATACACAGGAAGGTGTCACTGGTTGGTGTCCTAGCTCAGGCTGTGATTATAAGATTCCATAGATTGATAGCTTACATAACAGAAGTTTATTTTGCACAGTTCTGGAGGGCGAAAGTCCAAGATCAGGATGTCAGCAGATTCAGTGTCTGGTGAGGACCCTCTTCTTGGTTTGCAGATGATCATCTTTTTGTTATATTCTCACATGACAGAGAGGGAGAAGCAAACTTTCTCATGGCACTAATCCCACCAAGAGTGCTCAACCCTCTTGACCAACTTACTTCTCAAAGGACCTGTCTCTAAATACTATCACACTAGGGTTTATTGTTTCAACACATGAATTTGTTGGGGACACAAACATTCAGATCATAGCAGTTGGGTTTCTCAGAAAGCAGACTCAGATGGAAGTTCGCATGCTGTAGGTTTATTAGGGAGTGCACTTGAGACCTATACCTATGGAAGGGAAGGAAACAGGATTGGGCAGAGGGAAATATTGGGTCGCAACAGTCTCAAGGTGAGACTCAACCAAGCCTAAAGGTAACTCTGGGGCTATGATAGCCTCTCAGAACTGTTCCAAATTGCACCAAGAGGGTCAAGGCTTTCTATTTCTGAGCCAATCAGTCTTTGCATGCAAGCCACCCTATGACAGGGGTGTGTTCTTGGGGAAGAAAGTCTTCTCCAGGTGAGGTAATAATCCTTGAAGGGAATGGTAGCTAAGAGCTATCTGCTGAAGCAGATAGGTCTTTCATTTCTAAAGGGAAATCTCAGTGGTGCATCTCAGCACCAGACACTGAAGGGAAAGCAATGTTGATTGAATGCTTTATTAAATCTCCTACCAATGACTGCAGCTTAATTCTAGGAAATAACATAAAACATCTGCCTCAAAATCAATCCACTCTTGGGACATGGAGCTGGAATGTTTATACAGAAATTCTCCTTCCATAGGTTATCTCTTCACTCTGTCATCATTTCATTTGTGGTGCAGAAGCTCCTAAATTTGTTACAATCCCATTTGCCCATTTTTGCTTTTATTTTCTGTACTTTTGGGATCATATCCAAAAAATCTTTGCCAAAACTAAAGTCGTAAAGATTTTTCCCTATGATTTCTTCTAGTAGACTTACAGTTTCAGGTCTTATGTTTAAATCTTTAATCCATGTAGAATTGATCTTTTTATATAGGGTGAGAGAAGGGTCTCATTTCATTCATCTGCATGTGAGTATCCAGTTCTCCCAACACCATTTATTGAAGAAACAATTCTTTTGTCATTGTGTGTTCTTGGCACCTTTGCCAAGGATCAGATGACCATAGGTAAGTGGATTTATTTCCACTGCCTGTTTTTATGCCAGTAGAATCCTGTTTTTGATTACTATAACTTTGTAGTATATTTTGAAGTCAGCTAGCATGATATCTCCACCTTCGTTCTTTTTGCTCAAGACTGCTTAGACTATTCAATGTATTTTGTAGTTCCATACACACTTTAGGATTGTTTTTCTCTATTTCTGTAAAAAAAAAAAAAAAATCATTGGAAATTTGATAGCAATTGTATTAAATCTGTAGATTACTTTGGGTAGTATTTACATTTTGTCAATATTAATTCTTCCAAACCATAAACAGGATATCTTTCCATTTATTTGTGTCTCCTTCAATTTCTTTATTCAATGTTTTATACTTTTCAGTGTACCCATTTTTCAATTCCTTCATGAAATTTATTTCTAAACATTTTATTTTGCTATAGCAAAATGTTTGTTTTTTTAATAAGTCATTGTTAATGTATAGAAATATTATTGATTTTTGTATATTGATTTTGTATCCTGAAACTTTACTGAATTCATTTATTAGTTAGAACTGGTTTTTGGTGGAGTCTTCAGGGTTTTTATATATAAGATTATGTTGTCTGCAGACAGAGACAATTTAATTTTCTCCTTTCCAATCTGAATACCTTTTATTTCTTCCTTTTGCCTAATCGTCATGGCTAGGACTTCCAGTACTATGTTGAATATAAGTGATTAGAGTGGGTATCTTTATCTTGTTTCTGGTCTTAGAGAAAAAGCTTTCAATTTATCACCACTGGGTATGATGCTGCTGTGGATCTGTCATATATAGCCTTTATGGTGTTGAGGTACATTCCTTCTATACCTAGTTTGTTGAGAGTTTTTATGATGAAAAGATGTTGAATTTTACAAATCCTTTAGGGTAAAATTGAGATGATCTTGTGATTTTTATTCTTGATTTTGTTCATGTGTTGTATCACATTAACTGATTTTTATATGTTGAAGTACCTTTGTATCTCAGGGATAAATCTTACTTGGCCATGGTAAATTATCCTTTTAGTGTGCTGTACAATTTGATTTTTGCATCTATGTTCATCGGGGATATTATCCTGTAATTTTCTTTTCTTGTGGTATTCTTGTGTAACTTTGGTATCAGGCCATTGCTGGTTTCCTAAAATGAGTTTGAAAATGTTTCCTCTTCTTCAAGTGTTTGGAAGAGTTTAAGAAAGGTTGGTATTAGTTCTTCTCTAAGTGTTTGGTAGAATTCACTAGTAAAGCCATCCAGTACCGGGCTTTTCTCTGTTGGGAAGTTTTTTATTAATTTAATCTCTTTATTTATAATTTGTCTGTTCAGATTTTCAGTTTCTTCATTATTCAGTCTTGGTAGTCTGTACGTTTCTAGTAATAAAAGATTAATGTCCAAAATATATAAGGAACTCAAACAATTCAAGAGCAAGAAAATAAATAACCTGACTTTAAAATAGACAAAGAATCTGAATATTCATTTGATATAGTTTGACTGTATCCCCTCCCAAATCTCACATTGCATTCCCAAGTGTCATGGGAGGGACCCAGTGGGAGGTAATTGAATCATGGAGGCAAGTCTTTCCCATGCTGTTCTAGTGCTAGTGAATAAGTCTCATGAGATCTGATGGTTTTATAAAGGACAGTTTCCCTGCACAAGCTCTCTCTTTGCCTGCTGCCATCCATGGAAGACAAGACTTTTACTTCCACCAAGATTGTGAGATCTCCCAGCCAGGTGAAACTGTAAGTTCATTAAAACTTTCTCCTATATAAATTACCCTGTCTTGGGTATGTCTTTATTAGCAGCATTAAAATGGACTACTACAACATTTCTCAAAAGAAAATATACTGATGGCCAAGGGGTATATGCAAAAAATGTTCAACATCAGTAGTCATCAGGGAAACATAAATTGAAACCACAGTGATACATCATTTCACACCTATTAGCTATTATAAAAACATATGAAGGATAACAAGTGTTGGTGAAGATGTGGAGAAAATGAAACTCATATGCACTGTTGATGGGAATGTAGATTATTACAGCCATTATGGAAAAAAGCCTGGAGGTTTCCCAGAAATTAAAAATATAATTACCATATGATCCATCAATCCCACTACTGGGTATATAGCCAAAGGAAATGAAATCAATATGTCAAAGAGATATCTGCACTCCCATGTTCATTACAGCATTATTCATGATAGCCAAGATGTGGAATCAATCTAAGTGTCCGTTAATAGATAAATAGACAAAAAAATGTGATATATACACACAGACAGATGAAGGAATACTATTGAGCCAGCCATACAAAAGAATAAGATCCTGTCATTTGTCATAGATAAACCTGGAGTACTTTGTGCTAAGTGAAATAAGCTACACACAGAAAGGCAAATACCACATGATCTCCTTTATATGTGGAATCTAAAAAAGTCAAACTCATAGAAGTAGAGAGTAGAATCATGGTTACCAGGGCTGGAGTGTGGGAGGGGGAAATTGGAAGATGTTGACCAAAGGGTATAATGTTTCTGTAAAAAAGAAACAAAAAAAAAATAGCTTCTGGTGATCTATTGATCACCAGATTAATATAGTTAATGAATATAGTTAATAATAACAATATGTTATATACTTGAAAATTACTGAGAGTAGATTTTAAATGTTCTCACCACAAAACAAGTGATAAATATGTGAGACGATGGATATGTTAACTGGTTTGGTTTAATCATTGCACAATGTATACATATATCAAAGCATCACACTGTACCCCATAAATACATACAAGAAAAAAGGAAACAAAATAATACTAAACACTTCATAAAAACAAAAACAGCTCCCAAAGTAATTACTTGAGATCTACTCCTGGAGGTGGAAGATGATAATTCTCCAGCAATGGCACCACTGGCCTATCATGCACAGAGTAAAGTCGATTTTTGTAGTTCTGAAAAATATTCTCGGGCACAGGAATATTGGTGCTAGTAAATGGAAGTGAACTGAACACACTGAAGTGTTTATATCATAGGATGTGGTGGGCAGTGACAGTGTCTGTTATGGTTACACACAAATATCAAAAGCAAATAAAGTTAGTTTTTATTTTGATTTAGTTTTATTTTCATTTTTAAATACAAATGTACTATTATCAGAGCCATAGATAAATCAATCTTTATCAAATTTAGCAATTAAAATTAACAAAAATATTGATTGATCCAGGAGCCTCTCATGTATACTTGAGAGGCTATATTAAAAATTGACCGTAATTAAATAAAATTATTTTAAATGATTGAGGCACTGTTGATATTTTGAAATGGATACAAATAGAAGAGCCAATTTTCCTCAAACTTTTTTTTCTTTGAAAATTTGCTTTTATTTAACCAGGCTTCATTACATCTTTATAAGCACATTTTAAGTCATATTCAATTCATCTCTTTTCAACTTTTGCAAATTGGGGATAGAGGAGGCAAACAATTTCCATGAAGAATTCCACACAAAATAATGACTATGGAATAAAAGAATACTTAATACACTCTCTAGCTCACCTTCCCTAAGCCGCTAAATCAGAATTCCCTAAGGCTAAATTTTTAGCGTTTTCCTGTTCTAACATCCTTTTTAGAGGAGTAAGTACTTGACATCAACTTCCCCCTGCAATGCAACTTGCAATTCTTTCTAGTTAATGGACGCTGGAATCAAGGCTTCACTTTAGGAGAGCCTGAGAAAGAGATGGCCCTGGGGACAGCAACCTTCCCTTCTCTCTGCCTCTCTGCCTATCTTCTTACTGAGCCTCTACTTTTTTGCTTCCTTTACTTTACTGGGTATGTCAAAGTTCCCCAACTCTTCTATCCCCAAAAAGGCTAGAGTCAGAACTTTAATAGGCCAGTGGGAAAAAGATGTTTCTATTTCTAGCATTTCATTACGGAACGCTTACCCTACTACCCCTAAGGCAATAACAACCCTGTATCCCTACTACATGGATGAATCTCTGTCTGATATATGTTTATTTGTTACTGTAGAATAAAAACTGGGCTCTGGGTTATTTTATTTGGTTCTTACTCTTACTTGTTCAATAATATGGAGAAAACAATGTCCCAGAGTCTCAGTTTTCTACATTAAAAAGTAAAAAAAGGATTAAATAAGATTAACTCTTTACGTCTAACTGTTTTATCTTTAAGAAAGATACGTTTATGTTAGTCCAAGAAAGATGCTGTGAGAGGTCTTAACTTGAAACCAGATATCTGACAGAATGAAAATAAGTCTCTTGGTGAAGCTCTTCCTATTCCTTGTAGCCTCATCCCCACAATGCACCTAAGAAACAATCAGGATTAATCCCATCATAAACCCTTTTTTAAGTTTATGGCAGTTTCCCAAAGTCATGCAAAATTCCCAGGTCATCATTTATCACCTAGCCTCATCTCCACACTGTTCTGTACATTCCCTAATATCATAGTATCCCCCACGTACCCCCTCCTTAACACCCCAATTCTTCTCATCTTCAGAGTCTATCATCAGTGAAACCCCTAAATCCCCATTTCATCTCTAAGTATTTTATTAATCTTCTACTGTACACTCAATAAATATACATTGAATGAATAAATAAGTGAACTAATGAATTTAACTGAATGAGGTCCCAAACCTGGGAGACTCTTGCCCTGCCAAGTTCACACAGAATCTCAGAACTGAACAAAAGGCAGCTGGCACAACTTCAATGTGTCACTGTTTGAATCTTAGCACCAGACTTCAAAGATTTGATTATGAGTAAGTACTACAAGAGATGCCATGACATGTCATAAGATGATGAAATGTAGACAGAATTTTCTAGGTAGTTGTTATTCATAGTAAGTTCATCAAACATCTTGATTAGATTCAACACAGCTATATTATTTGGTTGGTTACAGGGTAGCCATGAGATTTGCATATTTGATAACACTCAACTATCCAAAGCTCACCTTTCCAAAGCTCAACTTTCCAAAGCTCAACTTTCCACTAAGCTTAGTGACTTTCACTAGCAAATCAAATGAATACTTGGTCTGGCGCTAACTGAGCATCAACTTTACTAAGGGAAGGCATGGCAACATTGATATTTTTGGAGCAGTCATCAGGTAGGCTAAATATGGGACCAATGTCCAAGGCCTTGACAAGTTGAAGGCTGTCACATCAGTCAAACAGAAAAGGTCAACTGTTGCCTGCCAGATTGGACTATAGTTGCTTCAAAAGCTTTGGCTACAGTAGGTTCCTCTGAGAGACTTCAATTCAGTTCCCAATGGTGACTGTTTCCATCTTAATTTTTAAACTAGGATATCTTTAGAGTCATTCTAATAAATTCTTGTCAACCTTCTATAGGCAAACCAGATTAAAGACCATGGTGGCTAGCACCATAAAGTCTCTGATAGGTCACACAGGGACCAGTCTGACACTTTTTAAAAGCATCCCCTTCTAAAGTTCTACTGTGATAAGTGTGTGAGTTACACAGTGCATCCATTTATTAACATTAATTCATTAAGACTGTGCATTTCAATTTGAATAAATTATAATTTATCCAAAAGTATCTATTAAAAAATCATTGAGTGGGGTAGATGGAAATATTAATGACACAGGAATGGCAGAAGGTTCTTTATTAAGAATTAATAAAGAATACTGGCTGATGATACAGGGGCATTTATTAAACTCTTCTGATTACTTTGTATGTGTTTGAAATTTCCTGTAAGAATGTTTTTAAAAAGAAATTCCTTTCAGCACTTTGAATACAACTCAGAGTCAGCAAACTACAGCCCACTGGCCAAATCTGGCCCACCTCCTATTGGTGTCAATAGTTTTATTGGAACACAGCCATGCCCATTTTTCTATGTGACTGCTTTTTAGCTACAACAGCAGAGTTAAAGAGTTGCAACTATATTGCCCAGAATATTTACTAAAATATTTACTATCTGACTCTTTACAAAAACTTTTGCCAACCCCTTCTGTCATTAATTCCACCTTATATTCTTGTCATTCTATTTTATTGACAAAAATGCAAGCATATCCTGCCACTCTGGTGCTGTCATTTCTCTCTCCTCTAGGTTTCTGTTCTCTGCAAAAATGGCTTCCCTTGTTCAGATGCATCCACCATGCTCTCACTCCTCTGCTCCATGGCTTAACTGGGTCCTCAGACTCTCACAAGACTGCAGTCAAGGTATAGTATAGTCAAGGCTGTATTCTGAAATGGAGGCTCAATGGGGGAAAAGTGCACCCAAACTCATTCAGGTTGTTAGAAGAATTCATTTCTTTATGGATGTATAACTGAGGTCCCCATTTTCTTGCTGGCTATTGCCTGGGGGCCTCCCTTAGCTCCTAGAGGCTGCCTACAGTTCCTAGCTGATAAGAGTTTGAATATTTGTCCTGGCAAATCTCATGTTAAAATGTAATCTCCAATGTTGAAGGTGGAGCCTGGTGGGAAATGTTTGAGTCATGGGGGCAGATCGCTCATGACCCAAACCCAAGGCAGATTTCTCACTGATTTGTGCTATCCTCACCATATTGAGTTCTCAGGATATCTGGTCATTTTTAAATGTGTGGCACTTCCCCCCTGCACCCCCCACTCTCTTTTTCTGTTGCTCCTGCTTTTACCATATGATGTGCAAGCTCCTAATTCCCTTCTGCCATGAGTAAAAGCTTCCTGAGGCATTCCCAGGAGCAGATGCCAGTACAATGCTTCCTGCACAGCCTGCATAACTGATGAGCAATTAAACCCCTTTTCTTATAAATCACACAGTCTCTGATATTTCTTTGTAGCAATGCAAGAATGGCCTACTACACTAGCAAGTGATCCTCTCCAAAGACGTTCTCACTACATAAGAACTTACTTCTTCAAAGCCAGCAAGGAAAAGACTCATACTTCACTCTAATAAAGTGGAATCCTATTTGATGTAACCTAATCCTATCACCTTGCCATAGACTATGTGGGTTCTACCCACATTCAATAGGACAGGATTAACCAAATGGCAAAGATACCAGGAGAAAGAAATTCTTGGGGATTGCTTTAGATCTAGCAGCTATAATTATCATTAAATTTTTAGTCAAGAATACGATAAGTCTGAAGAAAATGGAGGAGCATATCTGAGACACTAGAAAAAAAATGTGATTCAAAAATATTTAACTAACAAAACTTTCCTTTTTTTTTTTTGAGGTGGAGTTTCACTCTTGTCACCCAGGCTAGAGTGCAATGGCATATTCTCAGCTCACTGCAACTTCCTCTGCCTCTTGGGTTCAAGCGATTCTCCTGCCTCAGGCTCCCGAGTAGCTGGGATTACAGAAGCCCACCACCACACCAGGCTAATTTTTTTGTATTTTTTTACTTTGGTAGAGACGAGGTTTCACTATGTTGGCCAGGCTGGTCTCGAACTCCTTACCTCAGGTGATCCACCTGCCTCGGCCTCCAAAAGTCCTGGGATTACAGGCATGGGCCACCACGCCCTGCCTGCAAAACTTACTTTCTAAAATAAGAGTTACAAACTGTTACCAATATACAAAAAGTAAAAGGTTATTAAGCCCATTGGCTCATTTCTAGGAGTACCATAAAGAAAAGTCTTTTGACAACCAAATTAAGTAGAGTGAAATGGTGATGACTATTAAACATATGCTTACTTTTAGAGCTATGACTGAAAGAATTGAAAGGTACAGAACAGAATTCTGGTTTCCCTAACAAGTAAGGAGCTTAGAAAGCATTATTCTGTCCTAACAAGTAAAAAGTTAACAAACTGAAAAGCCAACAATTCTTCTTAGCTTCATCAGAGAGGTGAGCTTACAGGGAAAATTGCTGCCCTCAAATTGTAGAGAAAGACAGGCAAATGCAGAGAATCACAACTTACTAGAGCAGAAATCCAGAAACAGAAACCTCTGTAGCAACCAGTAGCAGGGTAAGAAAACTGAAACTGCAATTGGGGGATTGCTAGAGGCACAGTGTGGACAAGTCTGAGAGTTAAAAACTCCAGGGGACCTAGTCATTGGGGATCCCCTACAGCTTTGTGAGTTTTGCCTCCAGGAGCTTGACCAGGTCTCACAGTGAATACTGGATTGGTGGAGGGGAACCCCTGTTCTTCCAGCAGGGAGTGGGGAAAGGAATCATTTTGAAATATATCAAAGCATTATATTCTTCTTAATAAGACTTACCCTCAAGAGACACTATTTTACCAGAGCCTAAACTGTAAGGGGTTTATCAGAGCCTAACCAACAGAGGCAAGAGAAATACCCAACTCCTGCCCACCCTTGTCTTCCAAATAGGATAAGGAAAACATACTCAGCTCCAGCACACTTTAGCCACCTTGTCCCACCTAAGAGAGGGTGAAAGGGTGGGACTGCGAAGCATGAAGTTCACGGCCCAGAGGCATAGGCTCACAAAAATACTGATGCCTAATCATAAGACTATGGAACACCTCCCCTCCCCTGCACCTTATATTACTAAAGAAAGTTCTTTTTAATGCCATGTATCATTTATAGCTATTGAGAAAAAAATGCAAAGCATACTAAAAGTCAAAATAATACAGTTTGAAGAGACAGAGAAAGCATCAGAAACTAGGCTCAGCTATAGCTAGAATATTAGAAATATAAAATCAGAAATTTAAAACAACTATAACTAATATATTAAGTACTCTAATGGATAAAGTAGACAGCATGCAAGAATAGGTAGAAAAAATAAGCAGAGAAATAGAAATTCTAGGAAAGGGTGGATCATTCCAAGATGGCTGAATAGGAACAGCTCTAGTCTACAGCTCCCAGTGTGAGTGATGCAGAAGATGGGTGATTTCTGCATTTCCCACTAAGGTACCAGATTCATCTCACTGGGACTGGTTGGACAGTGGGTGCAGCCCACAGAGTGTGAGCCGAAGCAGGGCGGGGCACTGACTTACCCAGGAAGTGCAAGGGCCGGGGAATTCCCTTTTCTAGTCAAGGGAAGCCGTGACAGAGGGTACTTGGAAAATCGGGACACTCCTGCCCTTTTCCAAGGGTCTTTGTAAACGGCACACCAGGAGATTATATCCAATGCCTGGTTTGGTGGGTCCTACGCCCATGGATCCTTGCAAGCTGCTAGGACAGCAGTCCGAGATCGAACTGCCAGGTGGCAGTGAGGCTCGGGGAGGGGCATCTGCCACTGCTGAGGCTGGACTAGGTAAACAAAGCGGCCAGGAAGCTTGAACTCAGTGGAGCCCACCATAGCTCAAGGAGGCCTGCCTGCCTCTGTAGACTCCACCTCTGGGGACAGAGCATAGCTGAACAAAAGGCAGCAGACTTCTGCAGACTTAAACGTCCCTGTCTGACAGCTTTGAAGACAGCAGTGGAGTTTGTGATCTGAGAACGGACAGACTGCCTCCTCAAGTGGGTCCCTGACCCCCAAATAGCCTAACTGGGAGACACCTCTAAGTAGGGACCGACTGACACCTCATAGAGCTGGGTGTCCTTCTGAGATGAAGCTTCCAGAGGGAGGATCAGGCAGCAACATTTGCTGTTCTGCAATATTTGCTGTTCTGCAGCTTCTGCTGGTGATACCCAGGCAAACAGGGTCTGGAGTGGACCATCCAGCAAAATCCAACACACCTGCAGCTGAGGGTCCTGACTGTTAGAAGGAAAACTAACAAACAGAAAGGAATAGCATCAACATCAACAAAAAGGACATCCACATCAAAACCGCATCTATAGGTCACCATCATCAAAGACCAAAAGTAGATAAAACCACAAAGATGGGGAGAAACCAGAGCAGAAAAGCTGAATATTCTAAAAACCAGAGCACCTCTTTTCCTCCAAAGGATCGCAGCTCCTCGCCAGCAACGGAACAAAGCTGGACAGAGAATGACTTTGATGAGCTGACAGAAGTAGGCTTCAGAAGATTGGTAATAATAAACTCCTCTGAGCTAAAGGAGGATGTTCGAATCCATCTCAAGGAAGCTAAAAACCTTGATAAAAGATTAGAAGAATGGCTAACTAGAATAAACAGTGTAGAGAAGACCTTAAATGACCTGCTGGAGCTGAAAACCATGGCACGAGAACTACGTGACAAATGCACAAGCTTCAGTAGCCAATTTGATCAAGTGGAAGAAAGGCTATCAGTGATTGAAGATCAAATGAATGAAATGAAGTGAGAAGAAAAGTTTAGAGAAAAAAGAGTAAAAAGAAATGAACAAAGCCTCCAAGAAATATGGGACTATGTGAAAAGACCAAATCCACATCTGATTGGTGTACCTGAAAGTGGTGGGGAGAATGGAACCAAGTTCGAAAACACTCTGCAGGACATTATCCAGGAGAACTTCCCCAACCTAGCAAGGCAGGCCAATATTTAAATTCAGGAAATACAAAGAACGCCACAAAGAAACTCCTCAAGAAGAGCAATCCCAAGACATATAACTGTCAGATTCACCAAGGTTAAAATGAAGGAAAAACTGTTAAGGGCAGCCAGAGAGAAAGGTCAGGTTACCCACAAAGGGAAGCCCATCAGACTAACAGCAGGTCTCTCAGCAGAAACTCTATAAGCCAGAAGAAAGTGGGGGCCAATATTGAACATTCTTAAAGAAAAGAATTTTCAACCCAGAATTTCATATCCAGCCAAACTAAGCTTCACAAGTGAAGGAGAAATAAAATGCTTTACAGACAAGCAAATGCTGAGAAATTTTGTCACCACCAGGCCTGCCTTGCAAGAGCTCCTGAAGGAAGCACTAAACATGGAAAAGAACAACAGGTACCAGCCACTGCAAAACCATGCCAGAATGTAAAGACCATCGATGCTAGGAAGAAACTGCATCAACTAACGAGCAAAATAACCAGCTAACATCATAATGACAGGATCAAATTTACACATAACAATATTAACCCTAAATGTAAATGGGTTAAATGCCCCAATTAAAAGACACAGACTGGCAGACTGGATAAAGAATCAGGACTCTTTATCAGGAGACCCATCTCACATGCAGAGACACACATAGGCTCAAAATAAAGGGATAGAGGAAGATCTACCAAGCAAATGGAAAACAAAAAAAGCAGGGATTGCAATCCTAGTCTCCAATAAAACAGACTTTAAACCAACAAAGATCAAAAGAGACAAAGAAGGCCATTGCATAATGGTAAAAGGATCAATTCAACAGGAAGAGCTAACTATCCTAAATATATATGCACCCAATACAGGATCACCCAGATTCATAAAGCAAGTCCTTAGAGTACTACAAAGAGACTTAGACTCCCACACAATAATAATGGGAGACTTTAACACCCTAGTGTTGACGTTAGACAGATCAACGAGACAGAAAGTTAACAAGGATATCCAGGAATTGAACTCAGCTCTGCACCAAGCAGACCTCATAGGCATCTATAGAACTCTCCACCCCAAATCAACAGAATATACATTCTTCTCAGCACCACATAGCACTTATTCCAAAATTGACCACATAGTCGGAGGTAAAGCACTCCTCAGGAAATGTAAAAGAACAGAGATTATAACAAACTGTCTCTCAGACCATAGTGCAATCAAATTAGAACTCAGGTTTAAGAAACACACTCAAAACCACTCAACTACATGGAAACTGAACAACCTGCTCCTGAATGACTACTGGGTAAATAACAAAATGGAGGCAGAAATAAAGAAGTTCCTGGAAACCAATGAGAACAAAGACACAACATACCAGGATCTTTGGGACACATTTAAAGCAGTGTGTAGAGGGAAATTTATAGCACTAAATGCCCACAAGAGAAAGCTGGAAAGATCTAAAATTGACACCCGAACATCACAATTAAAACAACTAGAGAAGCAAAAGCAAAGACATTCAAAAGCTGGCAGGAGGCAAGAAGTAACTAAGACCAGAGCAGAACTGAAGGAGACAGAGACACAAAATCCCTTCAAAAAAATCAATGAATCCAAGAGTTGGTTTTTGAAAAGATCAACAAAATTGATAGATGCTAGCAAGACGAATAAAGAAGAAAAGAGAGAAGAATCAAATAGATGCAATAAAAATGATAAAGGTGATATCACCACCGATCCCACAGAAATACAAACTACCATCAGAGAATACTATAAACACCTCTATGCAAATAAACTGGAAAATCTACAAGAAATGGAAAAATTCCTGGACATGAACACCCTCGGACCGGGAAGAAATTGAATCCCTGAATAGACCAAAAACAGGCTCTGAAATTGAGGCAATAATTAATAGTATACCAACCAAGAAAAGTCCAGTAGCAGACAGATTCATAGCCGAATTCTACCAGAGGTACAAAGAGAAGCTGGTACCAGTCCTTCTGAAACTATTCCAATCAAAAGAAAAAGAGGGAATCCTCCCGAACTCATTTTCTGATGCCAGCATCATCCTCTTACCAAAGCCTGGCAGAGACACAACAAAAAAAAAGAATTTTAGACCGATATCCCTCATGAACATTGATGCAAAAATCCTCAATAAAATACTGGCAAACAGAATCCAGCAGCACATCGAACAGCTTATCCACCATGATCAAGTTGGCTTCATCCCTGGGATGCAAGGCTGGTTCAACATATGCAAATCAATAAATGTAATCAATCATATAAACAGAACCAAAGACAAAAACCACATGATTATGTCAATAGATGCAGAAAATGCCTTTGACAAAATTCAACAGCCCTTCATGCTAAAAACTCTCAATAAACTAGATACTGATAGGATGTATCTCAAAATAATAACAGCTATTTATGACTAACCCACAGCCAATATCATACTGAATGGGCAAAAACTGGAAGCATTCCCTTTGAAAACTGGCATAAGACAGGGATGTCCTCGCTCACCACTCCTATTCAATATAGTGTTGGAAGTTCTGGCCAGGGGAATCAGGCAGGAGAAAGAAATAATGGGTATTCTATTAGGAAAAGAGGAAATCAAATTGTCCCTGTTTGCAGATGACATGATTGTATATTTAGAAAACCCCATCGTCTCAGCCCAAAAGCTCCTTAAGCTGATAAGGAACTTTAGCAAAGTCTCAGGATACAAAATCAATGTGCAAAAATCACAAACATTCCTATACACCAATAACAGACAAACAGAGATCCAAATCATGAGTGAACTCCCATTCACAATTGCTTCAAAGAAAATAAAATACCTAGGAATCCAACTTAGAAGGGATGTGAAGGACCCCTTCTAGGAGAACTACAAACCACTGCTCAGTGAAATAAAAGAGGACACAAACAAATGGAAGAACATTCCATGCTCATGGATAGGAAGAATCAATATCATGAAAATGGCCACACTGCCCAAGGTAATGTATAGATTCAATG
This sequence comes from Papio anubis, assembly GCF_008728515.1. NCBI lineage: Eukaryota > Metazoa > Chordata > Mammalia > Primates > Cercopithecidae > Papio > Papio anubis. The sequence goes on from NC_044978.1 coordinate 47,633,254, forward strand.
CCATCACCATCAAGCTACCAATGACTTTCTTCACAGAATTCAAAAAACTACTTTAAAGTTCATATGGAACCAAAAAAGGGCCCACATTGCCAAGACAACCCCAGCCAAAAGAACAAAGCTGGAGTCATCACGCTACCTGACTTCAAACTATACTACAAGGCTACAGTAACCAAAACAGCATGGTACTGGTACCAAAACAAAGATATAGACCAATGGAACAGAACAGAGCCCTCAGAAAACCACACATCTACAACCATCTGATCTTTGACAAACCCTGACAAAAACAAGAAATGGGGAAAGGATTCCCTATTTAATAAATAGTGCTGGGAAAACTGGCTAGCCATATGTAGAAAGCTGAAACTGGATCCCTTCCTTACATCTTGTACAAAAATTAATTCAAGATGGAGTAAAGACTTAAATGTTCGACCTAAAACCATACAAACCCTAGAAGAAAACATAGGCAATACTATTCAGGACATAGGCATGGGCAAGTACTTCATGACTAAAACACGAAAAGCAATGGCAACAAAAGCCAAAATTGACAAATGGGATCTAATTAAACCAAAGAGCTTCTGCACAGCAAACGAAACTACCATCCAAGTGAACAGGAGACCTACAGAATCGGAGAAGATTTTTGCAATCTACCCATCTGACAAAGATCTAATATCCAGAATCTACAAAGAACTTAAACAAATTTACAGGAAAAAATCAAACAACCCCATCAAAAAGTGGGCAATGGATATGAACAGACACTTCTCAAAAGAAGACATTTATGCAGCCAACAGACACATGAAAAAAAGCTCATCATCACTGGTCATCAGAGAAATGCAAATCAAAACCACAATGAGATACCATCTCATACCAGTTAGAATGGCAATAGTTAAAAAGTCAGGAAACAACAGGTGCTGGAGAGGATGTGGAGAAATAGGAACACTTTTACACTGTTGGTGGGACTGTAAACTAGTTCAGCCATTGTGGAAGACAGTGTGGCGATTCCTCAAGGATCTAGGACTAGAAATACCATTCGACCCAGTCATCCCATTACTGGGTATATACCCAAAGAATTATAAATCATGCTGCTATAAAGACACATGCAGACGTATGTTTACTGCAGCACTATTCACAACAGCAAAGACTTGGAACCAACCCAAATATCCATCAATGATAGACTGGATTAAGGAAATATGGCACATATACACCATGGAATACTATGAGCCATAAAAAAGATGAGTTCATGTCCTTTGCAGGGACATGGATGAAGCTGGAAACCCTCATTCTGAGCAAACTAACTCAAGGACAGAAAACCAAACACCACATGTTCTCAGTCATAGGTGGGAATTGAACAACGAGAACACTTGAACACAGGGTGGGGAACATCACACATTGGAACCTGTCATGGGACAGGAGGAGTGGGGACCGATAGCATTAGGAGATATACCTAATGTAAATGATGAGTTAATGGGTGCAGCACACCAACATGGCACATGTATACATATGTAAACCTGCATGTTGTGCACATGTACCCTAGAACTTAAAGTAAAATTTTTTTTAAAAGAAATTTTAGGAAAGAATCAGACAGAAATGCGAGAAATTAAAAACACTGTAACAGAAATGGAGAATGTCTCTGATGTGTTCCTCAGCAGCCTGGACACAGTTGAAGAAAAAATCTCTAAGTTTGAGGATATATTGACATAAACTTCCAAAATAGAGAAGCAAAGAGAAAAAGACTGAAGAAAGTACATAATATCCAAGAACTGTGAGACAACTACAAAAGGTGAAACCTATGCATAATGGAAATACCAGAAGAAGAAAGAAAGGAACAAAAGAAATATTTTAAGAAATAGTAGCTGAGAATTTCAATTAATGTCAGAATCAGACCATAGATCCAGGAAGCTCTGAAAACATCATACAAAATAAATGTCAATAGATCTATGCTTAGTGTATTAATCTGTTCTTGCACTGCTGTAAAGAAATACATGTGAGTGAGTAATTTATGAAGAAAAGATGTTTAACTGACTCATGGTTCTGCAGACTGCACAAGAAGCATTGCAGCTTCTGCTTCTGGGGAGATCTCAAAAAGTTTCTAATCATAGTGTAAGGTTAAGGTGGTGTGAGGCATCTCACATGGCAGGAGCAGGAGCAAGAGAGACAAAGAAAGAGAGGTGCTACACAATTTTAAACAACCACACTTCACAAGAACTCACTATCACAAGAACAGTACCAAGGGGCATGGTGCTAAACCATTCATGAGAAATTGCCCCCATAATCAAATCACCTCTCACAAGACCTCACCTCCAACATTGGGAATTACAATTCAACATGAGATTTGGTGGGGACACAGATCCATACCATATCACCTAGGCATATCATTTTCAAACTGTAGATAATAAAAGATAAAGAAAGAAGCCAGGCCACAGGGCAAACCTTACCTATAGAGACAAAGGTAAGAATTATACCTGACATCTCCTCAGAGATATGCAAGCAGGAAGAGAATGGAATGAAATATTTAAAGGAGAAAAAGCACCATCCTAGATTTCTATATCCTGCAAAATTATCCTTCAAAAACGAAGGACTATCTCAGAGAAGCGAAAACTGAAAAAAAAATTGTTTCCAGTAGACCTGTCTTGCAAGAAAAGTTAAAAGAAAGTGTTCAGAAAGAAGCAAAATAATAAAGATCAGGGACTCAGATGTGCATAAAGAAAGGAAAAACATAAGAAAAGGAATGTGAAGGTAAAATAAAACCTTTTTTTTCTTCTTCTATTTGAGACAGCATCTTGATCTGTCACTGAGGCTAAAGTACAGTGACGTGATCATATCTCACTACAGCCTGGAACCCCTAGGCTCAAGAGATCCTTCTGCCTCAGCCTCCACATAACTGGGACTACAAGTATGTGCCACCACACATGGCTATTTTAAAATTTTTGTAGAGACGGGCTGTCACTATATTGCCCATGCTGGTCTCAAACTCCTAGCCTCAAAAGAACCTCCTGCCTTAGCCTCCCAAAGTGCTAGGATAACAGGCATGAGCCACTGTGCCTAACTTATGTTTTTATTCTTAATTGATCTAACAGAGTTCAAAATAATAGCAGTAATGTATTTGATTCTGTATGCCTATGTCTATTTTATATTATATATGTGTATATATACACAAACATGTGCTTACATATATACATGAAATGAATGACAGAAATGATGCAAGGGATGAGAGGAAGAAATAAGCATTATTTTATAATTATAAAGTAGTTGCACTACTCATGAAGTGGTATGGTGTTATTTAAAAGAGGACTTGGATTAGTTACAAATGTATATTGTAAGCACTAATGCAACCACTAAAAACTAGTGGGAAAAAGAAGAAGTATAACTGATATGCTAAGAAAGAAGACAAAATGGAGTAATATAAAAGGCTCAATTAAAACCTGAAAAGTCAAAAAAAAAAGTAGAAAATGAAAATACAAACAAAGGAAAGAGCAACAATTAGAAAATAGTAATGAATATGGTAGACATTAATCCAAATATATCAGTAATCACTTTAAACATAAATGGTCAAAAAACACTAATTAAAAGATAGAGAATGTCATAGTGGAGCAAAAAAAAAAAAAAAAAAGACCAATTATATGTTACCTACAAGAAACCCACTTTAAATATAAAACCATATATAAATTAAAAGTAAAAGAAATTAGAAATATATACCATACTAATATTAATCAAAAGAAAATAGGAATAGCTATACTAATTTCAGGCAGAGCAGGCTTCAGAGCAAACAAATTTATCAGGACTAAAGAGAAGCATTATATAATGATACAGGGGTCAGTACTCTAAGGACACACAATAATTCTTAATGTGTATGTGCCTAACAATGAAATCAAAATATGTAAGGCAAAAACAGATAGAACTACAAGGGGAAATAGAAAAATCTACTATTGTAGATGAAGACTTCATCACTCCTCTATCAGAAATGAACAGATCCAGTAGGTAAAAAATCAGTAAGGACATAGTTGAACTTAAAAGGTAAAAAAGTAAAATATAAATAAGAATGAGGATATCATATGCAAAAAAAGTTTAACTTTCTTATAATTCATATTTGATGGTGATGGTATTATTATTATGACTTATATATCATAGAATTTCACAGATAAGTAGTTATGTTATATTAAAATTCTACCACCTTGTGTATTTGAGAAGTAGAATTCTTGATATTGAAGAAAGAATGTGTGAATATAGAATGATTTAAGTAAAAACTTTTTACTATATTTAGATTTGGAAGTATCATTATGAATTCTGGAGGTAGCTTGTATTTCAAAAGATTAGACACACGCATATAGAGAAAATTTGATCATCCCCATTTTAGAAATTCCAATGAATGAATTAAGCCAGGGACCAACAAACGTTTCTGTAAAGAAGCAGACAATAAATACTGTAGGCTTTGCAGTGCACATGGTCACTATTGCAACTATGCAGTTGTGTTGTTGGAGCAAAGCAGCCATACACAATACATACATGGCATAGTTGTTTTGCAATAGAACTTTATTTACAAAACAGGATTTGGACTTGCTTTCGTTTGCCAATTCCTGGATTAGGCAATAAACATAAATGGTTGCTAACATCACAGAATGATAGTCAACCAGGCAGTGGTTGCCTCTTTTTTTTCTTTATTTCTTCTAAAAGAAAAAAATATCGGATACATGTGCAGAAGGTACAGATTTATTGCATAGGTATACATGTGCCATGATGTTTTGCTGCTCTTATTGACCTGTCCCCTAAGTTCCCTCCCCTCAGCCCCGACCCCCGAATAGGCCCTGGTGTGTACTGTTCCCCTCTCTTTGTCTATGAGTTCTCAATGTTCGACTCCCATTTATGAGTGAGAATACATGGTGTTTGGTTTTCCGTTCCTGTGTTAGTTTGCTGAGGATGATGACTTCCTGCTTCATCCATGTCCCTGCAAAGGACATGACTCCACTCCTTTTTATGGCTGTATAGTATTCCATGGTGTATATGTACCACATTTTCTTTATCCAGTCTATCATTGATGGGCATTCGGGTTGGTTCCATGTCTTTGCTATTGTAAATAGTGCTGCAATAAACATAGGTGTGCATGTGTCTTTATAGTAGAATCATTTAAATTCCTTTGGGCATATACCCAGTAATGGGATTGCTGTGCCAAATGGTATTTCTGATTCTAGATCCTTGAAGAATCATCATACTGTCTTCCACAATGGTTGAACTAATTTACATTCCCACCAACAGTGTAAAAGCATTCCTATTTCTCCACAGCCTTGCCATCATCTATTGCTTCCTGACTTTTATTAATTGCTATTCTGACTGATGTGAGATGCTATCTCATTATGGTTTTGATTTATACTTCTCTGATGATCAGTGATATTGAGCTGTTTTTTTCATGTTTGTCGGCCATGTAAATGTCTTCTTTTGAGAAGTGTCTCTTCGTATCCTTTGCCCACTTTATGATGGGGTTGTTTGTTTTTTTATCTGGTAAATTAGTTTTAAGTTTCTTATAGATTCTGGATATTAGACCTTTGTCAGATAGGTAGATTGCAAAATTTTTCCCTCATTCTGTAGGTTGCCTGTTCAGTGAGGATAGTTTCCTTTGCTGTGCAGAAGGTCTTTACTTTAATTAGATCCCATTTGTCAATTTTGGCTCTTGTTGCAATTGCTTTTGGCATTTTAGTCATGAAGTCATCACCCATGCCTATGTCCTGAATGGTATTGCCTAGGTTTTCTTCTAGGGTTGTTATGGCTTTAGGTCTAACATTTAAGTCTTTAATCCATCTTGAGTTAATTTTTGTATAAGGTGTAAGGAAGGGGTCCAGTTTCAGTTTTCTGCATATGGCTAGCCAGTTTTCCCAGCACCATTTGCCGAATAGGAGATCCTTTCCCCATTGCTTGTTTTTGTCAGGTGTGTTAAAGATCAGATGGTTGTAGATGTGTGGTGTTATTTCTCAGGTCTCTGTTCTGCTCCATTGGTATATATGTCTGTTTTGGTACCAGTACCATGCTGTTTTGGTTACTGTAGGCTTGTAGTATAGTTTGAAGTCAGGTAGTGTGATGTCTCCAGCTTTGTTCTTTTTGTTTACAATTCTCTTGGCTATATGAGGTCTTCTTTGATTCTATATGTAATTTAAAATGCCCACATCAGAAAGCTAGAGAGATCTCAAATCAACACCCTCACATCACAATTAAAAGAGCTAGAGAGGCAAGAGCAAACTAATCCAAAAGCTAGCAGAAGATAAGAAATAATTAAGATCAGAGAAGAATTGAAGGAGATGGAGACACAAAAACACTCCAAAAAAAATCAATGAATGCAGGAGCTGGTTTTTTGAAAACATTAACAAAATAGATAGACCACTAGCTAGACTAATAAAGAAGAGAGACAAGAATGAAATAGACACAATAAAAAATGGTAAAGGGGATATCACCACTGACCCCACAAAAATACAAACTGCATCAGAGAATACTATAAACACCTCTATGCAAATAAACTAGAAAATCTAGAAGAAATGGACACATTCCTGGACGCATACACCCTACCAAGACTAAACCAGGAAAAAGTCGAATCCCTGAATAAACCATTAACAAGCTCTGAAATTGAGGCAGTTTAATTAATAGCCTACCAACCAAAAAAAAAAAAAAAAAAAAAAAAAAGCGCAGGATCAGATGGATTCACAGCTGAATTCTACCAGAAATACAAAGAGGAGCTGGTAGCATTCCTTCTGAAACTATTCCAAACAATTGAAAAGGAGGGATTCCTCCCTAACTCATTTTATGAAGCCAGCATCATCTTGATACCAAGCTTCATCCCTGGGATGCAAGGCTCATTCAACATATGCAAATAAATAAACATACTCCATCACACAAACAGAACCAAAGACAAAAACCACATGATTATCTCAATAGATGCAGAAAAGGCTTTTGATAAAATTCAACATCGCTTCATGTTAAAATCTATCAATAAACTTGGTATTGATGGAACATATCTCAAAATAATAAGAGCTACTTATGGCAACCCCATGGCCAATATCATATTGAATGGGCAAAAGCTGGAAGCATTCCCTTTGAAAACAGGTACAAGACAAAGATGCCCTCCCTCACCACTCCTATTCAGCATAGTATTGGACGTTCTGGCCAATAGTTGCATCTCAGTGAAAGAGCACATCACCACCTTCAGTCTGATCAAGTCTTGCAACCCAGCTGCCGGTTTACAGGAGATACACAGAAAGGCCACATGTTAAACAAGTCGATTGTGAGAAGCTCTACAGGTCAAACTTCACAAGTTTGTCAACGTAAATTATAAGGAAAAGATAAGAATGGAGGTGAGGAACTGCAGAAAAAATTAAAATTTTAAACACAGATGAAATTATTTTAAAAGAGAAAGACATTAAATAACTAATTAAAGCACTTTAAAAAAAAAAAAAAAAAAAAAAAAAAAAGAAGAAGAAAGAAAGAAAAAGAAAAGAACAAAAGTTCCTGAGCCTTCAGTGTTACCTTTAAGCTTGTGTTGGCTTTTTCAGCATAGAAAATGAGGATGCTTGTTTGTCTTTAGTATAGCAATTGAGCAATAAGCATTCTGTTGATCTCACACCACCTGCGAGGTGCCCAGTCTTCATGCTGGACATTGGCTCTGGCACTAGTGGAAGGTTAGTGGGATTTGTCTCTGGTGGCCTGTGGTCTCTCTTTCATTATCTCCTTCACACTTATCAAACCCTGTCTTGCTCATCATTTTCCATTGATTGTAAGTTTTGATCATGATGTTTTTTGAGGTTTTAGCTCTCTAAGCATACTTCTACTAAGTAAGTATAAGGAATTTTGGAAACTGAAAAGCCTGTATGATATAAATAGATTATGCTGTTCCTCCTGTCTTGATAGCTAAGATGACTAAATAATATATAGTCTAAACAGGGTCACATTTGAAAGTGAAATTTAATAATTATGTTAGGACACAAGGTACAAGACAGGATTATCCCAACACACGGGGAAGCATAACCACTCTAGTAGTAGTAGCAATATTTTTCGGCCAGGCACAGTCGCTCACACCTGTAATCCCAGCACTTCAGGAGGCCAAGGTGGGGGAATTACGAGGTCAGGAAATTGAGACCATTCTGGCCAACATGGTGAAATCCCATCTCTAGTAAAAATATAAAAATTAGCTAGGCATGGTGGCACACACCTGTAGTCCCAGCTACTCAGGAGGCTGAGGAGGAGAATTACTTGAACCTGGGAGGTGGAGGTTGCCATGAGGTGAGATCACACCACTGAACTCCATCATGACAGAGAGAGACTCCATCAGAAAGAAAAGAAAAGAAAAGAGAAAAGAAAAGAGAAATATTCTTGAACTGGGAAGGGCTACTTATGTTATTTAAATTGTGTCAGTCAGATAGCACATGCTGTATCTTCTTCTAGAGTTGGCTTTGCCCCTATGTTTTAAGCCCCTCTGCACTCGGTTGGTACATAGCATTACTTCCAACGAACTACAGTACAAGGTTCTTAATGATTCCTCCACCACTTCTAAGCCATCTCATGTGTCAATGCAAGTTTTTATTAATTGTGCAAATTTAATGCACTAAGACACATGTAGCAACTGGCTAGATATTGTAGAAGATGTTTCTTCACCCGTCTGGTTATGTTTACTCATCTTTAAAATGAAAAGTTTGAACCAGAAGTGTTCAGAATACATTTTAACTTCATATTTTCAATCTGAGTGCCATGTGTAAGTGCACAAATTCATGCACATCTTTTGTTAAGAAAGTGGATTTAAAATCAAGATGAGTGTGTCAAAAGCAAAGACATAACCAACATTGATAATCACAAAAATGATGTTTTTCCATATGTGATACTACAGAACTCATCTATTAATAGTCTAGCAAATGTGAATTTGTCTACCTCATTCTTAAACATTCCTAGAGAAAGTGCTGCTGCAGCAGCATTCCAGTAACAGGAGACCCTTATTGCCATAAAGTTCTAGTCCTTTTCAATTTGAGTTATTTACTCTCAGAATAAGATACTGTTGGGAATTCAGAAAGGGACAAGTAGACTGTAACTCAAGAGTTTAAAATACCTCTTCAGGATTAGCTGTTTCTCTTAAACTTGTAGTCACTTTCCTTTACTTTTTCATTTTCCATTGCTAAGGGCCATGGCAATGTCCAAGGGGCCTACAGTTGAGAAGTTCTAATTGGCTCTTTTCTTGTAACAACACCCAAAGGAAAACAGCAATTGACATTTCAAGAGGTTATTGGTGTGATGCTGCAAGTTCTGAGTCCCAGGATGAGAAAGTGTAAGATTCATTGATTTAAACCCATAGCTAGTATTTACTAAGTTCTGTAAAATACAGCAGGCAGTCATCTCTGTCTTGGGTGTTGACAGGAGTCTAAATCAGACAGACAAGTGAGACCCAGAAATCTAATGAGACCAAGTGACAAATGCAGGATGAGAAACTGAAATGAAGCTTAGCATCCAATACTGACTTCAAAAACAAAAAGTAACCCAGAAAAACCTTCCCTAAAGATGCAGAAAGGCATCTGAGACTGTAAATAATAGCTTACTTTCCAAACAGTATTTTCTTTGCCAGAGACACAATGTATGCATTCACATAACCTCTGCACACAGGCCCTCACTTCCCAACTGCTCAGTTCCAAGCTTTGGAGTGACTGCCTGAGGCAAGTCTTGATCACCACTATCTCCCAAAGTAAGTGACTTTGTGTGTATTGGTGGGAAAGGGGTGGAAAAAATGGGTGGAAAAAAAGAGCAGAAATTGTTTTTTGGCCTCTTTCTTACATCCTTCTTTCTCTTGTTCCTTTAAAAACAGTTTAATAAACATAGAAGAACATTGTAAACAAATGTCTCACCACTGCACACATACTGCTTTTATAGATAGTCCTTATCACATTATATTCTTTTTTTGTTTGTTTGTTTTGAGACGGAGTCTCGCTCTGTCGCCCAGGCTGGAGTGCAGTGGCCGGATCTCAGCTCACTACAAGCTCCGCCTCCCGGGTTTACGCCATTCTCCTGCCTCAGCCTCCCATGTAGCTGGGACTACAGGCGCCCGCCACCTCGCCCGGCTAGTTTTTTTGTATTTTTTTAGTGGAGACGAGGTGTCACCGTGTTAGCCAGGATGGTCTCGATCTCCTGACCTCGTGATCCGCCCGTCTCGGCCTCCCAAAGTGCTGAGATTACAGGCTTGAGCCACCGCGCCCGGCCTATAACATTATATTCTAACTTGGGATCTGTGTGTCTCCTTATGGTAGCTTGAATGTATGAGTGGTTTAAATGGCCTGCCTGAACCCACTTCCTTTGCAATATGACTTTGCATCTCCTGTCTTAAGGAAGTGAATGTATCCCTACCTGCTCCACCCCTACCTTGCATTGGGGCTGGCCTTTTGACTCTTCTATTTTATTTTATTTCTCTTTTTTTTTTTTGGTCGATAGAATATGATAGAAATGATTTTATGCAGTTCTGAGACTATCCTTCAAGAGGTCTTGTTCACTGCCATCACTATCTTAAAACCCCACCATCATGTGATCTAGGCCAGGATAACCAGCTCAAGGAGGAAAGACCACATGACAAAGATTTGAGTTGTCTGATCTCTCCTTGCCAAGACCCTCCTAGACTTGCTATTCCCCAGTCATGTTGCTAGCGGACAACAGGTGAATGAGTAATTCACACTGAGACCAGTTAAGTGTGGCCCAGACAAGGAAAACCACTCATTTGACCCATAGACTCATGAATTAAATACATGTTTATGACTATATGTTACTGAGGTTTTCTGGTTGTATGGTCATACGTAATTAACACAACTCCCTCCCAAACTTGTTCACACAGAAGAGATCTGAAATCAGTCATGCACCACAGAATGAGATTTTGGTCAACAACAGACCACATATACAACAGTGGTCCCATAAGATTATAGTGGAGATACCTAATGTAAATGACAAGTTAATGGGTGCAGCACACCAACATGACACATGTATACATATGTAACAAACCTGCATGTTGTGCACATGTACCCTAGAACATAAAGTATAATAAAAAAATACAAATAAAGAAAAAAAGATTATAGTGGAGCTGAAAAATCCCTACCACCTAGTGATGTCATAGCCGGCCTAATGTTGTAGTGCAAGGCATTATTCACGTGTTTGTGGTGATGCTGGTGTAAACAAGCCTACTGTGCTACCAGCCATATAAAAGTATAGCACATACAATTATGTACTATACATGATACTGGATAATAATAATAAACGACTGTTACCTGTTTACATATTTACCATACTATACTTTTTATTATAATTTTAGAGTATACTCCTACTTATTAAAAAGTTAATTGTAAAGCAGCCTCTGGAAAGTCCTGCAGGAGACATTCCAGAAGTATTGAAGACCTTCTGGTGGGACAAGAGGTGGAGGCGGAAGACAGTGGTAGTGATGATTCTGATCCTGTGTGGGCCTAGAATGATGTGTGTGTTTGTGTCTTAGCTTTTAACAAAACAGTTCAAAAAATAAAAACAAAATTTTTAATAGAAAAAGCTTATAGAATAAATATATGAAGAAAGAAAATTTTGTATAGCCATACAATGTGTTTGCGTTTTGAGATGTGTTATTTCAAAAGAATCAAAAACTTTTTAAAAATTAAATGTTGTAGAGTAAAAAGTTTACAGTAAGCTAAGTTTCATTTATTATTAAATGAAGAAAATATTTATTATAAATTTAGTACAGCTGCCAGCTGGGTGCTGTAGCTCATACCTGTAATCCCAGCATTTTGGGAAGCAGAGGTCAGGAGTTTGAGTCAAGCCTGGCCAACATGGTGAAACACCATCTCTAATAAATACACAAAAAATTAGCTGGGCATGGTAGTGTGTGCCTGTAATCCCGGCCACTCGGGAGGCTGAGGCAGGAGAATCACTTGAACCCAGGAGGCAGAGGTTGCAGTGAGCCGAAATCACACCACTGCACTCCAGCCTGGGCAACAAAGCGAGACTCTGTCTCAAAAAAAAAATTTAGTACAGCATAAATGTACAATGTTTCTAAAGTATACAATAGTGTACATAACAGCCTAGGCCTTCACAGTCACTCACCACTCACTCACCGACTCACCCACAGCAACTTCCAGTTCTGCTAGGTCCATTTAGCCCAATACAGGGGTACCATCTTTTCAAATCTTTCATGCCATCCTTTTACTGTACCTTTTCTATGTTTAGATACACAAATACTTAACCATTATGTTACAGTTGTCTACAGTATTCAGTTCAAGTTTGTAGTAAAGGAGCACACAGCTACCATGTAGGTTCATGTAAGTACACTCTATGATGTTCATACAACATGACTGACAATGCGTTTCTCAGAACTTATCTCCATCATTAAGTGACACGTGATATATCTGACAGATGAATTCATAAATCAACAATTCAGTGAATAAATGAAAACAATACCATAAAGTGGATAAGATGTTTAAATAGATTCTGTATCATTAAATACAGAACAACGGTGAAATATCATCTTGTGTTTTCCTAACTGGAAATTCTTCCTCTGCCTCAGCCCATCTTAGCATACTAAGTCAGTGTGGAGGCCATTCTACTGAGCCCATGCCTCTACTGAGCCAGCTGTGTCCACGTCATCTGTGAGCCAAGGTCACTTAAACCAGCAGCACAAAAGCATGGTGCAGGGTCAAAGGGTGGCTGCCCATTGCAGCGCCTGACATGGCAAGCGGATTAGCCGTGGTCGTTCACTGACGCTTCTGCCAAAGTAGAGGAAAAAAATAGGTAAACAAGTATTACTTGCGATGAAAAAAAGAAAAGTTTCCTCTCCCAGCATGTGTGTGTGTATATGTGTGTTTGTGTGTATGTGTTGGCAGAGAAAGAGTGAGAGAAAGAACACACATTGCTACACAACACATAAAAATTCCAGAAAACAAATAAAACCCTGTGATGGATACAACAGAATCTACAGTCAGGGAGATGAGATGATAGTTGAGAAAACCTTCCATAGCAGTGGAGAGTAGGTATGGCTGCCTCAGAGCACAGGTCGAAGGCTAGAAATTTAGAGAAAGAGGCATCCCTGTGAGCTGGAGGAGCTGGGGAAGACTGTGGAGAAGGGAACTCTCCCAAACTTTAGAGGCCCAGCTCAATGTGGTTGAATCTTGAGGTGTAATTGGACGTCCAGATGGAGACACATTAAGAAGCACAGGCTTCAAGGTGAGACAACCATGGCCAATTTTCAGAGCAACTGTGTGGCTACTAAAAGATTAGAGTAGATGGTATGGACATACCTTTTAGTTCAGGGTTGAGAAGGAGTATTGGTAAAGAGGAGGATGCTGGAGTATGAATGATTGAGGCTTGAGGCTTTATTCTAAAGGTAATGTGTATAGTGCCAGCAAGGCAAAATAAACTTAAGTGAGTCAAAAATAGGAAGTATCTAGACAGAGGCTGAATTTGTCATCCTATTTGGAGCTCAGCAAATATTCAACAAACATGGACTAGACAAAATATTTTCCCCTTGAGATCTTAGAGTTACAGTGCATTTTCTTCCTTTTTAAACTCTCTAGTTGGTGAGACCTTCAAACCAATATTTACAAGGGATCACACTTAACACTTCACAACTTTTCAGGCTAGTAGAGGCAAGGGGAGGTGGCCTTTCCTTTATCCTCCCATTCCAACATAATAACTGATGTAATAGCTCAGGAGTCTTGGAGCTCACAGCCGCATTTTGGTTCACATTTCCTCCTGTTACAGCTTAATGAATCAAGCTTCACTCTTCCCTCCTGCCTCCCTGCTTCAAAGCATCCCCCACAAGCTAACTGCAAATGCCCACATTCCCTTTTTTTTTTTTTTTTAATTTAACAGGAAGTGGGTGGCTGGCTCACGAGAATGTTCATTGTATTACTTCATTCATGAGTTGGAAGCAAAGGCTTCCTCTTATCTCTCGCCAGCTTCTAAACAAGATGGCCAAATGTGTTTAAGGGACCACTTTCTTTCTCAGGGCTGCTCCCATCGATGCCTTTCCCTTTATAGCCTCCAAAGGAGCTTCTTCATCAGATTTAAGGTATGCTGTGTCACTCAGTGAACCAAACAAAAGCAGAATACAACTCACATTGACGTTTATGGTATTTTATACTTAATGACTCTTAAACTACACTTCCTAAATTACTCTCATAAAAAAACTGAATTTGAAAAGCCGTTTTTCTCAACTGCCACTAATATGCTTATCTCATTTTGCTCTGTTGCTCAATTGAGCATGACAGATTTAGCCAGTTTTTATCTTTTAAATTTTTTTTTCTTTACTCCTGCTTTGCAACATAAATGTTTTGTTGTTGGTTTTTTTGTTTTGTTTTGTTTTGTTTTTCATCTAAGGGCAAACTAAATTTCCAACTACCTCTGATAGTTTGATTTTTTAAATGTATCCTCCCAGTGTTTTTTGTTCTTTGTACGGAGAAGCAGACTGCAAGCCTGTCAGTGGTTCCAGAGTTTGCAATAGAAAACTGATTTTTGGATACTTGATCTGCCTTGATCTTCCTTGAACAAGGAAGGGCAATTTGTTCCTTTTTGCCTAAAAATGGGAACTGAATCTGCTACTGATGTCAGGCAGTACTAAACCACAGCTAAAACAAGAGCAGTACACGTGTGCATATAAGATAAGGGCTTTGAGAATGCTAATATTTGGTCTATTTTTACTTAATGCCAGGAACATTCTGCAATAAGTATTATTCAGAAAGGTAACCCATGTAATAACTTTGCTCTATGAGTCCTTTTATCTATAAGCCTCAGGCATTGTTCGTTAAGTCATCCAACAGCAACAGCACCGACTGGACAAAGAAGCTGGGGCTTCTAAGCCAAAGGACTAGTTTTATAAAAGGCTTATCCTAAGTGTACTTGTAAAACATAGTCTTAATTGAAGATCTGGGTTACATTAAAAAAAGAAAAAACAAAAAAGAAACAGAAACATTATTCTCTTAAAAAGACAAAATGCTATTTCGGAAGAAGGTGAATGTGGTAGCTGAGAAATGACTCTCAAAACCAATATTCTTTAGATTTCAATGACATTTTCAAGTCCCTAACGATAGGAACAAGCATGGCATAATGAAACACACGACACAGACTACCCAGGGAGCTTATTCTTGCGAATCTCAAAATGTAATGCATTCATTTCTTCATTTTCAAAACATTAACTGAGCAACTATCACACTTTAGGCAGTAGGCACAATGCTAAATGCTGAGGCTACTGGCATAGATGAGGCAAGATTTATATACTCTTGGACTCACAGCCAAGCAGAGGAGATAGACACAAAAAATTACAAGATTCAAAATGTCAACAAATATAAATCATATCTGAGTTCATTCTAGTGCTCTTTAACTTATTGAATAGTTTATTCATTCATTCAACATATATAGAATCTGTGTTCCAAGCATTGTTCTTACACATGAGAACATGAAAATGCACAAAAGCCTTAATCTTAAGGAGTTATCTTACAGTGAGAAACATGCCATTAACAAACTAATTACAGTGCAGCATAGGATGTGCTTTTTAACAGTGATAGTAGACTGGGCACAGTGGCTCACACCTGTAATCCCAGCACTTTGGGAGGCTGAAGCAGATGGATCGCCTGAGGTCAGGAGTTTGAGATCAGGCTGGCTAACATGGTGAAACCCCATCTCTACTAAAAATACAAAAAATTACGTGGGCGTGGTGACACACACCTATTCCCAGCTACTTGGGAGACCGAGGCAGGAGAATTGCTTGAATCCAGGAGGCGGAGGTTGCAGTGAGCCGAGATTGTGCCATTGCACTCCAGCCTGGGCAACAGAGTAAGACTCTGTCTCAAAACAAAATAAAACAAAAAAACAGTGATAGTCACAGAAAGTAGAGCTGATTAGTCTGCCTGTGTGAAGTGAAAAGAACAGTAAAGGCGATTCTTTCTTCTGATGGATGGAAAACCCTAACCTGTAAAATAAATATTTTCTGCAGATGAAGAAAAGTGGGGAACTTTTATAGACCTAGCCATTCTTATGTGTGAATGTGCTCATTTTCTTCCAATGTTTGGTTTATAACATATTTCAGGATTAAGGTGAAAATTGGGCCATACCATTCCCAATTTTGATGTTCTAAGATGTCAATCATGGAACCAGCCAAAGATTGACTATATTTGTATAGTTATTTGATGGCAGGAAGAATGAGCCAGAGAACAGACTCAGGATTGAAACTGAGGTTTTTAATTTTAGAAATGGGATGGGCAAAGAGCTCAGTAACCATGCCTCATTTTTTTAAGGACAATGGCACCAAATTACAAAAAGAAATGCATTTTATTTAGCTACTTTTAATATTTTGGGATGGGCGACCTGGTAGGAGAAAAGCTACCTTTTGAGTCTTTTGTCACCTCCTTATTAATTTGCTAAGAATATTTAGGGGTTTTGGGTTGATTCCAAGTCTTTGCTATTGTGAATAGTGCCGCAATAAACATACGTGTGCATGTGTCTTTATAGCAGCATGATTTATAGTGTGGCACATATACACCATGGAATACTATGCAGCCATAAAAAAGGATGAGTTTGTGTCCTTTGTAGGGACATGGATGCAGCTGGAAACCATCATTTTCAGCAAACTATCACAAGAACAGAAAACCAAACACCGCATGTTCTCACTCATAGGTGGGAACTGAACAATGAGATCACTTGGACTCGGGAAGGGGAACATCACACACCGGGGCCTATCATGGGGAGGGGGGAGGGGGGAGGGATTGAATTGGGAGTTATACCTGATGTAAATGACGAGTTGATGGGTGCTGACGAGTTGATGGGTGCAGCACAGCAACATGGCACAAGTATACATATGTAACAAACCTGCACGTTATGCACATGTACCCTAGAACTTAAGGTATTAAAAAAAAAAAAAGAGAATATTTAGGGGTAAGGAGACCCATCCCCTTTACTCACGTTCCCTGAATGATGAGTTAAGGAGTAGCTTGTAGTAGTACAGCAGGGGTTGAAAGGGAGAGAAGGAAGTTTCCTTTCTTATACAACTTTTCAGTTTATGTGGAATTTTAAATTGCTTAGTTTTCAATAGTCTTATTATATAATTGATTTCTTTGTGCCTATTACTAATTATCTCCCTCAGTCTTCCAAGAGCGGTATAATATTTTTTTCTAATACAGTGTAACAGGATGTTTGTGACATAAAAAAATATATATATTTGGTCTCTGCCTCCTGTTCCTGTCACAGAGCTCCTAAATCCCTTGGAATTTCCTGGGCAATAAGACTGCCTTTATTCTAATGAGGCAACACTTGGCGGACTGCTGCATAACCTCAACATGAGGGCTGTTTTCCAGAAACACCAAGCCATAATTCAAACTGTGAGCTGGAGACTGGGTTAATAATTGGTCATGCCTACATGATGAAACTTCTATAAAAAATCCCTAGAAGGCAGGGTTTGGAGAGCTTCCAGGTTGGTAAACACATTCACAGGATAGGAGGGTGGCACACCCCAGCATCACGGGGACAGAAGCTCCTTTGCTCAGGACCTCGCCTTCACCTGGCTGTTCATCTGCATCTTTCATCATATCCTTTGTTATAAACCAGTGAACATAAGTGAATGTTTCCCTGAGTTTTGTGAGCCATCGTGGCAAAATATCAAACCTCAGGAGAAAGTCGTGGAAACCTTCAATTTGTAGCCAAGTTGGACAAATGTTATGGGTAATGTGGATATCCACGCCATGCCACTGGCATCTGAAGTGAAGGGGGTGGGGTCGGGGGCGCAGTCTTGTGGGACTGAGCCTTCGACCTACAGTGTCTGCACTAACTGCAAGGTAGATAGTACCGTAATTGAATTGTAGGACACAGAAGTGCTGTCCAGAGAGAACTGATTGGTGTGGGAAAAAAATATCCCACACATTTGATGTCAGAAGTGAAGTGTTGAGAGTAAAGGAAACAGTGAGTTTTTCCTCATTAGCATTAAATTGGAAGTTTCGGCTTTCACCACAATATATAATATGTGAAATTCCAAAGAGAATTGTCAAACCAAAATGTAGATTTTCAAAGGAGCTATCAGAGAACCAGTTGGGCAGCTCCAAAACCACTGAAGAATACAAAAGGGTCCAAAGATTGGAGATGAGAACAATTCGTTAAGAGGGGTGTGTGTTTGCATGTGTTGCTAGACGAGTTTCACCTTCTCCAAGGGGAGCAGTGGAGTGCTATCTTTTGCAAAAAGGGCTTCACTGGGCCAACTTGGCGGGTTTGAGATAAGTCTCCTGGAGCTTGAGAGAAGGTAAGACTGGCATCTGACAGGCTTATTGGAACAGGAGGGGCAGCTGGTGAGCTCTTTGGGGAGTAAAGTATTTCTGGTGGAGGAGATGAGGACCTCAGGAGAGAACTAGCTGGGGGCCACCTTTAGCTCTGTCCAAGATGGACTTTCTGGAAGTGTAATGAGCCTCTAACCAAAATAGAGAGTGGATACTGGTTCCCTAAACCCAGGGGCTGAGCAGTGGGCTAGAGAGCTGCAGTGGTTGCAGCCAAATGAACCCCACAGGGGGTGACCCTGCAGAGCACCAAAGCAACCCAAAGAGGGAAAGTTACCTGCAAACATCTGCCCATCTTACAGTATCAGAACTAGCAAATTCCCTGCCTCCTTTTCCTTTCCAGCCTCTGACTCCATTCCCATAGCAACAGCAATGACAGCTTATAAGCAGCATATAAGTGGGCAAGGGGATAGAAAAACTACCTGCCCCTCTCCCATGGGAAGCAGCTGGTCCACCTCAGGTGAGCCACTGAGATCAGATATTAAACCAAATGCAGTTTTATTTATAGTCTGGAACTGGATAGTCTGTTTGAAATATTCAGAGTATATCTAAGACTGAAGTCTCAAATTCAAGGGCCCAAATTTCCAGTCTTTTTCTTTTCACTTTCATTTCTGCTTTCAAAATAGCCAAGTCTTTCTTAAGCTCATCCTTTTATAGTAAGACTTTGCTGGAAACACAAGGTAAAGCCCATGACTGACTTTCCAAACCCTTTCCCAAAGCCATACGCTGACTAGAAACATGGTTTGCCTTCCAGGTCTCCAGAGGACAGTTTTGCGAGATGTGCTGTGATGGTAGGACAGTAGAAGTACACTTTTTTACCACCTGAAATGCCTGTTCTTGATTCACAGTTGACTATGCTCCAAGCGCCAAGCAGTGATTTAGAAACCCAGTCTCTTTCCACCTTAGGGTTCCACCATCATTAACATATAGCTTTTGGAGCCACTGGGTTCATTTCTGCATGAATCTGAGAGGAGAAAAAGCATGAAGCATCTTGTATCAAGATTTGTTATGAGCCATGGCCCTGAAGTACCATGTTATTTGCTCTTACATTTGCATTGTCCAGAACTCAGTTACGTGGCCATGCCAAACTGCAAGAGAAGCTGGGAAACACTATGCTTGTGCAACAGAAGAAAAAGAAACAGGCTTGTAAACAGCCAGTCTGTTTCTGCCTCCAGGGCTTTATAGCTTCTAGGAGTGAGCTCATTGGCTATGTAGACTTCTAGAGAATTTATTCAGAAGAAAAGGAGTAAAAAAAATCCCACCACTGAAAAATTATAATGGGACAATGAAAACAAAATAGTATTTTTATTATCTTTGATTTGTTCGAAGTATAATTTTCAGTAATCAGATGTGCAGCACTGGGTAATATATCAGTTCTGTTTAGTTTGGAAACATACTTCTTGAAGTTCTCTGGGCTAATTTTTCTGACCTGAACTGACTGTTCTCAGATTCATTACACAACTATTGTCCTGGGACTTCCCTGCACCATCATTTAGACAGTCCCTTTATCCCTCTCCTGCCATGTAGCACCTTCTACTTGGATGCAGAGGCTTCCTCTTTTTGTTGGTCCTCTTTTGGTGAAGTACATAATAGTGTTCTGAGAAATATGAACAGAATGCACATGTTTTGAGATCCCACATATTGGAAAATATCATTCTACATTCACAGTTGATTGATAGCTTGGCTGAGCATGGAATTCTGGGATGTAATTCATTTCTCCTCACACATTTGAAGGGACTTCTCCATTGTTTGAGTACCATCTTTTGAATGTGACCTGTTATTTCTAGCTGGCTGCTTTTAGGATTGTCTTTTTATCCTGACGGTTCTGAAATTTCATGGTATTATGTGTTGATGCAGATTTTCTATCATTCATTTTTGGGCACTCAGAGGGCTGTCAACTTAGAAGTTCAAAGCTTTCAATACTCATAAGTTTTCCTACATTATTTCTTGAAGATTTTTTCTCCTTTCTCTCTGATTTTTATTCTCTTTCTTGAAGACATAATAGTTAAACATTTTGACCCTGGTTTGGTTGACTAATTTTTTAAAAATATTTTCTTTCTTATCTGCTATATCTTTCTCTTTTTGTTCTCATTTTCTGGAAGAGTCTTCACTTCATCTTTTGTATTTCTATTAAATTTTTTTACTTTGGCTGAAAATACTTTTCTTGTGAATTTCTTATTCTCTTATTTTTATAGCTCCCTGTTATTGCTTCAGGAGTAAAATATATTTCCTGCATTCCCTGGGATATTTATCTTATCATTTTTTTCTTCTGCTCCTACACTGTCTTTACTTCTTCTGCCTTCTTTTCATCTTGCTCTTGGCTCTGACTTTCAAATGAGCTGCTTTCTTCACATGTCTAGTGGTCCCTGGCTACCTATTCAAATTTATAACCAATCAGTAGCTCTGTCTGGGTGGCAGAACATTTTAATTGGTGGGCCTCATTGCAGGGTGATTAAAACCCAGAAATCTCAGAGTATGTAGATCTTTTCCCTTAAGCCAATCAACTACTCCAGAGAGAAATCCTCTAATATACTGCCCATTGGACCTAAGCCACAGCTGCTCACTTTCTGTGTGTTAAGAGGGGGAAAGGCTAAGTTAAGTTTTATCAATGCACAATATTTAGCTGTTTACTTGTTGTCTTTTATCAATATCCCATCTTAGCTTTCATTCTACTGTTCATTCAAGATTCTTTCAAGACCACCTTGAATGAATATGCTTTAATAAAAACACAGATTGCAGTATAAAACCAAATAGTGTTAAAATTATATTACGCAACAGAATTGCCTGCAAGCTAAGTAGAAAAGGACATCTCCCCATTATAGATGATTTTTTGGGTTATAAAAATATTAGGAAGTAGTAATGATATATTTGCATGCCATCATCTACATTTTTCTTTCATTAACTTTGTCAAATTCTATTTTCAAAGAGCTTCATTTGTCCTTTGAGAACAAATTCAACTTGTCGGGAAGTCAGCTTCAGGCAATGTCTTTCCCAGTGGCCTTCTGTATTGGTCCACATGAGATATGAAACAGAGACATCTAAAGGACATTTTAGGAACTGGAACATTAATATTTACTCTCCATCCTTTATGACTGATTCCCTTGGAAATGAGGTCTGTAGTTTATTATGAAGCTGGAAAACCTCACTTTGTAAAATTAAATTCAAAGCCACAATCATATGCTTTTTCTAACAAGATTCAAGAGAAGGCTGGAATCACCAACAGTTTTAAATGAAGTTATTTTAACAAAAAATATCAGAATTCATCTATTTGCCCTAAAATTATTGGAAGGAAGTTGACTTAAAGTAAGCTATTTCTAGTAGTGTAATATTTTGATTTTTATTATATTTGTCCATAGTGTTATGTAGGATATAGGTACCTAGTAAATAAAAATAAATAAGCAAGTTATTAAATGAACAATTAATTGATTAAAATCTGAATAAATGTAACTCAGGCATTTTTCTGACTGAGTCCTCTTTAAATAATAATTCCCAATTCTCAACTTTTGGCTTGATAGGGCTTAGAGGAGTTATGACAGAATTATATGTGCAAATCTTAAATGTTAATATACACAATAAAGGCATTTTTACCAGAAGCATTATTTTCCCAAATGGATAAGAAGTAATAATGAAATTTAAATCTTCTTTCCTAACAAAGGAATTGAGATAATATCTTCTTGCTTGAGAGGCTCTGAGTTGTTAAAAGCTTTGGTGTAAGCCATCTAATTGCCATAAAAAATTACTTTTCCTGGAAAGCTGGGGTCTAGTTCCAAGGTCACAGGAATGTCAGCTTTTTTAATGCGATGTTTAAAAATAAATACGATAAACAATTGCAAACCATATGACAGATTTTTTTAAGGCATATATACTTCATCTACTTCTGTGAATATTAATTTTTCCTTATGCCTTTTAAGTTCATAAGTACACTCTCTTCAATATAATACAAGGCAGAGAAACAGAAAGAAAGAAATGGAAGAAGAAATATTCCAGTTCTCTGTGTTGCCTACCATTCTGGGTGGTAAAATCTTAATTATGACAACACAAGTCCACGTGATAGAGAAACATATTAGAGGTCAGAGGTGCTTTGAAAACCAGCCAGTTTCACTAATCTTTTAAATTCAACTAAATTCAATTAATTCATGAAGCTATAATGTAAATTCAACCATCTAAGGTTTCAGCTAGCAAAGGTGAGGAGAAAATCCCAAAATAACAACCAACATCTTGTTCAGAACTGATCTGGTTTGAGACGGCTATATTTTCACCATGTTCTCAGGTGGCCTTTCCTCTGTGCACTCGCAGAAAGAGAGAGAGAGAGCTCTGGTATCCCTCTTTCTTTTTATAGAGACACCAATCCTACTGGATTAGTGCCCATACCTATGATCTAATTTAATCTTAATTACTCTCTTAAAGGCCCTATTTCCAAACACATAGAGAGTCAGGGCTTCAACATACGAATTTTGTGGGGTTGCAATTCAGCCCATAACAAATATATAGGAGGCACAGGCTCAAACCTACAAGTACTTTGCTGCTTCTACTCCAGAAACAACTCCTTGAATTCCTCCTCTAGAATTGCTGCCCAGATGGTTTGGCAGACCATGAGAAATGTTAACATCCTAGTCTCAGAATTTTATATTATTCTCTGGGTTTCTAAATTATCTTACACTTGCATCAAATATAATTACATATTTTTAAAGGACTTCTTTAATTCAGACCAAATTTATCCCAAACTTTTTAATGGATTGGATAAATTTTATGATTAAAAATTATTTAGAAAAACTTTACCTATTAATACTAATATTAATTTTTAAAATGTTATCTGTTAATAAAACAGAACTTCTTCTATTTAATATTAACCTAGAACACCTAGTTCTATATAAACTTGGAACCAATAAAACTGCATTTCCTTTAAAGTGTATTGTAACTCAGAACGTACACTATTTTAAGGTGACTCTTCCTAATCATTACTTTTCTTAATAAGATTTTACAGAATTTGTTTCATGTGCTTTTTAAAACTATGATTGCCTATTATGCATTAGAAACTCTTGAAGGATGTGTTATGGCCTATTTAACTCACTCTGCATACTAACTAATTGAATTGTAGCTTAATATATGTTGTATCTAACAATTAAAGTTAATACAAGAGATTAAAGTGAGTAAGTCATCTAATTAGACATCTAATCTGTCCCCAGTCTTACTGACATTTGTTTTCTTCATGTCCCTCACATCCAGTCTTTAGCATTCCTCTTTCACATCTATGATCAAGGCCCCCATTAGTTCGACAAGGCTTTATGCCAGATCCTCTGGCATGAACCCCAAGCCATCCTGCAGACATGGATCAAACCTAAATCTATATTGTATAATCTTTCTTCCCCTATTTCATTACACTACATTGCAGTCTTCATTGGCTCCTCATGGCCTATAGGATAAATTCATGTTCTTGAGTCTGGCATCTGCCATTCTCAATTGTTTGATTTCTCAATTCACCTTCTTAACTTTATCCACATACTCACAGCTAAGAATCCCCTAACCCCCTTCTTTCTGGCTGAGTCTATATATTTCATTGTCCCCCAAAACAAATTGTAATGATAACTCAGGTGGTTCTTGAATTAAAAAACTTCCTGGATCCAACAGATTGAGAGCACTGCCTAAAAAATAACAGAATGTCAGCCCTTCTTCCTTCTCAGATATCTATAAATATCCCAGATTTTTTTAGTTCAAAGAAGGGAGGAGTATGGAATTGCCTTATCAATCAGTAATTTCAGATGCCACCTGCATCCTGGCTTCCCTGTGCTTCAGATGTTGTGTTTTACTATCTCTCTTGATTATTTTTCTAATCACTCCTCTCTGCCATGTTGAACCATTCCAAACCATCCCACCATGCTGTTGGTCAAACACATGGCCTATCTTCTGTGTGGGCTCCCCACAGTTGGGACCGACCTACTACACAGTGACCAATAACCTTGTGGTATCAGATGTCTTCACAACTGCTCCTCGGAGCTCCTCAGTGTCTCCTACCTCTGTGTCTCTGACTGGGAAAACTCCTAGACCCCCAAGAATTCAATTCTTTGACTAAGGTTAGCAAAGAAAAAAAAAATTCTCAGCAGAATTACTGGAATCCCTAGCTATATATTTGGTTCAGTTTTACAATATTCCCGGGGAACATAGATGCTCCAGGGGTCAGTCTCAGGATAAGGTCAAGTACAAATTCATGATATGCCCTGAATGACTGAATGGCTATGCCAGCAGTTTCCTTCTTTTTTTCCTTTCTTTCCCTCCTTCTTTTCTTCCCCCCTTTCTTTTTCCTTCCTATATTCCTTCCTTCCTTCCTTCCTTCCTTCTTTTTGTTTGTTTTACAGGGTCTTGTTTTGACTGGAGTTCAATGCCATCAGGGCTCACCGCAACCTTGAAGTCCTGGTCTCAAGCAACCCTCCCACCTAAGCCAACCACGTACCTAGGACAAGCACATGTAGCCATGCCCAGCTAATTCTTTTTTAATTTTTAATACAGATGAAGTGTTGCTATATTGCCTAGGTTGGTCTCAAACTCCTGGCCTCAAGCAGGATTACAGATGTGAATCACCATGCCCAGACTCTTCTTTCTTTTATTGCAGTAAAAAACATAATATAAAATTTACCATTTCAACCATTTTTAAGTGTACACTTCAGTAACGTTAAGTATATTCCCATTGTTGTGCAGCAGATCTCAAGAATTTTTTTATCTTGCAAAACTAAAACTCTATATCCACTTAACACTAATTTTCCCTCCCACTTCCCCAGCCTTCTGCAATGACCTTTCTACTTTCTGCTTCTGTGATGTTGACTTCTTTATGTACCTCATATAAGTAGATTCTTAAAGTATTTGTCCTTTTGTGACTGGTATGTTTTGCTTCACACAATGTCTTTGAGATTCATCACTGTCTATAACATGTTTTAGAATTTCCTTCCTTTTTAAGTGTGCACAACATTCCATTGTATGTGTATATTACATTTTTTAATCCATTCATCTATTGATACACATTTGCATTACTTCCATTTCTTGGCTATTGTGATGTAAGTAAAACTGGCTGTTTAAACATCTCTTCAAGTTCTTGCTTTGAATTCTTTGGATATATACCCAGAGTATAGTTGCTGTATCTATGGTAATTATATTTTTAATGTTTTAAAGAACCTCCATACTGCTTTCTATAATGTCTGCTCTATTTCACATACCCACCAACAGGGCACAAGGGTTCCAATTTCTCTGCCTCCTCAGCAACCATTTTTGTTTTCTATTTTTTGATAGTGGCCATCTTAATGGGTGTGAAGTAATATCTTGTTATGGTCCTGGTTTGCATTTCTTTTATGTTAGTGATGTTGAGCATCTTTTCATATGCTTGTTTAGCATTCGTATATCTTCTTTAGGGAATTGTCTGTTCATATCCTTTGCCTATTTTTAAGTCAGGCTATTTGTTTTGTTGTTGAGTTGTAGAAGTTCCCTATATAGTCTAGATACTAATCCCTTATCACATATATGATTGGCAAATTTTTTATCCAATTTTTTTGGTAGTTTTTTCATTCTGTTGTTTCCTTCACACATTTCTAATTTAAAATGATAAGACAACCTAATATACCCACAAAAGATGTAAAGACATTCCTCGATCCTATGGTATAATAAGTTAGAACCCCCAGCACAACTTTGTAAATGTTTCTCTTTTTTCTTCCATTTATATTCTTTGGTTATTTAGTTACAAGGAACAGAAACTCACTCAAATTACAGAAAAACTCATCAATTAAACCCCAAGAAAAATAGGATAGGATGGTGGGATGGTTTGAGGATCAAGGCAGTTCTAAGGGCTTCAGCAACTGCCATTCACAAATCTTCATTAAAACTCAGTCATTAATATGACTCTGCACTTCTCTAAGTGATTCCTTCTTCTCATACCATGATCCACTACTCCATCATCTTCTAATCCAGTGCTTCTCAAATTATATACAGTAAAGGAACATCCTTCCCCCACATTTCAATCCATCATAGGCCAGTACTTTTATAAAACACAAAACCATACATTTGGAGTCAAAACAATGTTAAGCTTCTCTGCAGTCTAAAAGATTAGCTGCTTCTTTTTGTCTTTGCTTATTGGAGACTACTAACTAACAGTTAACAGACCAAAACTAATGTTCATATACCACACTTTTTTATTATTATTATTATACTTTAAGTTCTAGGGTACATGTGCATAACGTGCAGGTTTTTTACATATGTATGCTGTGCCATGTTGGTTATTGCACCCATCAGCTTCGTCAGCACCCATCAGCTCATCATTTACATCAGGTATAACTCCCAGTTCAATCCCTCACCCTCCCCTCCCGTGACGGTGTGTAATGTTCCCTTCCCAGGTCCGCGTGATCTCATTGTTCAGTTCCCACCTATGGTGAGAACATCTCGCGTTGTTTGGTTTTCTGTTCTTGTGATAGTTTGCTAAGAATGATGGTTTCCGGCTGCATCCATGTCCTAGAAAGGACACAAACTCATCCTTTAGGCTGCATAATTATTCCATGGTGTATATATTGCACATTTCTTAATCCAGTCTGTCACTGATGGACATTTGGGTTGATTCCAAGTCTTTGCTATTGTGAATAGTGCATAATAAACATCGATGTGCATGTGTCTTTATAGCAGCATGATTTATAATCCTTTGGGTATATACCCAGTAATGGGATGGCTGGGTCATATGGTACATCTAGTTCTACACTTTCAACAACACTGCATCTGCTTTCTCGTAGTTTCTGATTGTTCATATCTTTGGGTTGCACGTGGCCCTTCATAGTCTCTCCACTCTTTCCTACATTACAACCTATAAATTTTGCTCCACCTCCACCCATTAACTGCCTTCCTTCTCAGTTTGTGCTCGAGAGAAAGGAAATTGTATTGTCTTGTCACCTTTTCTGCTATGTCAATGACTGCCTTTGGTTCACTTGTCCACTCTTACCCAAGAACATCTGAATGGATACATAGCATCGCATGGCATGACAAATGCATGACTAAGGAGCACCCCTTTGGAGATCACAGACATGGCATAAATAAATACGCTGATGGGCACATCATTTTCAGAGTTCTTAAATTTGTGTAGTATCTTACAAGAGGCTAATAAAGAGCAATAAAAAATTCTGCATTACCAGATAGAGTCCTAGTTAAATAACAAGTGTGGTTTTCTCTCATCGGAAAGAGATGACTGTTCAGTGCCTTCCCTGGGCAAGCTGAGATGCTGAGGTGCTATGGCCAGTAATTGTCAGAGCAATGCTTCACGTGCAATTCCTAGTGCTCACCTTAATTGGATGTGCCATTAATCCTTGTTCGCTAACATGACCTGAATCCAGGAATAAGTAAACATGCTCTTCCCAGAGGCCACAATAATTTTTTAATCTACTTTCTCTGTGGTAGGTCATGGTTCCAGAGAAATTGATTTAGAATTGAATTTCTCATAAAAGAAAAATAAGCAAAATGGGCCTCAGGGTTTTCCTCTTATTCTTATTCCTGCCTTTCTCTGGTCTATATAGTCACAGGAAAGAAAGAAAAAGAATAGAAAGGAGACTCAATAAAAAGGCAGTAAATAATGCCAACTGAGGACAAAATACAAATACCCAAAATGTAGATACCTATTTATAGTCAATTATTGGTTTCATAGTACAAAAGAGGCAAGGTCCTATCAGATGCATTGAAAAGGACTTCAAGAGGTAGAAGGTTCCAGTGATTCAAAAGTGAATTATTCTTTGGAATCACCTGATGAGATTTTTGAAGCCCATTCCAGACCAATTAACTAATAATTTCTAGGAATTCATAGGGAGAAAAATACATTCCAGTTTCCCTGGGGGATAGTTCTATGTGAAACCTGTTACAGAACAATTGGTGGCTGTTTATTATTTTTAGCTGCCCCTTTATTCTTTAAGGACATTGGATGGTAAATAATATGGTCATCTTGGGATGTATTTTTCTGGATATTTCCCAGTTGATTTTAATGTGTACTCAGGGTTGCAAACCAAACCTTTAATCCAAATTTCTTATCTTGTTCAAGGAAAAAGTAAGGTATCTAGAATTTTTAAAAATCGAACTCAAGTCACAAGCAGTTAGCAGTTCACACTCTAATATCACACTTCTGTTACCAAAACACCAGGGGTTTGGTCTAGGTCCTGTTGCTCACTGCACAGAAAGCCAATCACTAAGTCAACCAGGATTGTCAGGGAAGAAGACTTTAATTAGATGGGTGCTGCAGCTGAGAAGATGGGAAATCAGTCTTAATTTCATCTATTTCCCTAATTGACTAAAGTTAGGAGTTAATATAGAAGGGACGAAATGTAACCATGTGTGGGAAGACAGGAATTTGGGAGGGGCAAGGAAGAGGAGTTTGTCAACAGGGAGCAGGTGGTCAGTTAGGCAATCATGATGGGTGAGGGGTTTGGCATCTCATTGTCCAAATGCTGCAATCTGGTGAGTTTCAGTTTCTTGAGGAGGCCTGATGTTTGGCTTCCTGAGAAAGAAACTCATATAAATGTGACTTTCTCAAGTTTTAAGACTGGAAGGATCAATTCCTATGTTTATTGAAAGAAACCATAAACATCAGTTCTATGGGACAATTGGGCTGGTTTCAATACCCCATCCCTTCTCATTTGTCAGTTTCTCATTCATGAGGAATCTGGTCATGGATCTTTCTGGCTGCTTATGCTTAGGAGAAGTGTTGTGGGCAGCTCTGTACCGTGAGCGACCTGGTGGCCACTCAGGAATCAAAGGTTAATCTATTAATAATACCATAGTTTTCTTCTGAAATACAATCTTTCTCTCTCTCTAGTTCCCCACTTCCACCAAAGAGAAATCACACAGGACCATCTCTTATTAATAGTACAAAAAAAAATTGTTCAAATGAGATAACCAGATTTTACCCTTTTATGGTTTATTATTAATGCAAAAGCTAATTTTTTTTTTTTTTTTTTTGAGACGGAGTCTCGCTGTGTCTTCCAGGCTGGAGTGCAGTGGCGTGATCTCGGCTCACTGCAAGCTCCGCCTCCCGGGTTCACGCCATTCTCCCGCCTCAGCCTCCCAAGTAGCTGAGACTACAGGCGCCCGCCACCACGCCCGGCTAGTTTTTTGTATTTTTAGTAGAGACGGGGTTTCACCATGTTAGCCAGGATAGTCTCGATCTCCTGACCTCGTGATCCACCTGCCTCGGCCTCCCAAAGTGCTGGGATTACAGGCTTGAGCCACCGCGCCCGGCCAAGCTAATTTTAATAATATAAACAAATCTATTTAACTCCAATTCTTATAAACAAATCTATTTAATTCCAATTAGCTTGACCATAAGGTAAGATTTCCATAAACCTTTTATAATCTTTACAATTTTCTATTAAAGAGCAGATCAATGCTTCAAGAAAATCCTGTCATTCCAACACGGAGGCCCAGACACTGGCCTTGTATCACTGTGCTTTTGATATTAATGCCTAATTTACAGAAAATCTCTGACTAACTTTATCACTCAGAATTGGCCCTTATAATCTCACTTGCTCACCTCTTTTATGATACTCCCTTGGCCTAGAGGGATTGAATAGTTTTAATTTCTGGCCTGTGTCTCATGAAAGCAGTTCACTTTGATTGTCACCTTCTCCTGGGTCTGAAGATGAGGCTTTGACTGGTATAAATGCTCAAAATTTACAGGAGTCAGTACCTTTTTCAGACCCAAGAGTAAAAGCCCTGTCACTTAACAGCACAATGGTTAGTTAATAGGAAATTTATACTTTAGAAAGTCCTATAATTTTCTCTAACATGTTACAAATTAAAACACTGATTCGCTGTCTAGTCAGCACTTCAAACCATTGTATTAAAGTCATCAGGTTACTCCTTTCATACGTATAATTGCTAGCCTTCTAGTGACAGAACTGTGACCAAAAGCATAAAAAATGTGAGATGTCCTATGCCAAACTGATCATAGTAAGACAATTACATTATTTTAAAAATGGTAAATACAAATATCAGTTCTTGAAATTCAGTATGAAGATAGTCTCCTTTCACTTAAATATTGTACAACAAAACAGGGATAAAGTAAGAACAAGCACACAATAATTTCTTTTCAGTGATTTAAAAGTGCATCATCACAAATTTCCAAGACAGATTTCTAGATACAGTACTGACAACTAATTAGGTAACTTTCATCACTAGAATCTTCAAACCAGTGCAACCTTGTACCTATTTTATTTTCAAGTACATATACGAAGGCCTAACAGTGATAAAAGGCTTAGGATCAAATATCACTGGAAAGTCTTGCTTTTTAAAATTACTCTTAAATTTCATGAATGTCACTTAATTTTAATAATGGTAAACAAAACTAAAGTAATTTAAGAGAAATCTTGATTTCTCTAAGGATAAGGCCAGTCCTTTCTGAGCATTAAAATTTTGTAACCATATCACAGTTTTCCCTCATTACCTAAAGAAAAAGATCTGAAACTAACTCAAATTATTGATTGACTTGAATTACCTTGGAAATAAACGGTATATTTAAACATTTCTACTCTCACCTACTTTTCCAAATAACAAAATTAACAGCGTACTATTTCTGTTCAGAACTTACAAAAATAAGTCTTTAATTTAATTTTATGTTTTGCCAGGAACCTTAAAGCTCTTGTAGCTCTCAAGATCATCAGAGGTAAGAAAAACAAATCCAATTTAAAATGGCTGATATGCTCTATTAATTTTTGGAGGTTTGACAAAGGTAGCTTAGAAACTTTAGACAAACAGAGCAAATAATGAACTGTTGTAAATGCATAGGAAACAAAATGACTTTTCACAGAACCAAACACAAGCTTTCCATTAGAAATTAGAAAAAAAATCAATGTATACATACATGTATATGTATATATAAGTGAAAACTAAATAAGAACAAACAGTAAATAAATGAAAATTAAAAGCAAAAACAAACAATTAAAGAACATCAAATTCTTCTCCTATTCAGTTTACCTTGGAGGATACAGTGTTACCTAGAATGTAAAAGAAACATAATGGATATCTCATTCCTGGTATACAAATTAATGTCCATGAATGCCACTATACATTTTATGCCATTAAGAAAGTCACTTTAGGCACATGACCAGTAAATGGTTTAGTGCTAATACTGTCTATGCAGAACTATGCAGCACTATGCATATACTATCTATAGCAAAACTATCCTAATACTATCTGTACCGTACTATGCAAATATGATATGAAATTTGGCTCCATGTTAAATCTGGCTTCATGCTTAACTATATTAAAGAAGAATTGCCAAACTGCCAATGTATTTCTTTACAATATTTATTAATTTACTTTCATTAAGAATAAGAACTTTATGAGCAATGTTAATTAGCTAAATTTCTCTAATTGTTTTATCAGGTTTTAAAGAATATTTTACTATCTAAATTTTGTCAACTTTCTATTTTTTCTGTATATGTGTGAAGATAGACACACAGAGAAACAGAGGGAAAAACTACATAATGACTTACACAGACCATATATGAACTACTAGGACTTTGTTTCATCCCAGCTTTTCTTAAAAAAAAAAAAAAAAAAAAAAAAAAAAAACAGTCATTTTACTTCAGGACAAAAATTTACCACACAAGATCCTTTCTCATACAAAATTATTCTCTTACTCTCTTTTATTTATAACCTTTCTTACCAAAAATACACATACATACCTATAACTTTCTTCACATCTCTCTCCCCTATTTACTGTTCCTTTCTACCTTGTTGCATACATAACTTTTTCAAGTCTATAACTTGAATTAACCTTTAGATAACTTCTGAATTAGACAGAATTATTCAGAATTATTCTTTTTCTCAGTAAGGACATACCCTCTTTGGCACATTTTATGTACAGAATTGTACATTAACTATAATTCTTACTCTTAGTCACCTTAAATTTTAATGAAAATGGAAACCAGAAATCCTGAACTGTCTGTCAAATATTAGCATTTTACAGATGAAACTATGCCACAATTTTTAGAAGCATATTTCCCTATATCCTAGCCCTTTCTTAATTGTAAATAACTCAGACATCCAATGAACATCAAAAACAATTTTAAGATTTTACTTTACACAAAAAGTTCACCTACAACATTTATCCTGTTTGCATGTACTCAATTCTTTCATTTTTAACAGTTTAATTACTTCTGAAAACTGAGATATTAAACAAAGCTCGTCATTATTTCAAATTATTTCCTTGTCAACCATTTTTTTTATAGCCTGTGACTATAATGTGCTCACCTACCTAAGAACCTTACAGTTAAATACAAAGGTATTTTTGTCAATAATCCAGAAGATTCAGCTGTTTTTATTAAACTAACAACATTAAATTAGTCTCATTTGTCAAGTCACACAACGATCATTTTGTTTTGGCTGAGTTTATAGTTTTATAACCTTCCTTGCCAAACCATGACACCTCAACATATCCAGCAGAGACAAATATAAAACACAGAAAAAAGTGTATTCTAACACATCTGAAGACACTTCTATTTTTATCTTACCATAGTTTTAAAGATAGCTTGTTTGTTAAAAATTTGTTTAAGTAACATGAACTTGAAAAATATTTTGAGCTTATTTACTTAATTTATGAGTGCTGTTTTATTTATAAGTCAATTTGGTTGCTACAAGATATAACATAATAAATATGCATATACATAAACATATCTAATGCATATACACACATAGTAATCCAATAGCTTTTATTTCAGAACACTAGCCATGAGATAGCAATACAAATTCACCAGTTTACAAACATGTACACACGGCTAAACTTTGTTTACCCCAATAAGTAATCCAACAAATGCTGTAAACTAACATTTTGGGTAAAGCAGTTTCCGTGGTAATTTGATTTTTAAAGGGCAAGGGCAAACCTCCACAGACTCCAAAGAACACAGGGGTAAAACAGCAACACAGAACAACTTCATATATTAACCAGTGTGATCCTGCTTAGAACAGCAGCCTAAAAGCCTGGATAGACAGAACTCTATCCTGCTTTTCATTCAACAGCATGACCCATGGAGAGGCCAAACTTCCCCAGATTCCAAGGAATACTGGGGCCAAACCGTATTACAAAAGATTATCAGTTTATCAAATTCTGATTTCCCATGGCTATATCAACTATCTAAAGAGGGCCAATCAAACATCACTGTGCAAAACAACATCATCAACAAAACTCTATCAACCTTTGAATGGTGGCTTCCTTGACCAAAGTTCTAACTAAATAAGGGTTGCCAGATAAAGTACAGAAGGCCCAGTTAAACTTGAAATGCATATGAACAAGAAATATATTTTAGTATGAATATGTCCCATGCAATATTTGGGACATAATTATGCTAAAGAAAGTATTCACAGTTTTTCTGACATTCAAATTGGAATGAGTGTCCTGTATTTTTATAAAAATGGGCAACCCTAAGCTGATATCTCTACAGTTACATACACTTACCAACCCCACCCATTCATACTGGTCCAAGTTACACCCCAAAAGAGGGCGGAAACAGAATCTGAACAAGCTCAAGTTTGGATGGCAAAAACGTTTCATTCTGCCTTTGGATTGCTGTATGAAGACTTTCGTTGTGAAAGATATGAATAGAACCATGTGGAGGGGGAAAGGAGTGTGACTTTGAGAGTGTCATATAAGCAAACCAGCACCCCCAAAATCCACGCTGCTTCCACTAACTTCTACCACTGGCTTCCAACACCCAATGAGTTCCTATTAAACTCCTTCCTTCTGTGGGATATCCTCCACTGAAGTAATCACTTTTGTGAAATGCTTTACTACCAATGTCTACTTAGAGAAATCAGACTAAATGAATCTAGTCTCATACTTTGTAAAACTCAATTATAAATTGTTTTTAATGCTGTTACAAAGGATGTGAACCCTCATGAAGTTACATCTGAGATAAATATTTCATGGGCATGATATTTAATTTTTTCATTTAAATAATGCAATGTTATGTTATTCCCTGTTTTGTATGCAGGCACACATGTGCACATAAATAATAACTGTTACTGATCTGTGCAGCCTTTTATAGCCCTATAGCCATGACTTCAGATCTCACTTAAATAGTGAGTCTCACCCAGCTTTTGTTAGTGGATATCTTTAAAAATGGCAAAATCAGGATTTGAATCCATTCACAGCATGTACACATAGCATATGAACAACATTGACTTGCTGCCTGCCATTGCCTAGGAATATCCTGGACCAAGTCCCAGACACTGTGTCTATGTCACAGACACTGGTTTTCACTTTGATAGATTATCTGGTTCTAACTGTACAACATAATGTAATCTCCAGTCAATTTCACAAGATCCTCACATTCATGTGTTCTTAGATACCTCTCAAATATTGGGTAATGTACTCAAACTTGTATTCCCGGACTTTGTTATAGCCCAAATCCTTCTAATTAGATATATAGAACTTGCTAATAATCACTTATGTATTAATCATTATTAATACAGTATTCCACTGTGGTGTAGTCTTAATGAGTAGAAGTTCATACACTGAGCAGAAAATTGCTCACCTTTTACAAAGATACCAACTCTTTCATGCCATGAGAAGCCTCTTTAAAAATTTTCTGTAATTAAATAACATATAAATATCACTTACCATCTGTGCTGAACTTACCAGTTACTACATATACTACAGGATATTCTGCTGAAAATGTGAGCAAATATAGGTCTGTAAAAAGTCCCAGTATTAGCGGGGTGGGGAACAGAGAATCTACAGCTGGTGATCACACCTGAAGCTACTATGTGCTCATTCCTACTGGCTGACGTTTGCTATGCGGCAAGTGCCTCTGTCCCTAAACGCCATACGCTTTCTGAAATCTCTAACATTTTCACATCTGATTTCCAGGGAGAAGGAGTTAGGCAAGCAAACCTCATGATTTTCATCAGTTAAGTGTTGACATGTCCCTAAAGTCTTCAAACAATTTTCTGTTCCTGTAAATGTTCCTCACCTGTTACTCATATGACAACTGTCCTTCTTTTATCCTCTTTAAGCTCTGCTCAAAGAATCTACTCAAAGAAATTTTCATGAAATCAATTCACTAGGCAGAGAGTACCAGAGTACATTGTGAGCTGGACTGGGGACAGCCTGTCTATTTTGTCACCATTGTTTCATTAGCATCTAGTAGGGTTCTTGGTGCATATGTACTCTAGGCACACGTAAGAGAGTAAAAAGAAATATACACTCAGACCCTATTACACATACTGAAATAAAACAAATTTCTTTATTCATTGTAATAGTTTCTAAACATCATTATACTCTTTGATTAGTAAGATAATCTTCAGAAAATCAGAGAACTAAAAAGGCATTATTAGGAGTTATTTAGAGTTTATAGTATGAGTGTTTTTTGAATCTCTCATTCGCTCTCCTTTGGTTTCTATTTACTTACTATTTGTTAAGTACTTATTATATGTAAGAAAAACTATACTAGGTGCTGTGGATTCCATAAATTTATTAGTCAAATTTCCTGAAGATTCCAATAAAGGTTTTCTCTTTTCTTTGAACAAATATGCTTAACCACCCCCTAAAAACCCAGTGAGTAGTGTTTATACTGTCTTCATCTTTTCAGATGCTAAAAGCAAAATATTCCTAAGCTGAGACATTCTCTACAGTAACACATAATTTTTTCCAATTATAAGAAATTTAAGAGATGTTAGGGAAGAAACTAGAAAAACATATTTTATATCAAGAGAAGCTAGATGTTTTCCATTTTAGTTGATGTTATATCTTCTGGGCACATTCCCGGACTGAAAAGCAGAAGTATCCTACAATTCTAAGATACGTTCCCCAAAACAGCTTTACATAGGAGTTCATGTTATCCTAATTACAACCCTATCAAGTAGGTGGGTGGGTATTAATAGATCACTTGGGGATATGAAAATCATAGTGCAGACGTATTGAATAACTTCTCCAGCATAAACAGGGAAGTAACAACAGCCTCTTCGGAAGGCAGCCCAGTACAAAGGATTTGAGAGTCATAAAACCTGGGTTTGAAACTGTGTGATTTGGAGAAATTACTTAATATCTCTCTCTCCCTCTTTCCCCATAAAAAAGAAATTAGGTTAAACCATTTGAAACTTCCAATATGCAACATTTTCGACCTACAAAAATGGCAATTTCATGTAGTTCAACCTCATAATAATGTTAACTTAACACTTAAAAGAGTTGTTCTAAATGCAAAACCCGATACTCTATTTAAAGCATCTAGCACGGAGCCTGGAATAGAGAAGTGCTAGACAAATGCTACTTCTTTGTATCCTTCCAGTGTCAGTCCTAAGGCATCAGCACAATTCTGTCACTCACGTCTCAGCCATCCCTTGTAAGATTTTAGACAATGTAAACTACATTATCTAAGTGTATTTTATAATATATTCACTAAAATATCAATGTATTTTGAAATTTTAGGAGGTAAGAGAAAAACAAGCAGGTGTGTAATTACTGCTGATTTTGTAGCTTAATTCAGCAGTGTAAAGATTTTCCTGTCTACTTCCAAGCAGGGACATACTTGTCTTGGACTTACATATTCACAATAGTCTCAAAACCTAAACCAGGAGACTCTAGGCTTGCTTTTGGTTGCAATTTAATAATACTGTGGATTAGTAGCCAAACATTTCTTTGAAACATTCAATAAGAGCTAGGCAATATAGATCTGGTGTCTGGGTCATCCAGGAAACTGACAATTTTAGGAAAGTGGTGGAGGGAAGGAAAATGAAACAAGGAAAAGAGGAAGCTGTAAAATGAAACTGATGCAGAACTGGACAAATCCAACCCCCCAAATTTTCAGTTCCCATGTTTCTACATTCTCCCTACCTTCATCCTTAAGAGTTTCAAGAGACTAAATGATCCAAATAGCTAAGGACCCTGGATCCAAGAATACTGTTTTCTGTCTGGAAAGGACACTGTTTTTTTTTTTTTTAATCTGTGAGCTCAGCTTCCAAAGGGCATTTAAATCAATGAAAAAAGAAACAGACTATCCAGGGAAATCAGTTCTAATAATCAATCAGGTAACAAAGGTCTAGCCATTTATATTCATAAAAGTAATTAGGAGTCTTGAGGCTTTAAGAACATGAATGGTTTTGTTAAAGGAAATGTACATTAATTTTCATATTAATTCATCTAAAACACAGATCTTGCTTTTGTTGAAATTATTTTCCCTCTTTCACTTTTTACCTCCTTTCTCCATGAGCATTCATTCCTATGAACTTGCTACAGTATACTAGTCACAGAGCCACTGGTCATTAAATAACTATTTACTGATTCTCCAACTTCTACTCAGCACTATTTTACGGGCCAGATAAACATTAAAGAAATCTTTCGTAATGCTTCCTGATGTCTTTTTAATCCCCTTCCCTTAAACAAGAATCTCAGTGTTTTATAAGCTTGCAATATCCTCCAACAACTGTTGCCTAATCAGCTGTTGCTAAATCAAAGCTTGATGAGATGAGCAGATAAAAATACAATCAGGGTGTGGTCATATTTCCCTCAGCAGGGGCCTCATATTGTGCCACATTTGAAGAAGTAATAGACAGTGATTTGTAGGCTGTCCCTTCCACTATTCTGTTGTCTCAGGCTCAGCTCATGTTCTGTTTGTGGTAATTTGAACTTGTGAACATCAAGAACGAGCAAGAGTTCTTTCTGCCTATTTCTGCTGTCCACACAACCAAAGGTGTATCTTCTTATCATATAAGAATAGCAAGGAGAGTGGCCTTTGGAGACTGTGTGAAGCCAATTAAATAGGAAAGGCTTATTTACAGCATAGTTTTAGCATGCTTCTAAGCTAGTAGCTGTTCAGAACCTGGAAGAATATGAATCAAATTGCATATTTTGAATTGTACTAGTCTGAATCGACTCATTTCTATGAATCTTGCAAATGTTCCCTTAAGCAATGAGGAAGGAGGAAATATAGAAAGTAAATCTACTTAGTAATATAAAAGGCAATATTAGCAAGGCCACACTCTCAAAGAAATTAATCCGTAAGTATTGAATTTTTACACTGTATAAAGTTCCCATCCATGCAAAGGACAACAAGGCCCTGTTGTTTGACAAACCATTTATTCAGGATCATTGGTATCGACTTGTAATGAGTCAACAAAAGTGGGGAGCTCACATATTTCTTCTTCATTCAGTAGAAAATGCTGTCTCCTTGGCAACTGAGATTGCTTGGTTGACTTTTCCCTTTGCTTTCTACTTATAAGGTACAAACAATGAGGGAGTCCCACCACCTGTGACTTGGGTTCAAAAACAGATTTATCTGCCTCAAATCACTGAAACAACACGTTTTGTGTGAGGGCACAATTTTGTGCCTTATTAGATTTATATACCAGCTTTATGGTCAAGTCTTAGATAAATGATAAAAAGTAATTCAAATATAGAAAGTAGTTTTTAACGCCTGAGTTATGATTTCCTCATTCGGAGGTTCCTGAAATGCAAGTGAATAAGAATTATCACTCTTAACTAGCAAACAATACACTTCATTTTTCAAACATAATCAACTTATGTAATGAAACAACTGAGTAAAAACATAAACACTTTTTCCCCATTAGGTAGAGTTTTCTTAGAATTCTGGAGTTGTGAAAATGACTCTAAGCTCAAGCAAAGAGGTGTAGAGTTACATCTCTCTTTCTACATTGGCATTGGTGATTAAAGGAAATCAGGATGAGCAGATGGTGCCTAAGGTACCAATCACGAATATCCACTTTTCTGGAGATAGAATGTCAAGTACTGGTGTTGCCTCCTACCGCACTATTGCTAATTTTCTCCTACTTCATTGATCTATCTCCTCCATGTCAGGCCCATATGAGAGCTGAGGGCTTGGCTTCCTCTGAAAGAAAGAAGACAAATACAGTCTTGTCCTGGGGCTGTAGAGCCAGAGGATTGGCAAAGGCATTATTCCAATCGATATCCAATCACATCAGTTTCCTTGTATATGTGCTACAGAGCAGTTCCCACTCTGTAGGTCTTTTGCTGGGTCACAATTTGGCCTTTCATCTTTATACTGTAGGAAACAAATGGACTCATGAACTTGAAGGGTTTTGTTTTCCTGTCTTAGAGTGGCCCTCCGAATCCTCTTCTCATTGGTCCCTAATTTTATTCCACCTGTGGAGACACTCCAGAATCAAGCCTTGGGTTATATTGGCTAGCTGGCTGTGCAGATAGGACAAACCATGATTTGTAATCTTCCTTCACTGGTGCACTGCTCAAATACCAACACTCTTGTACTTGCTACTGTTGAAGGTTTCACTCTGTAATACTAACCGCAGCAATTGCTCCTGTACTAGGTTCAACAGTGTCCTTCAAAAATTCATGTGTACCCTAAACCTCAGAATGGGATCTTATTTGGAAATAGAGTCTTTGTATATGCAATTACTTAAATAAAGGTAAGTTTATGCTGGATTAGAGTCAACCTATTAAGGACCTTATCAGAGGAGAGGACGCACAGAGACACAGAAAACAATGTGACAACTGAGACAGAGACTGGAGTGACACTGCCACAACCACTTTCTTGCTAGAAAGAGGAAAGAAAGGATTCTTCCCTAGTGTCTTTAGAGGGGAGACAGCTCTGCCAACACCTTAATTTTGAACTTCTAATTTCCAAAACTGTGAAAAAATTAATTTATGTTGTTTAAACCATTCAATTTTTTGTTTGTTTTACTTTCACTTACTTAATCTATTTATTCGTACTACATAATTATTTACTTTTTCTTTTTATTAGAGATGTTCTCTCACAAGAATTTAAGCTTCAGGAAAGCAAGGATATTTGTGTGTGTGTATGTGAGCATATATGTGTATGTGTATGTGTGTGTGTATGTGTGTATGTGGTTTATTTCTATGCTCTCAGTGCCTAGAATAGTGCCTGTCACATTAGATGCTTAATTAATGTTTTTAAATAAATGGAAGGAAGGGCAGATTACCTATATCAAAGCTCTTCATAGAACATTCAATTTCAGAAGATAATGGATACATAAGGGGAAATATGGGGCCCAATAATTTTATCCTCAGCTCATTCATGTAAAAAAGCAATAGAAAAAGATTGTTAGATGTGAGTGATCTCAGAAAATATAACATGCATGACCATGTTTTGAAAACCTTCCTGATAACAAAATTTACCCAACTAAGATGTGGTTCACAGTAGAGAACTTAAGAATGTGGAAGCTGCTTTCTGAAAAGACTAATAAAGTAAACATTAATTCCTTTTTAATTATAGCTAAGGCAAAAAAGGAACTATTAATATGACTTTAATTAAATTTGTAAAAAGGAATGTAAATGTTATAAATTATTAAGAAAAGCTATATAATAGAAAAAGCAATAAGTATTATAAATTTGGTCAGTAGTTCTAGAACATAATAGTAAAAATCAGAAGGGACGGATTGTCCCTGTGTTCCTAATCAGATTGTCCTGTGTTCCTAATTTTTCACTCTGGGAGATTAAATTTTGTTGCCAAAAATCCTCTTATACACCACTGGTAGTAGTGAAAATTGGTTAAATCCTGTGAGAGGGCAATTTGGCAATATCCATAAACTGTTAAAATATATACGAAAATTGACTGCAAAAATTATTCTAGTTTTTCACACTGATGCTAAATGCCCTACCACACATACTTTGGATTCAAGTTTACTGTGGCCAATGGAATAGTAGCAAAAGACACAAGAGACTTGAAGAAACATTTACATGTTCCACCTCCTTTGCGTGACCCTCTGTCTCCCCATGAAAACATGCCCAGGATGGGCTTCCAGGAGAAATCCTGAGGCTTTCTAGGCCAGCCAACAGTTAGTCAACCCCCAAACATATGGGAGAACCTAGCTAAGATCAGCAGCAACACCTAGCCAACCCACAGCTTACTTACAGCAGACATGTGAATCAATCTAGTCAAGACTAAAAGAATCACTAAACTAATATGTCATCCTATGAATAATAATAAATGTTTGTCTTAAACTATTATATTATAGGAAAAAAACCTGATATATGAAATTACCCTGTGAGTTTATATTAAAGACACACTTGCCTTCTCCAAGAAGAGTTGTAACAATTTTTTTCTTATTGCAAACAATGCTATGGGGATACTTATTGTAGCATTTCTGCTCAAGGTAATATTTTATTGTAGCACTGTTTGCAATAAGAAAATAATTGGAAACTGCAGAAACAATCACCAATGAGGTATGGGTTAAAAATCTTTTAAGCTGAAAGCAACAAATGTGACAATTAAAAGACATAAATTAGATTTATATATTTTACATTATCACAATCTGTATTACTAAGTGATAAAAATGAGTTGCAAAATAATATATAGACCTTTATATTTTATAAATATGAATATGAAAAAATGTTTGCAAGTATGCACAAACTGTTAACAGTTATTACTTCACAGGAGTGAAAAATAGGGTAAAAATGAGAATGACTTTCATTTTTTAGTATACTTAAGTACATTTTAAATTTACAATTATATGCAGTGATTTTGTCCTTTAAAAAATAGGAAGGACTTTTTTAAATATAAGGAAGACATTTTCTGTGAAACCATAAACTACTCAATATATACTTAATGTGCATAAAGTATGAGGTAGGAACATATCCGTTGGCATTCTTGCATTTGCATACCACTTCCCAAATGTGAACTCACTTCTCTGACTTTGCTAGGGCTGAGGAATCATCATTACAGTATCTGTAAAACTGGATTTATTAAGTGCATCCATATTGTTTATGAGTCATAGAAAATATGTTCATTTTCCTATCTATGTTAAAGGCTGCTTGGAGGATTGATGGAGCATTGCTTAGAAAATGTTCTGGAATTCAGATGGAGCTGTGTTAGTATAAATCATTACTGGTTACCATATACTCATACATACTTAGGGGATAAAGATCAGAATTTACTTTAATGTACTTTGTCTTCTTCAATCTTTCTGTAGCAGCACATGGGCCAAAATCTCCTGAAAGTTAAGCAGGGAAGCTGGAGAAGAACTGCTCCTTTTCTTGTAGATGAAATATCGTGATATAGCAGGGGTTACCTGGCCAAGAAGGTAAGTCAGTCATCCAGTGCTTGCAGCAGGACTAAAAGCAATTAGGATGTTCAGAGCTGTATGTTAGGTGTTGCAGAAAGGAAGAAAAGATCTAATCCATAAAGGGGTCTTTGACCTTGGGTAATGGCAGTTGGCAGTTACATTGCTTCTCAGTTCCATCCTGTGCTGCCCTAGGTTTACTTCATGGTCACCCAAACTTTCTTTGCCATATCTTTTGTAACACTTCTACTTACTACTACGTATGATCATCTTTTGGTAAATATAAATTCTGGTTAGGAGAACTAAGACAGACAGGGGAACTGTCTGCACACTGTGATTAACCATGCCTCAGTTCAGAGCTCCATGCTGCTAGCTCCTGTATTCCCCTGAGCTCCCGGGGAGGAAACAGGAAAACGGAGGAGAACTCACCTGTCCAATTACAACCTACTCTGCAGTACAA
Source organism: Papio anubis (assembly GCF_008728515.1). NCBI lineage: Eukaryota > Metazoa > Chordata > Mammalia > Primates > Cercopithecidae > Papio > Papio anubis. The sequence continues at coordinate 47,676,007 of NC_044978.1, forward strand.
AGTACTGCAAATTCCACAAGGTGTATCTCTGTGACTGAAGGAGCACTTGTAAAATCTGAGACATCCTAGTTTTTGATTTGGTATCCAAAACAAATCTGAACTTTTAATTAAATATTGTTCTTTTTGCTTCTTGTTTCCAAATGAATAGTTACAACAGCAAACTTACTGGCTGAAAAGTTGTTTCCTACATTTGCACTTTGAAGCACATCAGACAGTGGTGTGTTTGGATGTGGGTCTTGTTGAGCTTGGTTAGTGAGTTATTATTGGTTGGGATTGCAGTGGTCCTGCCAATGGAAGAGAAGTAGGTGTGCCAAGTACTGTCATGTTCACCTCCACCTTTCACACAGGCGTAATTAGCCCTCAGTTGGTAAGTGAACATTTTAACAAGGGTTTAAGAGGTCCTAGAGTCTGTGTAAAAGACAAAAGTCCAAAAATGAAGCAGAAGGAATCCAGCTTCTTATTTAGGTCTAACATGGGAAGCTTCTGGATTTGATAGTGGGTGCACCGAAATTTGCATCCCAAGTCATAGCCCTTACTCTGCACTAACTTCTGGTATGATGGTTTTTCAAGTTACTTAACCTCTCAGGGCCGCAACTTACTTATTTGAAAAATGAATTCTAGAATCACAGAGTTGGATATAATCTTTTTTTTTTTTTTTCAAGACGGAGTCTCGCTCTGTCGCCCAGGCTGGAGTGCAGTGGCGAGATCCTGACTCACTGCAAGCTCCGCCTCCCGGGTTCACGCCATTCTCCTGCCTCAGCCTCCTGAGTAGCTGGGACTACAGGCGCCCGCCACCACTCCCGGCTATTTTTTGTATTTTTAGTAGAGATGGGGTTTTACCGTATTAGACAGGATGGTCTCGATCTGCTGACCTCGTGATCCGTCCGTCTCGGCCTCCCAAACTGCTGGGATTACAGGCGTGAGCCACCATGCCTGGCCTGGATGTAATCTTAAGGGCCAATTAGTCAAACCTTCTTTCCAGAGGTATTCTGCATGATCTCAAATGTGTCTCTAAACTATAGCTTCCTGAAATTCCATTATTCTTGTAGGAACACAAAGGAGAACAAAGAAAATTCAAGGGACTAAATTCCCTCTCCACCTCAACCACCAGCATTGATACTACATCACTTACATACTGCATCAAGCCGTCCTCAGAGGTGAGGATGGTGCTGTCAAGACTAGAAGCATGTTTCCCTCTCTCCATTGTGAGATGGTACATAGAGAGGAGAAAAGTGTCAGAAGGTTAGTAGACAGCAGGTGTCACCATACTGCTCTACACACAAACTGTTAGGCCTAGATCTTGCTTTCTCCTTCTTGCTTTAAGCATTTATCTAGTTTCCGAAATCCTGCTGCTTTTGCATCAATGGTAGGAAAATATTAGCCATGATAACCCTTCAAACACCCTTATAAGGCTGTGAATTGAATGTACCAAGGGAGGTACCTGATAAGGGACAACTCCGATAAAATTAAGTAAAAATATTAAGAATATTGATGATCTTGAGCCAAGAAAATGCAAGGGAAACAATGGAAAAATACTTTTAAATAATGAAAACAAAAATAAAATAAGGGCTGGTCTATGCACTACTTCATCTCATCACATCTGTAAAATAATACCATCAGAATAGTGTTCAAAAGTCTCTGTAATCAAGGACGTCTCCTGCTGGTGAGAATGCAAAGTAATGTGAAAGACTTTTGATCCTCTAGTAATATACAAGTGTATAATTTTTTTTGAGATAGGGTCTTGCTTCATTGTCTAAGCGTCTTGCTTTGTTGTCTAAGCTGGAATGCAGTGGCATGATATTGACTCACTGCAGTCTCAGACCCCCAGGCTCAAGCAGTCATCCTGCCTCAGCCTCCCAAGTAGCTGGCACTATAGGCATCCACTACCATGCCTAGCTAATTTTTGTATTTTTTGTAGAGACAGAGTTTTGCCATGTTGTCCAGGCTGGTCTTGAATTCCTGGGCTCAAGTGATCCACCTGCCTTGTTCTGCCAAAGTGCTGGGATTACAAGCATGAGCCACCACACTCATCCTACATTTTTCAATATGCATGAAATTATATAGTTTGGATGTGCTCATTTGACTATATTAAGGTATATTTCAATAAAAAACCAGTAGGCATGAAAATATAATATTCTTTCATTTTTGCCTTCATCTGTAGTATCAAGTTAAAAAGCAGGTTATTCAGTAAAAGGAATTTCAATGTTCTTCTCCAGTGCCAATTAACCAATCTCCTCAGATAGAAATATCTTCAGATGGTGCTAATGCAAATCTCAATTTAAAATCATTTTAGAAGACTGAGACCATGTCCACAAATGCTTCAGAATGGGAGGTGCCAAGACTTTCAATCACACACAACCCTGGCACTTATTTTGCTGTGTTATCATCCAGTCTTTCTGCACCTAAGCTTCCTTCATAAAAGACAATCCAGCATCATGGTTAAAACACAGACTTTCTACCACTACTACTTACTTACATTCTTGGTGACAGTGGGCAATTTAGCAGACTTCTCTGTGTTTTAGTTTCCTCAACTTTAAAATGGGCACTGTTATAGGTATAATTGTATCCCACAAAAAGATGTTGAAGTCCTAATCTCCAATACATGTGAATATGACCTTATTTAGAAATAGAGTCTTTACAGATGATCAATTTAAGATGAGGTCATTAGGGCAGGTCCTAATCCAATATGACTAGTGTCCTTATAAAAGGGGAAATTTGAACTCCAGGGACAGAAACATATCAAGGAGAGACAATATGACATAGGAACCAAACCTTCAAATCAAGGAACATCTAAGGCTACCAGAAGCTAGAAGAGAGGTCCAGAATGTGCCACAGAGCCCTCAGAAGGAATCAACTCTGCTAACACCTTGACTTTGGACTTCTAGCCTCCAGAACTGTGAAGCAATAAATTTCTGTTCTTTAAGCCACCCAGTTGTTGGTACTTTATTATGGCAGCCCTAGGAAATTAACATAGGGAACGATATGGTTTGGCTGTGTCCCCACCCAAATCTCATCTTGAATTATAGCTCCCATAATTCCCACATCTTGTGGGAGGGACCCAGTAGGAGAAAATTGACTCATGGGGGCAGTTTCCCCCATACTGTTCTCATGGAAGTGAGTAAGTCTCACAAGGTATGACGGTTTCATAAGGGGAAACCCCTTTTGCTTAGCTGTGATTCTCTCTTGCCACCTCCATGTGAGAAGTGCCTTTCGCCTTCCACCATGATTGTAAGGTCTCCCCAGCCACCTGGAACTGAGTCTATTAAACATCTTTTTCTTCCCAGTCTCAGGTATGTCTTTATCAGCAGCATGAAAATGGACATGGACCAATGATAGCATCTACCTCATGGACTTTTTATGAGAATTGAATGATTTAATAAATGCAAAAGACTAAGAACATTGCCTCCTCTATTGTAAACTGTCAATAAATACTAGTATCAATTTCCATTGAATCCTAATCGGTGTAACTGTAATGTTACATTAATGAATAAGACAAAGGCTGGGACCAACAAAATAAGGCAATTCACTCAGACCTCTTCATTATCTTCCCAATTGTCATCCTTTGCACCTACTTCTGTAGTTAAGGGAGTCTTCTCAGCTTTTTCTTAATGAGACAATTCACTCAGACCTCTTCATTGTCTTCCCAGTTGTCATCCTTCACGCCTAATTCTGTAGTTAAGAGAGTCTTCTCAGCTTTTTCTTAAATCATGTCTTTTCCTCCAGTATGGCAAACTTATATGTTTCCCCCACTTGAAAATGTTTCCTCTTTTTTCCCACTGTCCAATCCCCCCATTAACCCAACCATCTGTCACATACATATGAATTTTAGAACCCAAACCTCTCAGATCTCACCCTATTTACAAATCAAACTTTATCAGAAAGATCCAAAACACTTCCCCCGAAAGCATTTTTAATCATGAATAAAGTGTTATCACTTTCAAGGACAGTATAATTTGAATGGACATCAAAGTCTTAAGATCAAGAATACACTCTACTATCAAAGGATTTTAACCATAAGCTAGTGGTTAATACAGTTTTAGAGGGAAGAGGGTAAGGAAAGCAGATATTGTCTTTCCTCTTTATTAAACTTTTCCCAGGTCTAAATCTACCTTCTATCAATTTTGCTACTTTGGTAATCAAACTCTTGGCATAAATTCTACCAAAGCACACTTTGGTCTTTAACTTTCATAGTAGAAGGGATAGAACAAGTATCTCTCACCTAATAGAAATACACTTAATGGAATTTAAAATCAAAGAATGTGATTGAGCCACCAATTATTTAAATACCAACTTGAGTATACTGAATGTAAACTTCCAGTGCTGCCATGTGGACTCTGCCATCTTGTCCCTACTGCAGGTCCCTTACCTATCAATAACTTAGAAATAACCAAACTCTTAACAATCAGAGCTTTGCAAATCTTAAATAAAAACTGTTTTACAAACACCCCAAGAGATATTATAATTCAAGAAAACTGAAAATCGTTTTATAGAATGCATAACCCTCATGGTCCCAGCAGAAAACAGGTGGCATGCTACAATTGGGCAATTTAAGGAGGATTTCATTAAAGATGTGGGCAAGATATATGGGAAACACGAAGGATGATGCAGAACCAGGGGTTAGTAACTATGAAGTGCTTCTGCCACCTGTAGCCTGAGGGGCAAGGTAAGGGAATGGTTATCAGAACCCACATGGAGAGAACTGTGTAGACAGAGTTCCCTTACAGACACTATGACCTTCAGTCAGGATGCAACAAGCTCCTGGAAACTCCAAAGGTAAGATAAACATCCTGACCTCTGTCTCCTCCCTAGTCACTATGAAGTATATCCCATAGGCTAATCTCAACTGGAACCCAGAAGGCTAGAAATCATATTGAAGTGATGTCCCTAAAGGTCAGCCTCCAGGAATACAGAGCATATGAAGAATGAAGATAGTGGGTCAAATGAAAGGAATGTAGCAAAACATGTAAACTCGAGTAAGTATTTGATCTCTTTGAGCCTACATTTTTCAATGTTTGGATTCCAACAGCCAGCCCAGTGCTGACACAGTCCGCAAGTTCTTGTTGAGGGGGATTGTGTCCATAAAATAATGTATGTAAAATAGACAAGCTCTATAGCTCCTTTCAACTATGACCTTCTCTGATTACTATTTTGTTGATTGTCATCAAACATTATTCAACAATCATGCCTTGACCATAATGAAGAAGACTTCATCAGTGCTGAGGATGAATTTCACATCCCAGTTTTTAACTCTATGCTCTGCTATCTCTTCCATCTAAAAATACAAAAACTAATTGTTCAGGTGTTACACAATGAGATGTCTAAAGAGAAGAAAGACTAAAATATTTAGGTGAGGACATGAATGGAGGATAGCAAGGGAGAAAAATCGCTTTGACTGTAAAGTTAGGCACACTGAGGATATATGAAGGTCATAAAAGTTTAACCTACGATATACCATAATAATGAGAGATGGGAATAACTTCTGGAAATATTCCCTTAATTTTTCAGTTCTTTATTTCAGTAAACTTTTGTGCACTGCTCTTGGTAATCAAAATGGTACTTACAGTAGATGCTCTCAACTGTTTATTAAATTGAAAATCATTGCAAACATTTTATCAGAAATACATGATTTTGCATATAGCTATATAACTTGAAAGTTTTCTACTTATTATATTTTCCCTCAATGTTTAACTTAGACATTTTCAATATCTCCCTTAATAAGAGATTGTATTTTTCTAGCAATAATTTCATTTCTTAGCAATTGTTGCAAACGTATGTACAAACTGAATTGCGTAGTGTTGTTACAGAAAGTAAGCCAACAAGAGCCCTGTACTTCCTTCCAGAGAGTTATTTCAAAATAGCTTTCTCCTCCTTAAGCTCCTTCGTTGGTAAAGAAACTTCACAAAATGTTTTGAGTCATCCTATCCATTTTGCAACCAGGTCTCCAGTGCTGTAAATTGCGGGTACTTGCTAATTTGCCCCTGAAAATTTATTCATGAGATATTTTTCCTGAATTCACCCCATTTGATCTTGTCCTTTTTTTCCTCAACAAGCCAAATCCATCTGTTCTCTTAAAGTGCATGTACCTGTTAAGTGTTTGCATTTTGGGGAAAATCCTCCCTTAAAACTCCTTCAATTATTAATACATCTATGACTACTTTTCTGCTTTTTTGTTCCCCTTTCCTACTCTTCATTCTGCTTATTTTTTATTCTTTAAATAAACTTTCCCTCTGCAAGTCCTCAAGGCAGTACTCAATAACATGAAGGGTATATAATTAATTGGTAGGACTGTCAGAATTTAACAAATGTCTTCCAGTATTTTCTTCCATAGAATACTCTTCTCTTCCTCACTCTTTAAACTCTTGTTCCCAGGAACTCCCTTCTGATGGGAAAATGATGTTCCAAGAAACCTAAAATGACTTTCTCTGGTTCTCACTGCTATTTCAGTTGCACAGCTGGAGCTCTGATTTACAATTAGGCAATTTAACCTCAATTCTATCCCTTGTAGTAAACAGCAAACAAGACCCATATTTCACTTAAATATTCTAATCTGAAAAGAATAACATGCCTGATATTCTTTCCTTGAAACACTTGGTTTATAAAAACATGGAAAGGATTTTCTATTCTGAGTGAGTGTGTCAGCAGCTCTGAGATGAGAGCTGATAAATTGTCCTTTGAAATCATTAAAAATGCTGTTAAAAAGGTATGTTTGACATCTTAATAGGAAAATGACAAAATAAAATGTCATATTCCTGCTTGTCTACCTAAGGCTCTGTACGGCACACTCTAAATGATGCTGACTAACACCTGCTGTCAGGCATTACCTTCATATGCTACAAAAATAACTTCTCTAAATATTCTTAAGAAAGTCAGAAGTGTGTGTCAGCCATCTGTCTGCCTTAATTGGTTTTTCATTAGAATCCTACCATTTCTTTGAGTTGTTATTCAATTTTGTCCCTCTATTTCCTTAAACTGACCTTTGGGTAGGTTGGGAGGGCCAGCCATGGGAACACATCTAGTGCACTGGTAGCATTTGCAGCCAGGCCCAAAGTGAATGCCCCTTTCATGTGCACATTCAGGGTCCCTGTGTGGAGCCTTGCACACTTTGTGTTTCTCCAGAGTTTTGCAAAAGAATCAGCAAGGGTCAGATTCAACCAGCACCTCCTGGCTAATCAAGCATCAGATCCCCTGTTAGGTGTTTCCCATGAGATGCCATCACACTCACCATAAATGGAAAGAGGAGGTTGAGCAGCAGCAAACTCTTAAGCCTCATATCCAAGGGAGTTGAAATAGCAATCCATAGGAAGTATCACCTGGCTGTGCAAATAGAAGGTCTATTTCTCATTTCTGGTCCTGGCTTGCAAAAGTACTTTCAAACCTCTGCATCCTTAGTACAGAAAAGATCAAAGATAGTCTGGTTCAAAAGATCCCTGATAATCTGAAAAGTGAAAACAGACTTAAGAGAAGTAATGAAGTTAGTAATCGAGAACTTAAAACTATCCACATTTGATATAGGACTCCTAAAGTAGAACCGTATCACGTGCAACAGGAACAGTGTGAAACAGTGCAAGGATTCACAACAGCTAAAAAGTAGATCCTTAGCCATACTGCCAAAGGATGTGTCATCACCAGTTTCCCACTATTGTGGGAAGTCAGGGACCCCGAATGGAGAGACTTGTTGAAGCCGTGAGAGAAGAACATAAATTGTGAAGATTTCATGGACATTTATTAGTTCCCCAAATTAATACTTTTATAATTTTTTACACCTGTCTTTATTGCAGTCTCTGAACATAAATTGTGAAGATTTGATGGACATTTATCACTTCCCCAATCAATACTTTTATAATTTCCTATGCCTGTCTTTACTTTAATCTCTTAATCCCATCATCTTCATAAGCTGAGGATGTATGTCACCTCAGGACCCTGTAATGATTGCGTTAACTGCACAAATTGTTCATAAAGCATGTGTGCTTAAACAGTATGAAATCTGGGCACCTTGAAAAAAGAACAGGATAACAGCGATGTTCAGGGAACAAGGGAGATAACCACTGGGCCTGACTGCCTGAGGGACCGGGCAGGACAGAGCCATATTTCTCTTATTACTGAAAACAAGTAAGATAAATATCACTGAATTCTTTCCCCAGTAAGGAATACTAATAATTAACAGCCCTGGGAAAAGAATGCATTCCCGGTGGGGGGAGTCTCTAAAATGGCCGCCCTGGAGGTGTCTGCCTTATGCAGTTGCAGATAAGGGATGAAACATGCCCTGGCCTCTTGCAGCACCCCCATGTTTGCTAGGATTAGGAAACTCCACTCTGGTGAATTCTCATCCAACTGGTTCTCTGCTCTTGAACCCTGTTAAGATGTTTATCAATGACAATGCGTGCACAGCGGAACATGCAACTTCATTAGTAATTCTAGTTTCACCCTGACCTTGTGATCTCGCCCTGACCTTCTGTCTTGTGATCTTTTATTGCCCTCTGAAGATGTGATCTCTGTGACCCACACCCTATTCATACACTCCCTTCCCTTTGAAAATCACTAATAAAAACTTGCTGGTTTTGCGGCTCAGGGGGCATCACAGAACCTGCCAACATGTGATGTCTCCCCCGGACACCCAGCTTTAAAATTTCTCTCTTTTGTTCTCTTTCCCTTTATTTCTCAGAGCAGCCGATGCTTAGGGAAAATAAAAAAGAACCTATGTTGAAATATTGGGGGCTGGTTCCCCCGATATCCTACTGAAGAGGAATAAGAAACTGATATCCCAACCCATTGTGTTTCCTTTGTAGTTTGGTCTATATAAGCATACATAGTTCTCTTGAAAGGTTGATATTCCAATGTTCTCAATAAATCCTTCAGTGGTCCTTGTTAAGTTCATTATAAAAGATCCTCTTAGTATTGTTACAAAGAGATACTTGGTATTGGAAGAACTAACCTGAATATCTTACCCAAGTATTAGACATAAAATTCAGGGGACCAGTGTGGACCATTCCAGGCCAACAGCCTCAAAACTGTCTAGATGCTACACATTTATGCCACTGTACTGAAGGAAATCAGGGATAGAACCAGGTTACTTTTGTCTACACAATGTTTCTTCTCTAGTATCAAAGAGAGGAAAAAATCAGCACATCTCTCATTGCACAGCTCTCCCTGGCTAAGACACTGTGGTAAGATGGGATAATTAAAAATGGAGAGAGGGAAAGAAAGGGAGAGGGAGGTTGAAGGGATCTAAAAGTAAGCAGTCTGGTTTATGAGCAATATTTAAAGATAATGAGAGGGATGAAAAGAGAGATGAGAGGCATTTTATGCTTTTAAGTGTTTGAATTTAAAGAAAAGATATTTAAGTAATAAATACATGATGGAGTATAATCCAAACCTAAGAGACTGCAATGTTCTGGGAGAATTCACCCTCATAAATGAATACATATTACATTTTAAAGTGTCTTACCAAAGCCTACAGACTACTATATTACAAGTTAAATGTGTAATTGTATGAATTGCAAAATAGCCATAAATAGGAGAAATGGATTTTGACTTAAGTTTTAATGGCAGTGGGGGGGATTTATCTATCCTAACACATCAAATACCCTTTTCCTTTTGCATTATACAAAGAACGGATTACATCCATTTGCTGAAAAGCAATGGCAGTATCAAAAGTCAGAAGGACTGCATTCCAAAAACTCGACTACCTATTAGCTTTTAGCATTGGACAGGTAATTTATCATTTGTAAATAAAAATATCTACTTTCTAGGAAGAATTAAAGCAGATAATACATGAGATGGCTGAAGAATTAAAGCAGATAATATATGAGATGGCTCATGACACCATGCCCAAACAAGGTAGTTCAATACTTGTTTTTCCTTTTCATTTTAATCTCAGAAATTCTTAAAAGAGAGAGAGAGACTAATCAAGGAGTGAGCAGTGCCTTATATGTCTATAAACTTCAATTTACCAGTTACTTCCTGGGCTCTCAGGAAGTGCCATGCTGTGGGACTCTAGTGACTAAAGAGTAATGTTAAGTGTAACAAATATGACCCTCTTACTAGCTTGGGTTACAAATATGGTTGGCTTGATCCCATATACCCACATTGGCAGGATGCCCAGTAACTCCCTCTGGCGAATTCTCCTCAGTGCCAACCTAAATTGCACAAACATCCTAGAGACTTATTGATTTCAAAAGTGGTTAGGCAAGCTTCTAAGCCAAGAAAAACACTGAAATGCCTGATCAAATCACTGATAACTATTGATCAATGGTCCTACACAACCCAAAGGATGGGCATCATTTTTGGTAGTTATGCCAATGCTGCCAGACTTCTGCACAGCCCATCACACCTACACCCCAAGGTTACAGTCCTCTCTCATACATGAACAGAAGCCAGTGTTTCTCAAACTACAACACCATGCCGAGGAGGATTGGATTCATAAGCACCCTCTGTGTGCTGCAAGAAGTCCTTCTCTCAACCAACAGAATCCCTGGGCTATCTTCTATTTCAGAGATCAAAGGTTTATAGCAAAGTCAACAAACAACTAAGTTGGTAGGCCAATTCTGGCTCACTGTGTGTTTCTTTATGACCATGAGCTTAGAATGATTTTTACATTTCTTAAATATCAAAAGAAGAATATTTTGTGACGTGTGAAAATTATATGAATTCCGGTGTCCGTAAATAATGCCATATTGGAATACAGTAATGCTTATTTACTTCAGAATTGTTTACAGCAGGTTTGGTGCTACAACAGCAAAGTTGGGTTTTGAGTTATTGTGACAGAGATCATATGGTCCACAAGTCTAAAACATTTACTACCTGGCTCTTTAAAGAAAACATTTGCTGACCTCCAGGTTAGATACTTAGTCCCTTGCCTTTCTAAAGACCCCTAGACCCCTTATTCAAACTAGCTCATCACTCTCTCCTGACAGTTCTGCAAACCTAGGGAAGACAGAGATTTTGATAGGCATCAACATCACAAAACTAGGAGTGTTACACTCTTTGCCCAAGACAGCCAAAGCAATCTACCTCACATTTGCAGAACAAAGAGAGTCAGTAGCACGGACTATAGAAGTGTTTCAAGGGTGCTTACAGTCTCTGCCTACCTAAAGAAGCAGACAGCAGCTTCCTTGAAAAAAAAAAAATGTTTTAAGTGTTCCCTTGTATTAGATCCCTGCCACTTCTCATATCTAAACATGAAATATGAATTACATGTAGACTAATGATACTAGAAAGGGCCCTGAGCCTACCCAAAGAGAAAAGCTGGGCTAGCCAGCAGGAAGATCCTTAAAGATCCTTTAGTTTAATATAATCCTAAGTTTAAAAAAATGATTAAAATAAAAATATGCCCATCATAAAGTTTATCACTAAGTCCTGCTGCTGATGCTCAGTAAATCTCAGTTGAATTCGGGAGGTCTCATTCATTCATTCCTTCAGCAAATGTATTTGAGAAACTACTCATGTCAGACACTTTACTAAATCCTGAGACTCTAGCAGTTACTCACACAGATTAAGCAGCAGAAGAAATCACTGCTCTCAGAGCTCATGTTTAAGTTGAAGAGCACAGACAATTTTATATATAATATATAAATTATATATATGTGTGTGTATATAAATGTGCATATATATATTTAATAAAATATAAAATATGTTAAATGGTGACCAGTGCTGAGAAGAACAATAAAGGAAGAAAGGGGAAGAGGAGTGAGAGGAGTGGGTGCAGCTTTAGAGTGAGAAACTCATATCTGAATAAGGGCATGAAGTGGGGTAGGGATGAACGGAGAGGATGCCTCAAGGGGAAGCATTCCAGGCAGAGGAAAGAGCAAGGGTAGAGACCAGGGCAGAAGCTTGCCTGGTGGGAATCTTCTAGTGGAAATGTGTGTTCCTGTTCTATAAACAGCAGAGGCCAATGCAGCTAGAGCAGAGCCAGGGAGGCGTAGAATCAGTGTAAGATCTTAGAGAGTTGGGATGCAGGAAGTAGGAGAGAGAACAGGTCAGTCCCTGTGAACCAGTGGAGGATTTTAGAAAAAAAAAAAGTAGGGACATCATGTGAATTATATTTAACAGGATCTTTCTGGCTGCAGCTGACTTTGAGAGGACCAAGGGTGAAAGCAAAAAGATCAACTGGGAGACTCCTGAAATAATCTAGACAATGCCTGAGAGTGGCTTAGACCAAAGTAGAAGCGGTGAAGATAACTCAAAGTAGTTGAATTCTGGACAGATTTCAAAGGTAAAATGGATAAGATTTGCTAACATGTTAAGTGTAGTACGAGTGAAAGAGAGAATTCAAAGATGATTCTAAGATGTTTTTGCCCAAACAACTGGGAGAATGGAATTCCCAGGGAATGAGATGGAAGAAACTTGAGGTTTGGGGTAACACTGACTTTAATTTTGGACATAATAAATTTGAAAGGTCTATTAGCCACCTGTGAAGAAATGTTAAATACACAGCTACATATACAAACCTGTGGTTCTGAGAATAGTTCCATCCTGAGGGTATACATTTGGGAGTCAACTACATGGAGGTGGCATGAAATTCTTGAGATCAGAAGAGATTATCCAGGGAGTGAGCACAGATAGAGAAAGGAGAGGCCACAGGTCTGTGTCCCAGTTTTCTGGCAGAACACAGTGCAGTGTTAACCATTGCCATACCTCACCAATGAAACTAAACCACACTTACCCAACAGCCCCAATTATTTGGAAAATTCTTGAAAAAAAGAAAGGAGTAGAGCAGCCCAAGGAGCTGTTAATGTGTCTTAAAATTTATTCACTGTAACTCCCAGCAAAGTTCCATAGGACATCACCCAGGGCTGGTTGCAGCCTTTCAGATGCATGTGCAATGACAGAAGCAAAATGCGACTGACAAAAGTAAATCAGACACAGCTTAAATAAGCATGCAGGCTAAAGTTTTGACTCCCTGGTGCTTAGCCCATTTCTCTTTCTGATAAATAACTCTACCACCTTACTGTTGAGGTAGCAAATAGTTGTAACCCCATCTGGGCTAGCCTGAATCGTGGGTCTGTTAGGGCTCCTTAAAACTACTATTTTGTTCAGGTTGTGTTTAGGAGGACTGAGCACTCAGTGGGAAAAGTTGCTAGAGGCAATGCTCAGCTTCTCCTCAACTATCCAAGCAAATCTGCGCCAGCACCAAGCTAGCACACTCCACTCAAGACCACCAGCACTCTGCAGGAAACCCTCTTCCCCAAAGGTGGCTCAGTGACCACTTAATGCTATTTCAGCATGACCCTTACATATGATGACCATGCGATTAAGTGTCCAACCTGGGATACTTTCTAGTGTCAAAGGGGGTGCTATTACAACAGGTATCAACTGGGACTGTGTAGACAGAGAAGGATTCGTGGTCCTACCAATTCACACCCTCACTTACTCTACTCCAATTCCAGGAAGCTTATGAAAGACCTTCTCCCCAAAACATAAAATACTCCCTGAGATGACTTCTGGTAAAAACAACGTTGTCAGAAATAGTTTAGCATGCCTTACAGATGTGAGGTCCTATACAAGTTACTGACCAGCCATTCTTTCATCTATCTCTGCCTATCTTTTATGGAGCACCTGTTCTGTCCCAGGAACAAGGGACACAGATTTATAGAAGGGAATCAGTATTGGTTAAGTTCATGTTTAAGAATGTTAACTCACTAAATTCTCACAAAACCAGTGAGAAGTTAACCCTCCTTGAGCAGTGAATTCATGAATGCTTAGGGAGGTTATGGAATGTGGCTAAAGTCACACAGCTAGCAGGTGACAGCAGCAGGATTTTATGTCATCACTGGCTGATAAGCCTGTTCCTCTTTCCTTGTGCTACACTGAGAGGAAAGATGGTGAAAGACATGAAAGGAGCTCCTGAAAAATGAAGAAAGACTCTTGAAAGATAGAAGGAGTTCATGTCCCACAAGATGGCTCAGGCTTTGGCACAGTGTTTCATGGCACTTTGGGAGGCTGAGGCAGAAAGACTGCTTGAGGCCAAGAGTTCAAGACCAGCCCGGACAGTAAAGCAGAACCATCTCTACAAAAAAGAATTAAAAAAAAAATAAGTTGGTTGAGGCCACGTGAGAGACTACCATACTTCCTCTTTCTTATTTCCATAACAAATCATTTCAACATACAATCAGATTAAGAAAACTGCTGTGAAAATTTACCATGTGACCCCTTCCCCACCACCCCACTAAAAATACAGGAACCCCTCCCGGTGTCTCCTAAAATATTCACTGAGGAATCTTTCAGATGGCACCATAGGCAACTTGATCTGCAAAGAGAAACCCACAGTCACTAATACCACCTTCTAACAGTCAGTAGTTTCTTCACTAATTATGAATTTACTCTCCCCACCACAGATTTATTATTAGTCCTAAGGTTTCATCATCACCCAGCATTTGCCAGTGCTGCCCTAAGGCAGCTGGCCATCAGAGCCATGTGGGAGCATCACTGCTCAGGCTTCACTGCCAGAAAGGCTGACACCAGAGTTCTGCATTGCACCAGGGAATCAATATTTTTAACAGGTTCTCAAAGGGATTCTGATGCAGTCAGACCACAAACACTTGGCTTTTGGAAATCAAGAAGTACCATCAGAGAGAAAGTTTGTATGAAAAAAAATATATTACAAGTGTGGTTCTTGCTATTTCTGCCAAACTGCCATTTTCTCCAAAGTACTTCTTTCTGGTAATGAAGGATGACAGCTAAACCCAATTAAAACTTTCTGTGATGCTACTGGAGCCCGGCGTGATGGTTAATTTTATGTATCAACTTGCCTGGGCTGAGGGATGTCCAGGTGGCTGGTGAGATATTATTTCCAGGTTTGTCCGTGAGAATGTTTCTAGAAGAGATTAGCATGTGAATCAGTAGACTGCATAGATTCCCTCACTAATGCAGGTGAGCATCATTCAATCTCTTGCGAGACTGAATAAAACATAAATGCAGAGGAAGGGCAAATGTGCTCTTTGTTTGAGCTAAGACATTCCCCTTCCTCTGCCCTCAGACATTGGCACTCCTGGCTCTCAGGCCTTTGAACTCAGACTGAATTATACCACCAGCTTTCCTAGTTATCTGGCTTACACACAACAGATTGTGAACTTGTTAGCCCCTGTAATATCATAAGCAATTTATATAATAAATATCTGTATCAATACAGATATAGATAGTTTTATTTCTCTAGAAAACCTTAACTAATACATCCATTGATATTAAAATCATTATCAACCTGATATATATTGGTAAATTAGAGTATGTCCCATCATATTATAGCATAATGATAAAGTCCTAACACATTTTTTTTTACTCTGGCAATTTGGGGTCTAGATAGCCTTCTCACAACTCAATGTAGGACATAATTTAGATTCTTGTATGCAGATAAGCCCTTATCACCTTTTCAAAAAGTATTCTTTATAGCATTAAGTAACAGATGACCTAAATATTTTTAAAGTTTATAATTTACCTTTAAATCTGTAATTTGTACATTAAAAAGTTCAGGGATTATAAAGGCCCTGGAATTAACACAAAAACAAATATATTTTCAGTATAGGAAACAATCTCTTGATTATGATTAAAAGCAACCTTATTTTTATCTCTCACCGTTTGGTTGCACCTTGAATTCCTTGGGATCTTTAAAGATGTTAATGCCTAGAGCCTACCCTCAATGGTTCTGATTTATTTGGACTGTAGCATAGCCTGGGCATTGGGATTTTTGAAAGTTTCCCGGGTGACATTAATGCACAGCCAAGACTGAGAAGTGTGCTTTGTACACGATGGAGTGGGAGTACTCTGCAACTGAACCAAGGCTTGGGCAAGTCCCTAACTTCCCAGCAACTCTCAGAGGATGCAACCTTCTGCTCACCTGTGTAAAGCACAGTCTCAATGAGGAAGTTTGACAGTCCAGCTCCTTGGAGAAACCCAGCCTCTAAATTTCTCTGTTTACCTTTGTCTCTAATGTCCTCTCTATCTCACATGGCTCGGGTGGTGGAGGGTTGGCCAGTGAGCCCAGTCCTCCTGCTCTCTGCTCTCTCTGCTCATCTGCCCCCACAATACATCAGTATTCTACTTTGTGAAGGCTGGGCTGGGAGGTAAAGAGGTGTGCATAAGGAGAGAGAAAGAGTTAGCACAGTTACTTGGCTGGGAAGTTTCTTTGGACTTTCGGGGCCTACCAGATGGTTAAAGCTGAAGTTCCGGCTGAGTAGACAGATGTTAAGCTATTCCTTTCCTAAATGAGGCTCTTTCACGGTCTCTTCAGAGATTTCTTTGTTGGGACATCCCTCACCTGCAGTTTCCTTGGTTGCAACTCCTTTCCTGGCTACTTTGCATGTCCATACTAGCAGTCCATACAGACCTCTTTTTTCTGTGGTTTCTTTTCCTCCCTGTTGGTCCCCAGGTAAAATCTCTTCCCCCTGGTACACATCTGGTACAGCGAAACACTGGCACAGCCCTTAGAGCATGCTCTCAGGGCTCTACTTCAGGAAAACTTAGCCCTTTCATTGTTCTTCCCAGTTCCTGGCCCTAATCAGACTCAGTGCATTCTGTTAGATTTATCAGGCTTCACAAATCAAGGGCACATTTCAGAGCCCTCTGGGACATCTACTTGAACTCACTTCACTTTCTCAGGTTGGTGTGTTTAGAGTCAAAATGAAGCCAGTGGGCTGCGAGGTGAGGGTTGGGGCAGGAAGAACAAGAGAGCCTAGTTGGATATGATGTCTTTGGGGAAGAGGTCAGAGTGTAAAGGGGCCTAATAAGCCAAGGTACCTGCAGGGGGTGCCCACTAGAAGGCTTTCAGCAGAATGCGATGTGATTTAATTATGGTTCAAAGAATAGTGTGGACAGTAGGCAGACAAGAGTAGAATCAGATATGAGGCATCGTAGATAAGACCTGCTCTTATGGCCCCTGCTGATGGCTAGGGCATTTCCCCTGAACCTCTTCTACAGGTCAAGAAGACACTTTGCTCCTTCCTTTATCCTTAACCCTCTGCCCAAACCTGAGAAAAATATGTCAGAGGCCCATTGCAGTTTAGAATGTCCTTATGCTAATCCCAAGATTCTCATTTAGGAACGAGTCCATAATGGTTTCACTGGAGTGAAGCAAAGGCAACTGTACAAATATAATCAGCCCACTGAAGGTTTTGTTCTGCAACATAAGAGTTTCTTCTGTTTAGCACCATCAAACAGTCTGGTCGATACGCTCACACATATCAATACCCTTAAGAAGTTACCTTCTCCCTTTTTGGAGGGCAATTTGACCACATCTATTAAAACTTTAAATGCTCATAAAATTTGACCTTGCAATTTTACATCTGGCATCCATCCTACAGAAACACTGAAGTCTGTGCACAGAGTTATATACACAACAACATTCATTTTGCATTATTTGTAATAATGAAAATTGGAAACCTAAATGTTTCATCAGTATAATGGTTAATTAACTCATGGTAATTCATATTACATATAGTTATGCAAAAGAAGACCAATTTGAACTCATGGAAACAATGACAAGATTTATGGTTAAGTGGGGAAAAACTAGTTTCAGGATAATGTGTATGGCAAGATCCCACTCTTGGAGAGAAAAAAAGATATATGTGTGCAGTGTATGCACCTATGTCTGTAAATGCCCACAACAGAGTCATCAAACTATTAACAGCAGTGGCCTTTGAGAAAGGGAGTGTGAGTGGAAAGAAGAGGCAAAAAAGAGACTACAGATTGCTCAGCAGTTCATAGTGTGATTTAATCTTTTGTCATAATAATGCATTTGTACATTTCCTATGTGACTTTTTTAACTAGAAAAAATAAACAAACAAACAAAAAAACAAGAAATACAGAAATGTAGTTTAACCTAAAAATCTTGGGTATTACTTCTTAATTTTAACAAAAATGTTCTTAAAATCCTAGTCTGGTTGCTTTTCCGGCCTTTCTAAATTCCTGACCTTCGCTGCTCATCAAATTCTAATTAACCTTGTGGTTCCCCGGAGCCTTGCAGGTGTCTGGACCGGCTGGTGTCTCCTGGAGCAAACCAGCCCTCCTCCTTGTGGTAGGCAACTGCCTGGGTGCTAACTCCTTGTTGTCAGCAGTGTAAATGATTCCACTGGTCTTCTAGGAGGCTGGAACTTCGTAGAGCTCAGTGAATAATAGCAAATTCAGTGCTTAACAGGACTTGTCACGCATGGAAGGAGCTGCGGCACCCACCACAGTGGTCACCGGACCGCAAGTGTGAAGGGCTGGCTCTGACAGCGATTGCTCTCCCTAAACAGGTCAGGGTTTGTTCTGCCTCAGTACAAACAAACAGTGCCCTCTTCTGCCCAGCAGCAGAACTTCTCTTCAAAACCATCACCTTGTGGAGTATCTGGAACTTTCACCCTGTTAGGTTGTTGCATTGCAAAATGAGCCAAAGAAACTGGAAAATAACACTGATGAGAGAGAGGTCATCTGTCGGAAAGCTGTCACTCTGATTTTGCCCTAAATTCATGTCCCAATTTTACAAGTATTCTATTTTAACCACAGAGAAGATGAAAAAGTTTAAATAATGGAGTAAGTTACATCTATCAAACTGGCCAAAAAAAAAAAATTGTAAATGTTTAAACTTTGTATTGCTATGATGAAATATTATCCATGGCATGGAATATCAGTTCAAGCTTTCTGAGAAACAGTCTGGCAGCTGGTTACCATTTTTAAAACATTTTTTATTACATATTAGTTCAACAATCATTTATTTGGGAATATTTCATGAAAAAAATAGACCCAAAGACAATAAACTAATTTACATAAAGATGTTTAGAGCCATGTCATACTTCATTATTATATACTGAAAAACTGGAAAAACTCAAGTACAAATGGCAAGCAGTAAATAAATGGTTATATGAAGTACAGCATAACATTACCACGCTTTACTATAAAGCCATTATGAATTGTAATTTCAGGCCAGGCATGGTGGCTCACGCCTATAATCCCAGCACTTTGGGAAGCCGAGGAGGTGTACTGCTTGAGCTCAGGAGTTTGAAACCAGTCTGAGCAAGATGGCAAAACCTCGTCTCTACAAAAAATCCAAACATTGGCTGGATGTGGTGATGCACGCCTGTGGTCCCAGCTACTCAGGAAGTTGAGGTGGGATGATTGCTTGAGCCCAGGAGGTTGGGCTGCAGTGAACCTAGATAGCACCACTGCACTCCAGTCTGGGCGGCAGAGTGATACCCTGTCTCAAAACAAACAAACAATAAAAGGTAATTTCAGAGACTGACATGATACATTTACTGTGTATACAATACTGGAAAAATATAGAATACAAAATGAAGCTCATACTCTTACTATAATGCAAGTGTACACAATGGTAAAGGATTTTAGAGTAAACAGAGTTTAGTATTCATTCTTATATCTAAAGATAGTTCAGTATGAAGCAATAAAGAAAGGTAGGAGAGGGAAAGAAAGCAACCCAGAAAGCAAAATCTATTAGCTATTGTTTCGTGCCTCATTTCTAACTGCCTCATCTCAAAGTATCATCTCCTCTGTTTTGGAAGCCAGAGAAATCTATTTTACTTCATTAATAGTTTGTAAAGAGAGAGCATATCACTTATTAATATACAAAAAAGCAAAAATGGCTTTAGAAAGGGTTGCCAAACTCCCTTTGTCTTCTCTTAAGTACACTTCACACTTGGCTCATACAGATAGAAGCTTTAAAATAATCTAGGTTCAATTGTTAGTATTTATAATCTCTAATCTAAGGCTAAAAGTCAAGTTTACTCAGAAGGTTCAGGAATATGTAAAATGACAAAAAGTTTCATGAAACCCCTGATAAGGCTAAAATCTGACAGCTTGATGGAGACATCTCATATTGAGAGTTCAGGCGAAAACACTGAGCTTTTGTAATTCTCACTGTTAAATTCACAATTTATTCTCAATTCTAGCCTGAAGATATTTAAAGTATGGGCTTGAAATGTCTAACAAGACACAAACCTTTGCAAGAGCTCAGCACTCTCTTCCATAAGGACCAGGGTCAAAATTTATCCCGTGTTAAGAACCACACAAGGAGTTTGTTAAAACCTCATATTCCTGGGCCTCCTTTGCCAGAGATTCTATGTAGGTCTATGACAAGGCCCCGGAATCTTTTGTTTGTTTGTTTGTTTGTTTGTTTTAACAAAAATCATGGGAGCTTCTGATGCAGCTGGCCCCTGTACTTGGATAAATATTAGTGTAGTGAACAGTAGGGTTCCTTAATTAACCTCCTTGAAAATTTGTCAGTCAGTCAGTCCCTTTGGAGCTGGGATTCCAGACACTATGTTAGAAAACACAGAATTCAATCAATTCTTAACATCCCTGTTACCAGATCACGAGTCCATGCCCCACTGCCTCTTGCCTGGCCCTTGTGATGGCCTCCTCACTGGCCTCTGGTTCCTTACTCTTGCTCTTTGCACAACAGTCAGAGTGGCCATCTCAAAGTCCAAGTCAGACCGTGTTACTCTTCCTGATTCCTGACTGTTGTTTACAAGGCCCTGCATAATCTTATCCCTAGCTACTTTCCTAATCTCATTGCTTCTTCCCTTTTCCCTCTCTACTCCAGCCACAGTGACCTTCCTGCCTTACTTCAACATATTAATTGTGCCCCAGACTCAGAGACTTTGCACTTTCTGATCCCTTTGACTGGAATGCTCTTCCAGTCCCGCTTGTGCTTTCGTCTCATTGGCACCCAGAAGAGAGGCCCTCCTAGTCCCCTAGTCTGTTATCCTTTGTCCTCTTATTTTTCTTTTAGGCATTTGCCACATGACATATGATATTTTTAATTGTGTCTTTGTGACAGCAGTGGCTTTATCTGTTTAATGCATGACTCACTCTCAGCAGGTAAAGTGATATGTGCCATGTAAAAGGTGTTCAATAAGTATCTGTTGAATGAATAAATGTAGGAATTTCACATGTAGAGTCTTTGGGAAATAAAATATAGGTAGAATCTTTTGGGGTCTACTTGTAGAATCCAACTGCTGGTTTTTTACAGTTCTCTTAATGACTATTATGAAGGTATATGAAGAGGCAGATGCCTTGGGAAGCTAGTGAAGCCAAAACCCCAGAGCTTCTCGCTTGCTAGACTCTTGTGAAGGCTGGGAATTTCTGTCATGGAATGTTCCAGATGAGGAGGGGAAGCCCAGCTGCACTCAGGACACATTTCTACGTAAGCAATTCTAGTGCATTGTCCAGAAATATCTAGAAGTAAGGCACCTAATTCTCCCAGCTTCCAATAATTTATCAGAATTTTTCTTCTGATGGTGAGTATTCACTCTTGTCCCCAATTTTGTATTTGTAGTTTTAAAATACAGTTTTCTAAAAGGGGCCTGTGTTATATATAGTTTTTATGTGGCAGTTGATCTTGCCTTCTCACTAAAGTTGGAAAGTCCTTCAGGACTGAGACTGTGTTTTATACGTTCTCTGCTTCCCATCCCTGGGATACAACTGAGCTCATGGAGGAAGCCAAGCTAATGTTCTGGCCCTCAGTTCCCTGCATGGATCAAAACTGGTTTGGGAGGTTGTAAAGCATACTGCTTTAAAACTAAAAGGAGGTTTTTTTTTTCCTTAATTGTCAATATTTGCATTATAATATTTATTTTGAAAGATTCTGCACTTTCATTTCAATTAAGGATTAAAAGTGTGGTTCTTCTGATTCCACTGGCATTTATTTTGAGTAAATATATATCTACAAGGTAATTATCGAAAAATATCCAGGGGCTGGGCACAGTGGCTCATGCTTATAACCCCAGCACTTTGGGAGGCCTAGGCAGGCAGATCACTTGAAGTCAGGAATTCATGCCCAGCCTGGCCAACATAGAGAAAACCTGTCTCTACTAAAAATTCAAAAATTAGTTGGGCATGGTGGTAGGTGCCTGTAATCCCAGCTACTAGAGAGGCTGAGGCACGAGAATCGCTTGAACCCCGGAGGGAGCTGAGATCGCACCACTGAACTCCAGCCTGGGTGACAGAGTGAAACTGTGTGTCAAAAAAAGGAAAAATATCGAGGAAGACTCATTTTTTTAAGAAGCGAGAAAAAATCAGGAATTTTAATGAAGAACAAATTTGCACTTAGCTCTTTATAATGGAGACTTATTGGCTTACATCTCTTATTTTATATAATTTTACTTACCAGTAATAAAATACTGTAAAGCATCATTTTGATCCCAAAGGAGTGTGAAGCTGTTTAGAATCAAATTTGGAAGATAAAGGTACTGAGTCTGTCTCTGACCATTCATGAGAGGTTCAGTCTATGCTACTAAGATGCAGTTCTGGGGCAGGTGTGATGGCTCATGCCTGTAATCCCAGCACTTTGGGAAGCTGAGGCAGGAGAATTGCTTAAGCCCAGGAGATTGAGACTAGCTTGGGTAACATGGCAAAACTCTATCTCTACAAAAAAACAAAAATTAACCAGGAATGGTGACACAGACCTATAGTCCCAGCTACTTGGGAGGTTGAGGTAGGAGGATCACCTGAACACCTGAGGAGATTAAGGCTACAGTGAGCTGTGATTGCAGCACTGCACTCCAGCTTGGGCAATGGAGTGAGACCCTGTCAAAAAAAAAAAAAAATGCAGTTATGTAGAAGTATTAGTAACTCAGTGTCAATTAGAAGTTTAGAAGTTCATGAGACAGACCATATGTATACAATCCACAAAGTCAAAGGCTCTGTAAACACCAATAAATGCTGCAAACAATCTTGTGTCAGTCAGTCCTGCTAGATTTCTCCTGCTGGAAGAAATCTAGCAGGAGAAATCACAAGGAGATAAGTGCCGTAGCAATGATCAGTAGTGAAAGAATCGTGATTAAAATTCTCTATACTTCTCATGCAGACTACCAATACAGAAAGCACATACTTGCAATTTATCAAGGAGGACAGTGGCATAGATTGTTGACTAAAAATCTAGAAATTAATAGTTCACTAATATGGAAACTTGGAGATAGATTCCACAGTTTCCATCCAGATGGAGCCATACACAACAAGAGATTGATGAGACAAAAAAAAAAAATTGTAAGAATTAGAAAATTCCAGTCAGAGATACGGTGGCATGAAATCTTCCCTGAGTGTTTTAGTGGAGCTCAGTGTTTCCATCAGCTGTTCCACATGACAGCACATTACTAGGAGATAATTTGAGAGGACCTGGATCAAAGTCGCTTGCGGCAATTGCTGTTGGCAGTCTCTATTGGCATTTTGAAATGACAGCCTCTCTGGTAACTGTCAAAATCTGGGTTCATGTCTACATTGTTATGTTTGAGCCAAAGGCATTCTTAACCCAAACTTGGCCCTTGTCACCATCTCTATTACCAAGTCCTCCCACAAGTTTTATTTTACTAAAGGGTTTGGAAAGGCATTCACAAACTTATAAAAACAATAGTGTTTCATAAGCTGCCTGGTGGCTTCTATAACATTGCCATCTGCCATCTACCTCTGTAACCTGGCCAAGGAATTTTCACCTAATTGCCTTTTCAAACAAGGAATTCTAAAAAGCAATGATTGTAACTGTTTAATATACAACTTACAAAAAAGTTGCTTTCATTTTTTGTCAGTCCACTGATATGAGATGAGAAGTGCATGTGTGTATGTGTGTGTACGCAGGCATACACACACATGCATATTTCTCAGGAACAAAGTCACTAATGGAATTTGACTACCTCCATTCCACCCCACTGTTTTCAATTACACAAACTCATTACCTAAATTATAAGGACAAGATAGCTCTAGAATTGCTACAACGATGATTAAAGTGAAGGTGAAAGATTATTTTTTACCCAGCTCAAAATATCCACCTTGAAATTGCTAATGGGTAAGAGAAGCTAACTAACAGACTATACTATCTCCCCGCCCCTCCCCACGCCCAGACAGAGTCTCCCTCTGTCGCCCAGGCTGGAGTGCAGTGGCGGGATGTCCGCTCACTGCAAGCTCCGCCTCCTGGGTTCAGGCCATTCTCCTGCCTCAGCCTCCCAAGTAGCTGGGACTTCAGGCTTCCAACACTGTGCCCTGCTAATTATTTGTATTTTTAGTAGAGACGGGGTTTCACCATGTTAGTCATGATGGTCTCGATCTCCTGACCTAGTGATCCACCCGCCTCGGCCTCCCAAAGTGCTGGGATTACAGGCGTGAGCCAACACACCCAGTCCTAACATACTACACTATCTTAAAGGTTGCCCTGAATAAAAACCGTAATTTGAGGAGTCCCCATAACTAAATGGGGAAAGTTGTATTTTTGAGATGAGAAGTTTCCTCAAATTTTGCTATGTAGAGATAAGAAATTGGCTCTTTCTGGCCACCTTCTGTATCATTCTGTCATTCACCACCATAAGTAATTGGCTCCTTTCCTCCACTGTCTCTCATTATTTTCCTCCTCCCACTTCTTTCCTTTTCCTAACTCAGTTCCCTTGCTTTGATTTTCTTTCCCCTCTGCCTTGTCTATACCATACCATTAACAGCATCACCTAGGATTCACAATGGATTCTAGTGTTCAAGGTTCTGAAATGGCTGGGTCAGTCATTTCTGATCCTTTTCCATCCCCAAACACATAAGGGATGTAGCAGGCAGCCCCATCAAAATCCATGGCTCTCTACAGCACTAATTTTAAGAGGTGGAGAAGGGCATATCAGATTCTCCAACGAAAAGGAAACTTTGTAGGTTGAAAACATTCAAATACTTCCAATCAAGATCTGATCAGCAATTTCCCTACATTCCTTCTATGCTGTGTCGGCATCACTGGAAAGAGCCTCGCCTAATGTGGTGGCTTACGGACCAGCATCACTAACATCACCAGGGAACTTGTTATAAATGCAGAATCTCAGGCCTCCACCCTAAACCTACTGAATCAGAATCTGTATTTTAACTAGATGCTCACATTAAAGTTTGAGAATCACTGTGCTCTCATGGTAGGAATACAGTAAAACACAACATATCTAATGGTGTAAACAGCATTCAACTACTGATAATAACATATGTAATAGGATATTATGATGTTTGGAGTAAAGCAAGCTGCTTTTTATTTCTAGCATTTAATAACTGAATCTTCAACAAATCATTTAACCTCCCAGAACCTCAGTTAACTCATGTATAAAATGGAGATTATATCTATCTTACATAGACCATGCACATATGATTTTTAGGACAATGCTAGGCTTAGAGTGTGTGAGCAATAATTTTTTACTACTTATAGTTAAAATTATTATTATCATCATTATTTAATCAACTTGGCTTTATGTGCTAAAAAAGAAAAAAACTATTTAGATCAAGTTACACATCTTCCCAAAGCTTACAGCATAAAATGAGCAATAACTATATGGGCAATTGCACAAAAAAAAGCAATATGCTGACAAGATAACACATTCATTCAAATCTGTTTATGCTGAAATTTTAGTGAGCGTGAGCTTGGGTTTATTAGTCTGACCCACTGATTAAATAGCATTATTTGAGTCATAAACTACAAAATCAGAAAACCACTAAGAGATGATGAGATTAAAACATTCACCAAACAAGAAATATGTCAAGGAAGAGTCAAAAACTTTGGTACCAGAGAGGCTTTACGCTGCTAGATATACTTTTTTAATCAAAATGCCAACTTAATTGTTAACGGAATTTTTAATTCTCTATTACAATCCGAACTGGCTAAAACAAATAGTTTCTTCTAAGCTTAAACCAAACATTTAATTAAACCTACCAAGCATAAGTGGCATATTTTTTTATCCTGTCCCTTAAGTAAAAGTGTCAGAAAAGGCCTTTTACTCTTTGTTAATTGAAAAATAAATGGGTCTCCTGGAGAACAGAGTCATCTCTTTTGAACAATTCATCCACCATGCAATTGTGCAATTTATATCTATTCTAGGTACCAACCTTTGTCATTGCTTAGTCTGATAATTAGGAGTGGAAACTAGAAATAAATAAAAGCATTATTTTTTAAAATATTTCAAAGTCTTGTTTTTAGTACTTTGCATTCAACTCCAATCCCCAACATAACGTCTTTATGTTTAAAAATATAATTTTAAGAAAAGATTATTTATATTGTTTTCAGATAATCCTTTTGAACCATCTTACCAGTAATTAAGAGATAACTATGAGGCCATGCACAGTGGCTCACACCTGTAATCCCAGCACTTTGGGAGGCCAAGGCAGGAAGATCACTTGAGATCAGGAGTTTAAGGCCAGCCTGGTCAACATGGCGAAACCCCATCTCTACCAAAAATACAAAAATTGACCAGGTGTGGTGGCACATGCCTGTAGTCCCAGCTACTGGTGAAGTTGAGGTGGGAGAGTCACTTGAACCCTGGAGGCAGAGGTTCCAGTGAGCTGAGATCACGCCACAGCATACCAACCTGGATGAAAGAGTGAGACCCTGTTTCAATTTAAAAAAAAAAAAAAGAGAGAGAGAGAGAGATTAATGTGAGTCTTTTCCTCAATTTCTTCACCTGTCCCCTTTCTAATGTGTTTACATTCATTGAACTTAGATGTCCAGATAATCAAAACCCATTACCAACTGACTTTTACTAAAATCACTTCTTCACTTTCTCAGTAGTTATATTAAAAAGACTAACATTTTTTATGTGTTTATTAATGTTTAAATATTAACAAATTTCATTAAATTAGCTAAATCAAATATTCTGGTACATAAAAATTAAAGTGAAATATATAGTAATATGATCCTCTTGTAGTTCATGAACATGATGACTGGGTGTTCACATACATATGTGAGACGTGCCACCCTCTGAACCTAGTTACAATGTGGGGACATTACCTGTCTGACCTGAAAAAAAAGAAATATATGCTAATAAAGTAGTTAATCGTTTGAGGTTTGAAATAGACTTTCATAGAAATTCTGTTGGAAATTCACAGATTGTATAACAGAGACAAGATCTATAGTTTACTATACAGAAATCCCTTAACACATGATTTATTTAGAACAGCACTGCCAGGTCACAAGTAGTGTCTAGATAACCTAGAAAGCCAAGAATTGGCTAGAAACCCAGTCATGGATAAAGCTCTGAAGTTGAATTAATTTAGAAAATAGAATGTGATTCACTTTGAGTTATCAAACAAACATAATTTATGAGTTTCCTCTTTGCCTGTATTTTTGTCTTGTTTTGCTGGGGGTTTTTAATCAACTTTCAGTCTAGAGGTTGGGGGTATATTCTCATCAGCTGACCAGAAGACTATAAATGAAATAGACAATGGAAAGAGCCTCCATTCATTCATTCATTCATTCATTCATTCATTTTCCAGAATTCTAGTATGTACAAATTTGTTTCTAATGCCTAGAAATTAGGGGGAAAAAAGGGCACTGCTCTGCTGGTCAAATGGGCAGTAAAATATATTTTCTTTAAGAAGGGCAAAAAGATATTAACCACTGGTGATATAATTAAATTATTTCATTATTTTAAAATTATGGTTTCCAAGACTTACACCTATTTGTTCAGAAGCTATGACATGCCAGTCACTGGCTGGTAGTGAGCAAGACAGCAGGGTCCCTGCCTTCATGGATCTGAAAGCCTAATGAAGCAGAAAGAGAAGTAAATTGGTGTTTACACGTGGTACTTAAAGTACAAAATTCTATACCATGTAGGAAAGGGGGCCAGCCCAGAACGAAGGCATTAGAAACTCTTTCCAGGTGAAAGAAGGGTATCTAAGTTGATTTCTGCAAGGTACTGACAAATATTTGCCATTAATTATCAAAGCAATAAAAAGTAAGATGATAATATATAACTTTTTACATATTAATACTTGTATTTATTTTTTTACTCCTGTGTTTGCGAGGTTTGGGGTAGGAGGAAATGGCCTGATAGAGTACTGGTGAGAATAAAAAAACTGGTATTATCACTCTCAGTACAATGTGGCAATATACATCAAAAAATATAGAAATATGTGTACATTTGATTTACCTAAAATACCAATTCTCGATGTTTACTTTAAAGAAGAATTAAATATATGGACAAACATTTTCTACTTTACCATCTAAATGTCTAACAATATACTGACAATTAAATAACTAATAGTACATTCACAAAATGAGACAGCACTAAGTTATTACAACATTGGCATAAAGAAATATTTATTAACATGTATGCAATCATGATATATTAAGTAAAATGAGAAGATTACAAACGTATGCATAATAGAAACCCTTTTTGTTTAAACACACACGCGCACAGAGCTCTGGAAAGATACAAAAACTGTGTTAAAGTTATCTTTGAGTAAGAAGATTATACTTTCTTTTTTGGGAGGACTTTGTGTGTGCCTCTATTTCCTAATTTTTTACATTAAAAACATGCTGCTTTTATAATTACGGAAACAAAAGTGATGGGATCAGGATAAATACATTAAATCCTAAACATTTTTCATCCCACCCTTCTTTCACCTCCTAAGGAGAAGCGATAATAAAGAGGTGCCATGTGAGAAAAGAAACTAGAGAGGCCACCCAGCGGGAGCACAGCTAGGGGTCAACAGGTGCAGAGCCCGTGGCAGAGCAGATCACCAAAGGCTTCGCAGGCCCAGAAAGAGGAGCCTTGACTTTCAAAGAGTCACGGGGCCCTTCGTAAGCTATTCTAAACCTTCCCTATCCAGGCAAAGCACTTGTTACAGAGGAACAAGATAACAAAAGAGCTCAAGGAAAAGAGGTCTTGAGGAATTAAAACTCTGCATTAAAGATGAGGCTGTCCTCAACACAGCCAAAAATGATTTTTTAAGACATCATATTAGCTTATGTCACTCTTCCATTCTAATTTCTCGAACCGCTCGTCTTTCACCCACAGCGATCCAAATTCTTTACATGGTCCCACAAGGTCTGGATCCCTGACAATCTTTCTGACTTTTTCTTCTTCTGTGATCCCTGTCTTTTACTCCACTCCAGACTAGCCTCCTTGCTATTTCTTTAATATACCAAGCACAATCTCACCTTGGAGTTTGTGCTGGCTGTTCCCTCATCAAGAATATTCTTCCACCCACTTCCATTTGGTTAGCTTCCTCCCAGCCTTCAGACCTTTGCTTAAATGTCACCTTTATCAAGTCCACTTTGACCACCACATTTAAAGATGCAACCATCTTTCATATTAACCCTGTCCTGTACTTCCAATTCTCCCATCCTGCTCTATTTTTTTTTCATAGCACAATCACCTTCTATCTTTCAACTTATTTATTGTGTTGATTATTACTTGTCTGTGTCCTTGCTACCAGGGCAGAGCTTTTTGTTTATATAAGCACTGACATATCATAAATATCTAGAACAGTGCCTAGTACTCCATTGTTCTTAGAAGATAATTTTCAATAAATAAATGAATGAATAAAGCTGCATGCTTATTTCAAGCTTCAGCTTTGAGTTAACTTAGAATCCGGTTACCTTTAGGGAAACCATGTAAATTAAGTATAAGAAAACCTAAAATAATTATAAGGTCTTAGAGAGGTTCTGCTGGGGTATTTGTAGTTATAATATTGAATAAATATTCAAACTGTTGTATGCTATCTATTAATGTCATTCTTAAGCTCTCATCTCTAAGATCTTGTGTTGTAAAAAGGAGCTTTTAATTTGATATCTAGGTTTTGGTTTCATCACCTGTAAGATGAGGAGATTGTACTAGGTCATCATTATAATTTCTTCTAAAGGTTTGCAATTTCACACGTAAGAATTTCAGGTATTTGTCCCAATATTATGGACTGAAATATTGCCAGTCATAGCCCCTCACAAAATATGTTGACTGGCCTTTTTTTGTATAAAACTGCCTTTCATTCATATTCTCCTTTTCTGGATTCTTCTAGAAAACATAAAAATTCAAATCTATGTTTATAAAAACACAAAAGCAAGAAAAGAAATATTGAGAGACTTCTCTTAATCTTAAAAAAACCTCTGAATTTTGGAAATTATTAAAAATGCTAACAGGACAAAACATATTCTCTTCTTAACACCATTTGAAAACAAGACTGTTTAGGAATATTTCATATGACAACATTTGCATGTAGTGAGTTTGAAAGAGGAGAAATTCTCCTTTTTCCCCCCCTCTCCATCAACCTCTCTTCTGAAAAAAAAATAAGTACTTTCACTATTGCATAACATGGTAGAGTTTATGAAAGTGCAGCTTCCATCATTTTTTCCCGTTTTTTACTATTACTTTGAAGGTTTCTTCTATTCTCAGGTTTTGATGGCTTCATAGTTTCGTAAAAATGTGAAGACATATTAAATTCCTAAGTTCAACAGCATTTAAATCCTTTCAGAATCATTGCAAATTCATTAAAACTAGGGAAAGCAAGTGACTAACTTGTAAATTCAGCATTGTTTGATTTTATAAAGATTATACTTTTAAACTTAATATATAAGAAAACATGATTTTATGAGCAAACCATACATAGATAATATACCCTGAGTTTTCCTAAACTGTGAAAGTAAACATGTCAAAACAATGAGTTAAGTTTTACATATTTCAGTGTTAATCTTCCTCTGTCTTTGCCACTCAATCTAACTAGGAAAAATACTTTTATGCCTTCAAAATTCGATGAAATATTACATCTTTAAATATGAACACTTCAGTGTTACTGCTTCATCAATGAACAATTAGTTGTTTAATATGTTACAATGATCTTCACATTAATTTGCCTGGAGTGAACAGGAGCTCCACACAGGATTGATCAAATGACTTTTAAGTTCCCCAATGCTAAATTGTCTCAGAATACAAATAGAAGTGCATTATAGCCACATGAGCACTCAATGAATTCCTAATGAGCAGATGCCATCAGAGTGATTGCAATACATAATGACATTACCTGCAGATGAAAGAAGCACCGAGCACTCTGCATTTGAAACCTGGCATTGCAATGACATTCTTTCCTGGGTCAATTCAAGTCTCATTTAGACTGCAAATGAATGTGCTCTAGAAGAAGGTATTTTATAAGTGGATTAAATGGATAGCTTTTTCTTTTTTTTTTTTTTTTTTTTTTTCAAAATTCTTAAATGTCCCTATTTTCCCTCAGAAATCATCTTTTCTTTAACTGGGGAATGCCAGACTAAGATTTCCAAAAACTTGATAAAGGTCCACATCAAATGAACCACCACACCCCCTCCTCCTCCATAAAGCGCCCTGAATTTCTACTTTCAGGGGCCACTTTAGTACAAGGGTTATAATGGCATAAAATAAGCTCTGAGAGAGAGATAATTTCAAGGAAGTGTCCACATCAAAACAAGAACTGCTTCATTCAGGGTATTTTTTCAAGAACGGGGATTTCTAGAGTAGAGACAATGTCAAATCTTCAGTCATTGTTTATCAAAACTGGACATGCACACTATTTCCTAATTTATTTTATTTTATTTTATTTTATTTTGAGATGGAGTCTCACTCTGTTACCCAGGTTGGAGTGCAGTGGCGCGATCTTGGCTCACCGCAAGCTCTGCCTCCTGGGGTCACGCCATTCTCCTGCGTCAGCCTCCCAAGTAGCTGGGACTACAGGCGCCCGCCACCATGCCCGGCTAATTTTTTTGTATTTTTAATAGAGGCGGGGTGTCACCATGTTAGCCATGATAGTCTCAATCTCCTGACCTCATGATCCACCCACCTAGGCCTCCCAAAGTGCTAGGATTACAGGCGAGAGTCACCGCGCCCGGCCAGTTTTCAATTTTTATAGCAGCTCCAAAGTGCTTTTCTGCTGTCCAGTTGGGATCCCATTCACTCCTTCTATCGTGTACTGTGTTCACCCATAAAATCAAACAAATGGAAAAATGTCCTCCCAATGCTTCAAAAAATTATCTTCTTGGAGCCAGCACAAGTAGATTACGAAGCATTGAACCCAGACATTATGTCCAGTGCATTTCATCTGAGATGGTGCAAGTGAAGAAGGGGAAAGGTGCCAAAGCTTCACACTGCTTAGGAAAAAAAGACAGTTAATTACCAAAAGGCAGTGCAGTCAAAAACATATGAGGACAGCAAAACAGACTGACTGCCTATTAAAGTACAACCTAATTAGAGGCAAAAGTGGTATGCATGGATATCTGTCAGAATTGGTTGGTTTATGCTGTAGTAACAAAAAACATCACCATAATATCAGATATTTAGTGCAAAAAAAAATGTTGTTTCTCAGTCACCCAAAGTGCTTCATACCCCGTGAAAATGTCTGTCCTGAAGGCATGGGCTCTGCTTCGATAGCTGCACTGACTGCATGGCACTATCCTTATAATAGTGCTTCCGAGTCACCACAGCAAAGGAGTGTGCTGGGCAGTCTCATGTGGATGGTAAGTACTTCTGCACCAAAGCACTGCTTGTCACTTCTACTCACATTTTGTTGACTAAACTGAGTCACCAGATCACGTCAATCTTCAAGAAAGAGTGGAAATATAATCCCTTTCCCACCAGTGTCCCCCAACATTGTGTGCCTAAACAGAGTAAAACCAGAAACACTGGTGAGCACCCCAAACACCTTCCACACCATGGAAAACCAAATGAATCAAATTTTCCTTCTAGATGTCAAGCTACATATTCCCCAACCTACACTGACTTTGTCCTAATCATTTCTTTATAAATAAACATATGTGGAATTATGGCATATAAATTGGCATGGAGATATGGATGCAGCAGTTAAGTAAATTAATATTAGTGGAATTAATCATTACATAAAAGATGGTTAAGATTATTTTATCCTTACTGTCAAAGCAGATAAAACAAATGAGATATTTATTTTAAACAAATGTTGATAGGTAAAATTATACTCATTTATTAAAGTGAACTAAAGAATGACTATATCGATACTCAGACCACTGCTGCCACTGCCAACACCAGCACAGACCACTTGGAAGCCAATAAATTATCTTTCCACTGCCACAGCCATTGACCACACCATGCCTGCTGCCCAGGGGCCCAAAGACCCACCCACCCACCTGGCTCACTGCTGCCATTGCCAGCACATGAGCAAGCTGCCTGGAGACCCAAGAATTTACCTGCCCGGACCTGCTGATACCAATGCCAGTATACGTCACCGTGGGGCCCAGTTAACCACTCAGTACAACTTTAGTCCACAACTGCTCATCCCCATCCCCAGAAAATCTTCACAACAGCCTTCTCTAAAAACTGCACTCTAAGCTACTGAGGAAGTCACAGACTGCTGAAGCTGTCTACGGGTTAAAAAATTATACAAAGACTACACTACTGCATGCCCCCAGAATCAAGGCCAAAGTGCCCTATCCAACCAGATAGATATATCTTAAGGAAAAAGTCCTCCCCTATGAAACCAATTCAAAAACCTGGAAAAACTGATTTTACAACAGATGTGCAGATATCAACTTAAGGACACAAAAAACCATTAATAACCAATGAAATATGACATTTCCAAAAGAACACAATAATTTTCCAGCAGTAGATTCCAATTTTAAAAAGTGTGAAATCTTGAATAAAGAATTAAACATAATTATATTAAAGAAGCTCGATTACATACAAAACAATTTAGATAAACAATACAAAGAAATCAGAAAAAATAATTCAGGATACAATTGAGAAATCTACCAAAATAATAGACGTCATTAAAAAACAGAAATTTGGGAACTAATTAATTCACCAAATAAATGCAAAATACATTTGAAATCTTCAGCAATAGACTGGATTACATAGAAGGAATAACTTTAGAACTTGAAGACAAGTCTTTTGAAATAACCCAGATACAAATAAAGAAAAATGAATAAAAACAATGAACAAAGTCTGCATGACATATGGTACACAATAAAGTTATGAAATATTTGAATTATCAGTGTCCTAGGAGGCAAAGGAAAAAATGGAAGGGATAGAAACCTATTTAATTAAACAATATCTTAAAACTTTCCAAATCTAGCAAGAGATGTAGACATCCAGATACAGGAAGCTCATAAATCTCCAAACAGATACAATTCGAAAATGTCTTCTCCATAGTACATTATAGTCAAATCGTTATAAGTCAAAGACAAAGAGAGAATTCGAAAAACAAGGAAAAAGCATCTAGTCACATTTAAGGGAACTCCAATCAGACAAGCAGTATATTTTTCATCAGAAACCTTACAGGCCAGGAGAAAGTTGGATTATGTATTCAAAGTGCTAAAAGAAAAAATTGCGAGCAGCAACATCCTTCATAAATGAAAGAGAAATAAAATATTTTCCAGACAAACAAAAGCTAAGGGAATTCACAACCACTAGACTGGCCTTATAAGAAATGCTGAAGGGAGTTCTACATGTGAAAGCAAAAGGACAATATCTACCATATGAAAACACATGAATGTATAAAGCCCACTGGTAGAGCAAACATACAAATGAGGATGAGAAGGGACTTAAATGTTACCACTATAGAAAACCACTACATGACAATGATAAACAATAAGAGAGAACAAAAAGAACAAAGGATATACAAAACAACCAGGAATCAATAAATAAAATGACAGAAGTAAGCCCTTACATATAAATAATAATCTTGAATATAAATGGATTACTCCTTCTATGTAAAAGATATGAACTTGCTGAATTTTATTTTATTTTATTTTATTTTATTTTATTTTATTTTATTTTATTTTATTTTTGAGAGGGAGTCTCACTCTTTGCCCAGACTGGAGTGCTGTGGCACAATCTTGGCTCACCACAACCTCTGTCTCCTGGGTTCAAGCAATTCCCCTGCCTCAGCCTCCCAAGTAGCTAGGACTACAGGCATGCACCACCATGTGCAGCTAATTTTTGTATTTTTAGTAGAGACAGGGTTTCACTATGTTGGCCAGGCTGGTCTCGAACTCCTGACCTCATGATTTGCCAACCTTGGCCTCCCAAAGTGTTGGAATTACAGGCGTGAGCCACTGCACCCAGCCCTGAATGTACTTTTTAAACCCAACTATATACTGCTTATAAGAAACTCATCTCACCTGTAAAGACACATGTAAACTGAAAGTAAAGGGATGAAAAAAAAATCCACACAAATAGAAACCAAAAACAAGCAGGAGTAATTGTACTTCTATCCGAAATAACAGATTTTAAGTCTAAAACAGTACAATTAGAAAAAGAAGGTCATAAGATAATAATAAAGTGATCAATTCAGCAAAAGGATATAATAATTCTAAACATATATGCACCCAACACTGGAGCACCCAGATATATAAAGCAAATATTTTAGATCTAAAGAGAGAGATAGACTCAAACACAATAGTAATCAGGAAGTTTAACATCCCACTCTCAGCATTAGACAGATCATCTAGACAGAAAATTAACAAAGAAACATTGTATTTAAACTGCACTTTAGACAAAATGGACCTAAAAGACATCTACAGAACATTTTATCCAACAGCTTCAAAATATATATTCTCCTCAGCACATGGAACATTCTCCAAGATAGACTATATGTTAGAACCCAAAACAAGTCTCAACAAATTTTTGAAAAATGAAAATTATATCAAGTGTCTTCTCAGACTATAATAGAATAAAACTAAATATCAATAAAAAATAAACGGGAAAAATACATAAATATAAGGAAATTAAACAACATGCTCTTGAATAACATTAGGTCAAATTTCTAGAAACAAGTGAAAATTGAAACACAACATACCAAAACTAATGGGATGCAAAATCAGTGCTAACAGGGAGGTTTATAGCACTAAAATCTACATCGAAAAAGTAGAAAGATTTTAAATACGCAATCTAATGATCCACCTCAAGAAACTATAAACACAGTAACAAACCAAACCTAAAATTAGCAAAAGGAAAGAAATGATATAGATTAGAGCAGAAATAAACAAAATAGAGACTAAAGAACACAACAAAGGATCAAAAAACAAAAGGGAAAATAAACTAAATTAATAAACCACTAGCTAAACTAACCATGAAAAAAGAGAGAAGACCCAAATAAATAAAATAACAAATGAAAAAGAAGACATTATAACTGACATCACAGAAATATAAGAGATCAGCACAGACTATTATGAACAACTACACACTAACAAACTAGAAAACCTAGAGGAAATGAATAAATTCCTAGAAACACACAGCCTAACAAGGTTGAATCAGAAATAAATAGAAAACCTGAACAGACCAATAATGAGTAATGAGATTGAATCAGTAATAGTAAAAATAAAATCTCCCATCAAAGAAGTTCAGGATCACTGTCAAATTCTGCCAAATTTAAACTTCCAAAGATCTAACAGCAATTATCTTCACACTATTCCAACAAATGAAAAGGAATGAATTTTTCCTAAGTCACTCTACAAGGCCCTATTACCCTGATACCCAAACCAGATAAAGATACAATAACAATAAATGAAACTACAGACCAATATTCATGATGAACGTAGATGTAAAAATCCCCATCAAAATACGAGCAAACTGAATGCAGCAGTACATCAAAAATATTGTATGTCATGATCAACTGATATTTATCTTATTGATACAAGGATGGTACAACATATACAAATTAATAAATGTTACACATTGCACAAAAGAATGAAGGGCAAAAACTATATGATTATCTCAACAGATGCAGAAAAAGTATTTTACAAAATTTAATATCCCTTCATGATAACTCTCAACAAACTGGGCATAGAAGGAACATACCTCAATATAATAAAAGCCATATATGATAAACCCACAGCTAACATCCACTGAATGGGGAAAAGCTGAAAGCCTTTCCTCTAAGAACTGGAACAAGACGAAGATACTCACTTTTATCACTCCTAATACATATAGTGCTAGATATCTTAGCCAGCCCAATTAGGCAAGAGGAAGAAATAGAAGCCTCCAAACTGAAAAAGAAGAAATTGAACTGTCCCTTTTGGCAGACAACTTGATGTTATATCTAGAAAAACCTGAAAATTCCACCAAAAAAAAAAAAAAAATCTTAAATATGGCAAATATACTCAATGAAGTGGTAGGATACAATATCAACATCCAAACATTAGTAGCATTTCTATAACCCAATAATGAACTAGCTGAGAAAGAAATCAAGAACCCAATACCATTTACAATTGCTACCAAAAAAATTACCTAGGAACAAATTTAGCCAAGGAGGTGAAAAACCTCTACAATATTGGTATAAAAACAAACACATAGACCAATGGAACAGAGTGGAGAACCAAAAACAAATCCACAAATTTATAGTTAACCGATTTTCTACAAAGTTGCCAAAAACATACATTGAGGAAAAAAACACCCTCTTCAATAAATGGTGCTGGGAAAATTGGGTATCCATCTACAAAAGAATGAAGCTAGATCATATCTATCACCCTATGCAAAAATCAACTCAATGCATTAAACACTTACACCTAAGATGCAAAAGTGTAAAACTGCTACAAGAACACATCAGGGAAATATTTCAGGACATTGGTCTAGGCAATGATTTTGTAGCTAAGACCTCAAAAATATAGGAAACAAAAACGAAATTAGACAGATGGGACTATGTTAAACTAAAAAGCTCCTGCGCTGCAAAGGAAACAATCAACAAAGTGAAGAGATAACCTGGTGAACAAAGAAAATATTTGCAAACTATCTGACAAGGATAAATACAAGGAACTCAAACAACTCAATAGTTTTAAAAAAACTACAAATAATCCCATTAAAAAGTGGGCAAAGGACATAAATACATATTTCCCAAAGAAAGACATACAATGGCCTATGAGTCTGAGAAAAAGGCTTGACATTGGTAATTACCAAGGAAACACAACTCAAAACCACAAAAATATCATCTCACTCCACTTAAAATGGCTATTTTTTTTTTTTTTAATGATGATGGTGAGAATACAGAGAAAAGAAAACTCTTAAATACTTTTGGTGGGAATGTAAATTAGTACAGCCATCATAGAAAACAATATGGGGGTTCCTCAAAAAACTAAAAGTACAACTACCATATGATACAGCAATCCCACTACTGGGTATTTATCCAAAGGAAAAGACATCAATATATCAAAAAGATACCTGCCCTCATGTTTATTGCAGCACTATTCACAATGGCAAAGACACAAGATCAACCTAACAAATACTTATCAACAAACAAATGGATAAAGAAAATGTGGTATACGTACACAGTGGAATACTACTCACTAAAAAGAATGAAATTATGTCATTTGCAGCAATGTGGATGGAGCTAGAGGTCTTTATTTTAAGTGAAATAAGCCACGTACCAAAAGACAAATATTGCATATTCTCATTCATAGTGGGAACTTTCAAAGTTTGATCTCATGAAGGTAGGAGAGTAGAAGGTAGATATCAGAGACTAAGAAGGGTGTGTGGGTTGGTTGGGGGTGGGAGCTGAAAGAGGTTGGTTAATGAGTACAAACGTACAGTTAGGTAGAACAAATACATTCTATTGTTTAGTAGCAGAGTATAATCACTATAGCTAACAACAATGTATGTTATATTTCAAAATAACTGGAATGGAGGACTTGAAATGTTTCTAACACATAGACATGATAAATCCTCGAGGTGATAGATACCCTAAATAAACTGACTTGATCCTTACACATTCTGTGCATGTAACAAAATATCACATGTACCCCATAAATACATAAAAATATTATGTATCAATTAAAAATGAATGACTGCACTAAGAATTGTATGGAAATAAAAATTTTAAATAAGGTATATGTTTCTATTTCTATATCCAAAGTTCTTATGATTTTTGCTAAAGTTCTTAACGTCAGACACTCATAAGAATGCCTGACAACAAGATCACTTGTAATAAAAGTCTAAAGCATATAATTTCACCACTAGAGTTAGCTGGATGCACAAAAAATTTTTAAAGCGTAATTAACAACCACAACAAAAACCCTTTTACATATTCTCTATATCATCCAGTATACTACAATTTGTTGCTTTTATTATTCAGTGAGAAGTCTTAGGGATATAAACATTATATCATATCATAAGCAGGTTTAGCAGATGAAAGCATTAGTTACTCAATATGGTGTGAAAACATAAGGTTAAATCAAAAACCAAAACATTTCACTGTGTAGTGTGACAAAAATACCTATAAGAATTAGAAAAGTTTGAATTGTAGCTTCTGTTGCTTTCTAAGGCAACAACGTTAAAGAAATCTACAGTTGCCATAAAAGTGGATAGGGCAAGAACTAAAAACAAAAAGCTCAAATGGGACAAGAAGGTAATAATTTGTTTGAATTATTATGATTGATAAAAATTAAAAAATAACTAGACAATAAAGGGAGAAAACGAGAAAATTCAAAACAGAAATACAAGCTATACCTACACATTGATTATTTTAATATACTAGTTCTATTTATCCCAGAGAGTGTTTATTCTCTTGCAGGCATCACATTGAGGGCTAGTACACTCATACCAGAAGCCTCGATTTCTCAGAGCCCTTTTGGATTTCTTCTTTTGAAAAATGTCAAGTGCAGTGGAAGCAGAGGTATTACTGGGCCTGAAAATCCCACATTTTCTTCAGTGCTGATTTCATTATATTAAGAAGCGCATTGCTAAGCTGGAGCTCATGGAGACAAGGTAGAGTGGGAAAACAGAGGATTAAAAAGTATACTCTTATGAAGAATGGATAAAGATCCTGGGGATATTTAACCTAGAAAAGAAAAGCCACAGGAACGACATGATACCTTCCTTGCAATATTTGAAGAACTGTATTCCACAAAGGGTATTTGATTTATCCTCTGTAGTTAAAAACCACAGACTGTTACAGGAATATTGATAAATATAAAAAGTATTGGTAACAATTAAACTGACCAAAAAGATACTATTTGGTAGTAAACTTCCCTTTATAGAACAAATTCCAAAAAAAATCAGATTCTTATCTTTTGGGAATGGTATGCAAGAACATTTATATTGAATGGGAAGTTAGATAAAAATAACCCCAGTATTCTTTCCAGTGTTCTGGTTATTATAATCTATGCATTTAGGGCTTGGACACATTTCTTAGATATAAATTTGATTTTAGGGAAACAAATCATTAACAGTGAAATCTGGTGATTTAAGTGGGCAACCAAACTAAGTTATGCCAAAATAAATATTTTATTGTTTATTGTATTTTTTGAATGAAGTGAGACCCTAAAAATAATAAACGAACTTTCACATTTGCTTTAAACTGACTCTGAATAGAAAGCCCAATGTAGTTTTTGTGCAGGTTTTGTTGGTTTTCTAGATGTCTGGTATTTCTAAAATGTATTTTTTTACCATAGAGATATTATTCTGTTCTTAAACATTTGAAAATTAATGTAAAGATGAAAAAACGCACAGTCCTATCGGTATAGTACCACCGCTGTTATTTTGAGTGGTCATTTTTCCAATCTTTTCCTTTTGTATGCAATGCTTATATACAGTCTATTCTCATTATTCGTGATAGCTATTTTCTATGAAGTTACCACAAACACTCATTTAGCAAAAAATGAGCCACTGTTCCTAGGAGAAATGTAGTGTTAGGCTCCTGTGAGCCTCTGTTCACATCTTCATCAATTAATCAATATATAACCTTGCCTTTTGTAAGTTTCTATTCAAAAATGCTTTATTTTTATATATTGTTGATTGTTTCATTAGCATTGAACTGACAGCCAACACCGCTATAACTAACTCACGCCTGAACAAAGCTTATCTAATACATTTATTTTCTCCATAAGGCACATCACAGCCTTTTTGTGCTTAGGAACACTAGACAGCATGTTAGAACCACGTCTGGAGACTATTTCAAATAGTAAAATCATCAACAAGAAGCTGGAAAAAAAGTTATTAAATAGACAGCCAAAGGACATTCACTGGTAGAATGGGAGCTGAAACAAGAATGCAGAGTACAACCTTGTTTAACTTCAGTCAGGAAATATGCACATCAAGTGACTGAAACGCTTGCTGCATTGCATATGGCTGCAAGTGACTGAAAAAGTGCCTTGGTATTGATTTGGGGGTGCACAAATAAATTTTAGCAAATAGAATTTGCAAATATGGAATATGCAAATAATGAGGCTCAATTGTATTTTGTATTCTGTCTCTTACTACATAGCTTTCATAACGACTTTTAATGACTACCTTCTAGCCTACGAGTAGTTCCACCAAACTTTATTCTGTCATTCTTAGATTGTTGCACCCTTAGCTCTCTTGAGTTAGGAACCTGGATTTGCAAGTGACAGACAACCCTTCATAAACAGATTTTAGAAAATCTCTTAATTTACAGAACCTGAAAAGCCCAGAAATACCTCTTGCTGTCTTCAAACATTGTGACCTTGAAAGTTCAAGCAATGCCACTGTAATTCTTTTCTATCACTTGTCTCTTCCCTCCCCTGTGTGGCTTCTGTCTTAGGCTTCCCGTAGTAGATAATGGCAGCAGCTCCAGACCCTATAGTCTCTCCACTTTACATAAAGCATGGAAGAGAGATGGCCCTTCCCAGAAATCCTACTAAAATTCTTATTGCATATTTTCAGCTATGATTAAGTCATATGCCCGCTTCTGAGGCAATCACTGTGGGAATTAGGTGTTCTGATCACCTAAGTGTGGGTCACGTGCAGCATCTCTAGAGTTAAGGTGTGGTCCCCAGGCCACACAAATTCAGAAGGGGAAGGTAAGCAGAGGGCGAATGTGTGCTGGGAAGCAAAGCAGGAGAGATCCATGAGAAGAGAGAGGAGGATTTGTTTTTCATTCTTCTTCTTTTTTTTTTTTTTTTTTTTTTTTTTGAGACGAAATTTCGCTCTGTCGCCCAGCCTGGAGTGTAGTGGCGTGATCTCGGCTCACTGCAAGCTCCGCCTCCCGGGTTCATGCCATTCTCCCTCCTCAGCCTCCTGAGTAGCTGGGACTACAGGCGCCCGCCACCATGGCCGGCTAATTTTGGTTTTGTATATTTAGTAGAGACGGGTTTCACCGTGTTAGCCAGGATGATCTCAATCTCCTGACCTCGGCCTACCAAAGTGCTGGCTGGGATTATAGGCATGAGCCACTGCGCCCGGCCTTTTTTCACTCTTAAAAGTAACACTACTGGCCGTCGCAGTGTCTCCTACCTGTAATCCTAGCACTTTGGGAGGCCACGGTGGGCAGATCACCTGAGGTCAGGAGTTCGAGACTAGCCTGGTCAACATGGTGAAAGCCCGTCTCCATTTA
Organism: Papio anubis; assembly: GCF_008728515.1. Taxonomy (NCBI): domain Eukaryota; kingdom Metazoa; phylum Chordata; class Mammalia; order Primates; family Cercopithecidae; genus Papio; species Papio anubis. Next base: position 47,717,980 of record NC_044978.1, read on the forward strand.
AAACACAAAAAATTAGCCGGGCATGGTGGCGGGCAACTGTAATCCCACCTGCTCAGGAGGCTGAGGCAGAATTGCTTGAACTCAGGAGGTGGAGGCTGCAGTGAGCCCAAATCATGCCACTGCACTCCGGCCTGGGAGGCAGAGTGAAACTCTGTCTCAAAAAAAAAAAAAAAAAAAAAAGTAACAGTACTATGTTCATCTTTCTGCAAATAACCCCAAACATAATTTTAGTAATAAAATCCTAATTTCAAATACTATTATAAAATATCAAGACTGGGAGAGCCCAAGGGCTTCCTCTAAGCCATCTACCAATCCAGTAAGGAATTTCCCTACACAATTTTCCTAGCTAAAAGTTTTCCAGATTTGTTTGGAAATCTTCAAAGACTGTAAAATCCACCTTCTGACTGTAGTTCAGCCTGGGTCCACAAGACAATCCTTTGCAGAGTTACATTCTGTTGCCATTGTGTCCTCAAGGCTTCTTCTTTTCTTCAGGACAAATGTAAAAGTTTTCAACCTTTCGTCAAATGCCATTTCAGGCTCCCTACTATCCTTGAAATAGTTTTTATTTAACTCATATTCCTTTTAAAAGGTGAGGCGATTTTGGTGATTAAAGTGGCCCCTCAAGCTGGTAAGAACATTTCATATACATGCTCTCCAACACAGAACTGAGTGCAGCTATATCAGTTCCGCAGTTGGATCCTGGATTCCTATTTAGTGGGCTCAGTTTCCTGCTAGAATACTCTCACCATCATCTCCACCTGAATAAACCCTACCCATCCTTCAAGACCTGTCTTATTTGCCTCTCCCCTCCAGCAAGTCTTTTCTAGTTAAATCAAACTGGATCTCTCTCGCCTTTTTAAACTCCTGTCTGATTTGTTGTTAATGCTGCTGTTTATTGTTTGTGTGTTTGTTTTGTCTCTGTCTTGTGGAATATACCATATATTATTGTCTAGAGCAATCTTATCTCTTATACCAGACTGTAAGGATTCTCTTCTAAGGATGCTTGTATTTTACTTTTCTTACCCGTGCCTAACACTGCTGGGTGTTTAATGGGTATTATCATCTGAAAGGAACTATGAGCATAGCCTAAGGCTGTGCTAATAGAGATTCAGTAATGTAGGAGTTGATTCGTTCTACCATAACTCTGCCTTACCTTAACGTTACACTGTCTTTCTCCAAGCAGTGGACTGAGCCCTTCCTTCAGAAAAGAATCCCATTTTATTGATCCCATTTTATTAGATTTCATAATTTTGCACATTCTAGCTGCAATTTTCCTGATAAATTTACAAGTTCCTGTTTGTAAAACGCAAGATTCATGAAAAAAAGATATTGGGCAGATTTTATTCACCACTTTGTCTACCTTACTTAGAACAATGCCTGATACACAATAAATTAGCAAAAAAAAATTGTTGAATTAATTGTATTTATAATTGGAACTTATAAAGTTACTCTTTTTTTTTATTATACTTTAAGTTCTAGGGTACATGTGCACAACGTGCAGGTTTGTTACATATGTATACATGTGCCATGTTGGTGTGCTGCACCCATTAACTCGTCATTTACATTAGGTATACCTCCTAATGCTATCCCTCCCCCCCCGCCCTTCCCACAATAGGACCCGGTGTGTGATGATCCCCTTCCTGTGTCCAAGTGATCTCATTGCTCAATTCACACCTATGAGTGAGAACTTGCGGTATTTGGTTTTCTGTTCTTGCAATAGTTTGCTGAGAATGATGGTTTCCAGCTGATCCATGTCCCTACAAAGGACACGAATTCATCCTTTTTTATGGCTGCATAGTATTCCATAGTGTATACGTGCCACATTTTCTTAAGCCAGTCTGTCACTGATGGACATTTGGGTTGATTCCAAGTCTTTGCTATTGTGAATAGTGCCGCAATAAACTTACTCTTTTATATTTATACTTGATTATGTGCTCTCCCTTAAATGTTTTATTCACCTTACATATCCAACTCTATATGCAAACACTTTTTTTCTAGAGACTTACATAGAATAATAACATACTTATAATAAAATCTGCTATACTATTCAAATATAGAAATAATGGTAATTAATTGCTAATGCCTTCATTTGCAAGAAACTAGATTTTTCAAAAAGGACACCTTTGCATATATAATATAATATATAACTTTGTAAAAGTTTCAGGTATTTAAGTTTTGATATTTTCGTCCTTCCTTCTCTACCTATTTAAATAAATTTTAAGGTGCATAATGAGAAGAGATGAAGTAGGTATTTCATCTATAGCATTTAGTACCACACAAATGTGAGTGCTCCACTCACTTTATAGATGAGTAACTGTATATTCAAAGACATACTGTAACTTGGTCAAGGTCACACAGCTAGGGTGTGACGGAATCAAATATTTAAGCCTGAACCAAAATGTCTCTGACTACAAAACACAGGCTATGTCCCCTCTGACACACACCTCTTATGTCGCCAGGACTTCAGCCTTTTTATAGGGACTTTATATAAGTTAAGACATTAATGGACATGGTTTAAGGCTGCTTTATCTCTTCTTACTATATATTTTTGAGGTTGAGAAAATATGCATAGACTAAAATGTAGATGTCTTATCAAAGTCCAAATAATATTATCACAAAATTATTCACATTTTTTAAAAAGTTACATAAAACATAAAAGTTCTGATTAGTCTATTGTTTGCAATTGATTGTCAAAAGGCAAAATTACATTTTAAAAGCTCTGCTTCACAGGCGATATTATGCAAAAATTTTTGAATCCCACACTTTTAGCAGTTTTAAAAGAATACTGGAAAACAGGTTGGTTGGCTCATCGGTAAATTTCAGAAAGCTCTCTCAATTCCATCTATACAAACATCTGAACAGTTTAAAACAAATGGATCCCAAAGGAGTATTCAAATCAAACCTCACTAAACCCTGCTCTCAAACTTGTCATCTGTTTTTTGTACATCTTTTGTCACAACACAGCACACAATTTATTTTCCATGGGCAACATTTGGATGCTCATTTTCTTCCACTTCCTTCTGCATTTAACCACTATGATAACAGTCATTAGAGGCTCACTATGGTGCTCCACGCTTTGCGGTCCCACAGTTCAGGAGGCTACATACACAACCCTGTAATTTACCTAAGGCTCGCAGTTCTGGTCAAGAGAGATACAACAAAATGAGATTTAAGAATGTTTATTAAGGTGGATAGTTTAGGCTCTGACACCAGAGGGTATCATTAATTGAATGGTTAGCATTACCTTCACTGCCATAACATTCAGCATTGAAAAAAATGGTTCTATTACTAGCTTTGTTGGTGCATCTTAACCTACTAGGATATATACATGAAAGTATTGTAATGTGCCAGCAGTCCACCAAATTAGCTCTGCAGGAACATACCCTCAGTGGGCTAGTTTATGGGCATCTCAGTGGGCTTCCATAATTTTTCAGTGATTTTAAATAATCAAGACAGTTTCATGTTAGTAAAAAGAGGTCATTTTCTCCATTTCAGAACTTCAATCCATCTTGTGGACCCTGGTTCCCTAGCTGCTGGAGGTCCTTTATGAGACTTGGTTGCAATTTCTGAGCCCTGTAGCCCTTTGTCTCACATCAGTGTAGGCCGCTTGCAGTCCTGTGGTTCCTCTGTGGCCTCCCAACTCAGGGCCTTCATGCTCGAGCAGGTTCTATACTTTCTTCCCCTAGAAAAAGAGAACTCAGGAAGGCACACCTTTCCCTCTGTCAGCCTAACTGTGCTACCCTATGCTCTCTGCCCAGTACTTTTTGTTGGGATTCACTCAGGAAGGTGGCAAAAATATTAAAGGGAAGTATTAGGGAAAGTTACAGGGAATGGTCACAAACCTTTTTGGAAGGCCGAAAGGTTACATAGCTTGTAATAATTGAACAGATTGAAGGCAGCCGGTTCTTACCTTAAAGCATTAGGTCATGGGTAAATATGAGGGACAACAGAGGCTTCCCCGGTTAAGTCTGTTTGCCCTACCTCCATTAACTGACCTTTAAGCCAGACGGTCCGCTCAATGGGGAGGTCGACCAGGGATATTGCCCCCAGTGGTATTTACTTTAAACTGCGGTACCTGAGCTCTAATCCTTCGTAGAACTATTCTCTTAACCATGTTAATTATCCACAAGTGTGTTAACTCAGAGCATCTGTTGTTAATTGTATACTAAATAAATGCCCGGAGTGCAAACTGCTCAGGACTGGCCAAATGGCTGCAGTGACAAACCTCTCTTGGTGAGCAGGCGGTCGGACACTCAGCAGGACTGGCAAAGCAGAATATCTGTGTGTCAGTGTATGTTTTATTCATCCTTGGTTTGGGTCAGGGTCTGCAGGGCAGACCCCCGCAGCTAATGCTCTCTTGTGAGGAGTGATACCTCACGTTTTATCAGCCTCTGGCTGTAGAAGAGCAGGACCACAATCCTGGAGGCTCAGCAAACATCCCATCAATGGTGGAAAATATGTTTCCCACACAGAGGTTACAGATGATGGGTTTCCAACTTCCAGAAGAGGAACCAGCTGAAGGGAACACCCCACTCCCTGCTCCCCACCACAGAAAAATGTATCCTCCTCCTCCCCTATGCATTGGTTTTCTATTGCTGCTGTAACAAAATTAATACGAATTTAGAGGCTTAAAGCAACACAACGGTGTTATAGTTCTGGAGGTGAAAAGACTGAAATGGGTCTCATGGGGCTGAAACCAAGGTGTCAGCAGAGCTGTATTCCTTCTGAAGACTCTAGGGGGAAATTGAATTCTTGATGTTTCCAGTTTCTAGAGGCTGTCTGTATTCCTGGCTGCCGGCTCTGCATCAGTCAGACCTAGGCTTCTATTGCCACATCTCTAATGGTCTCTTCTGCCTCTTCAGTATATAAAGACCTTTATGATTATATTAGTCCTACCCAGATAACCCAGGATAATCCCCCTGTCAAGATTCTTGACTTCATAACATCTGCAATATCACTTTTGCCATGCAAGGCTATATACTCACAAGTTCCGGTAATTAAGGACATGGACACGTTGGGCAGGGGGTCGTAATTCTGCCTCACACTCCTATTCTCCCCCTTGTATCAAAGGGCATCTGACCAATTTGAACTCTAGTCCAGAACCTCAGGCAACTAGAGTTCTTATACCAATAATCAGACCTCTCCAACTCAGCCTTGGAGACTTGCCTAGGTCACTGTGGCATCCTGCTCCAGGGTGACCCCAGTGATCCTTATCCCTACATGCCTCTGTGTGTATCCCTGACTTTCTGTGTAGGTTTTCCCACCTTGAATCAGGGTATCTGTGTAACCAGTAGGATACAAGAATTGCCACTTCTCTCTTGGTCTTATGATAGCTACAGGGGAAATACAGAGGACACTTGAGGAGCCCTGTGGGAGGCCCACGTGGAAGGGAACTGAGGCCTCCTACCAACAGTCAGCATCATTCTGCCAGCCATATAAATGAGACACCTTTGATGTAGATCCTGCAGCCCCAGTCAAGACTTCAGATGCTGCAGCCCCAACTGAAATCTCAAAATCATGAGAAATACTGATTTAGAACTATCCAGGTGAGCCACTCCAGGATTCTTGACCCACAAACACTGACATAAATATTTATAGTTTTAAGCCACCAGGTTTTGGATTATTTGTTACGCAGCAATAGATAACTAATATGGTCATTCTCTCCTCTGTAATCTCAGATCATCAGGGTCAAATCCTCAGGTCAGGAAAAAGCCCAATCAGTGCTGAACTTTGTCCTATTACAGGTGATAATATCACAGCATTTTTATCATGTCAAAATGCTTTCCTTCTATTTGCTCTGCCACCTCCATCATAATTGCAAAATTAAAAAGAACCAATCAGATGCATGTATTTCGCTCACTCTTTTTTATACTTCAGCAGTAAATAACTGGCCTTTGGAGACAATGAACTTGTCTCCTTGCCAGTGCATAATGGCAACTACGGTATATGTGATTGTGGAGGCCTGGAGATTTGCTTGCTGGAGGTACACAGGTCTCCACAGTCTGCAAGGCCAAGTGGTCACAACTCTCTACCATATTCATACTCTTAAGTGGAGCCTCCACAAAACACCTTGCAAAATGGAGAAGATGGGGTAGAGGGACAGTGCTACTGCACTTCCCTTTATCTTTGCCACGCCTTAATATTTGTTGTTTCCAGTTCAGAAGGTTAGCTAAGAAGTTCAGTTAAACTACTGATTTGTGATTTCTTAAAGTAAGGTATGAGGCACTCTTGGTAGATGGTACAGGGTTCTTTGTTGTATGAGGCTGTTCTCTTTATTGCGGGATGATAAGCATCCCCAACCCTATATAGCACACATCAGGCTCCTGCACTCACAAACACACACAAATACATATCTAGACATCCTTTTAGAAGAGTGGCGTTACCCACACTTGAGAACTATTGGTAAAATGTGGACTACAGTTCTTGCTACCCGAGATTGCTAGGCTGTGAGATACATTCATTTATTTAAAAAATATGTACTATTTGCCAGGCACTGTGCTAGGTAGACACTAGGGATCATTTGATAAGCAAAACAAATAGACCAATTTCATTGAGCTTATATTGAAATGATGAAGGGAGACAATAAATAAAAAATAATCAAGATTAAGAATTGATATAAATGCTTTGAAGAAGGAGCATATATGTTACTATTGGCTAGAATCATAGGTAGATTTGAACTAATTTTGATGATTAAAAGAAAACCTTACCTGAAGAAGACAGAGCTAAATAAGGAGAGGAAAGAGAATCCTGAGAAGAGGAAACAGCCTGGGCAACAGCCCCAGTGTGTGAGGGACTACGGCCTAGATAAGAGGCAAACAAAAAACAGCTTCTGTGACTGAAGTGGGTAAAACAAGGGAGAGAAGAGTGTAAGATGACAATGGAGAAGTATGGAGGACTTGACAAAAGCATGCATGGAGATTATGTCCTAAAAGCAAAAAAATGCATGTAAAGCTAGGAGAATGTGGGGTGTCATTAGAAAAGAAGAAAAGAGAATGTTTTTATGTGGAAAAGAGTTAACTGCATCACTGCTGCTAAGGAGTCAAGTCAGATGATGCAGTGAACAAAGTGACTCACTTCTAAGAAGAATACAAAGGGAGTGACACTGCATGACTTCCAGCAACAGATTAGAAAGGAAGGTCCCAAGGGAAAAGCTGTGCAAAGAAATCATGCTGCAAGGAAGCCAAGGAACTGCCTAGGAAGGCCACAGGTAGCTGTTCTAGCAACCGATCCAACTGAGTTCCCAGCCCACAGCCAGCATCACCCTCCAGAGGCAGGAAGGAATGCGTCTTTGGGTGATTCTAGCCCTCAGCCTTGGAGCTTCTGCAGCAGAAGCTAAGTGGAGCAGAGAAAAACTTTATCTATAAGTCCTTTTTTCAAATTACAGATATATGAAGAAAATAAATGTTGACATTGGTTTAAGCCACTGAAGTTGTGGGCAGTTTATGCAGCAGTAGATAACTAGAACACATATATTCCATATGGCATAGCCACATGGAAGGAGTCATCTGACCAACATCAGACTGTACATTTGAGAAAGGAAGCTTTATGGTCTTATGCCACTGATGTTCAGACTTTTGTATGTTGTGGAAGTTTGCATTAACTACCTTGACTGATACAGATGGAAACTGGAAAACAGCAAGAGGGCTTAGCAACATAAAAGTCACTGGTGATCTTAGGGAGAGTTATTTCAGTGGAGAGATGAATTAGGAAGCCAGAGAATGAGGCAATTGAGACAGAATTCTGGACAACTATTTCTGGTAATTTGGTTATAGAGAGTGGAAGGGAAATAGAGTGGAACTGGATGGGGATCAAGAATCTAGTGATGCCTTCAGGGTTCTCTTGTGTATCTAAACAGGAAAGAATTGGGCTGGTTAAAGCCAATGGGAAGAACCAGCTGAGAGACAGGGGTTGAAAGGAAAAGAGAGTAATGGGATTCCTGTAAGCCTTGAAGGGATGGGGAGCAGGAATTTATCTTACATAGATGACACAAATTTTCATTTCTATGGGAGAAAAAGGGACAGACAGGTACATATATGGGTAGGTTCATATGTTTCATGTTAAAATATGAGACTTATTTTTCTCTATAAAATAAGAGCAAGCTTATCTGTTGTGAGTGAGATGGAGAAAAGTGTACAAATTTTAAGAACTGAAGACAAGGAAGGAGAGCAACGTAGTTTCCTGCAACTATAATTATGACAATTTTTCTCCCTGGCACAATTCTAAAACCAGGGCATCTGAGTTCACCTGAATGAAATCTGAATTGTTCATTTTCCCCAATAGGAGAAAACTTTCTCCTTCATTCACACCTCTATCCCAGCCTCAAATTATCAAAATCTCCCATGTCAAAATCCTTCATAGGCTACAAACCCCTTCCCCTCCCACAAACGTCAGTGTGCACACCCTTTAAATCCAGGACAGGCAGCCTTCACATACCCTCGGCCAACAATGTTTGCCTGAAGTTTCTGACAATAAGGAAACACTTCTACAATATTTATGTACATATCTATCTCTTTGTTAGGGTATAAAATTCTTTTTTTAACTTTTATTTTAGATTCAGGGGGTACATATGCATGTTTGTTACCCGACTAGACTTCCTGATGCTGAGGTTTGGAGTACAACTGATGCCGTCACTCAGGTACAGAACAGAACAGGTATCACCCCTTTTTCATTTTGTGTCTTCCATGACTCCCAGTATTTAGTAGGCTCACAATTGTCTACTTGAAAATGTTCATTAGTTGTCTTTAGGCTATTAGATACTCAAAACACTAAAAATCCATTCCTTCCATTTTTCATTGAAATGTTACGACTATGTTTTATTCCCATGAATAGTCCCAAAGAGGTAGAAGAGGCATCAATAACAGATTGGCTACAAAAACCATTCATGTTCTACTCATGAAAAGAGAAGCAATTTCTTTTTTGGTTGTGTAGTCAAAGCCAGTCCAGCTGTATAGTAAAGCAGATGAAAACAGGGACTCTAAAAACAAGAAGCTCTGGGTTAGAATCTCAAATACAAAATTACTATCTGTGTGTTTCTTCAAATATCTTATCCTCTGTTTCCTAATCTGTAAAATAGAAAAAACACTATATACATTTCAGGGTTACTGTGGGATATGGAAAAAAAATGTATATGGTACCCAACAGCTAGTAGGGACTTAATAAATCATAGCTATTAGTACTCATTCAGCAAGCATCTAAATGAGAATCACTAGGACTCAAGTCAATGTGCAATCCAGTATTAAGGAAAAGATTCTCATCTGAGTATTTCATTATATTTGCCTCAAGGGCATAATAATTATGTAAAAACTTAGAAGTTAAAGAGAAATTATTTCTTTAAAACTTAAATGTATTTTGTAAACACCATATAAATGATGAAAAAACTGTGGGAAGAATTGCTAGTTCTGTCATTTGGGTTTGTATTCTCATGGTGATAAACCACACACTTGCTCTCTTTTGCACTGTATATGTTTGCTTGATTCAAATTTATATTAGAGTTCTTGTTGAAGAAGCACTGCCCTAAGGCTTCTAGTAAAAAAAAAAAAAATTGCTCAGGACCACAGCTCTGCAAGTTTTAAGACAGCCTCTGAGATAACCCTGGGCTGTGTTATTCATTAAATTCACTCTGATCCTGATAGCCTATGACCTGTGCAGATTGGTAATCACCATAAAGATAGATATCTTGGGGCACAGTGTTGCTAAATGTATTCATGTTTTAAAAGCAGACAAAATGAAGTATGTACATTTATTACCAACTCTCAGTTAACTGAAGTAATTTGGGGTACAGAAAAACAGTCTATCCCAATTCTTCTAACTGTACCCACTTGTGCTAATAAACTGAGCATCCTTAGGACTCGGTTTTTTTTAAAACTAGACTCCTTTTTAGCTAGAAACAGTGATCATGTCAGTAGCAGCAAGCATCACTAGCTCCCAGATGGTGGTTTCAAAATAGTCCTTCTCACTAGAAGGTTTCTTGGAGAACTGGGTACTCTAGGTCCAAGGCAGGAAATGTATTAGAAAAGCCTGGAACATATTATTATTGCACGTAGCAAGGAAGCTATCAAAGAAAATTAGGGTTGTATCCAAAGGATTCAGGAGCCAAATTAAAGAAGTCTCCACTGACCAACGATGGGACTACCTGAACTTCAAAAAGAATAAGAAATGCAATGAATTTAAACCTATAACATGTTTAAATCCAAAAGTTCACAGAGATGTTTTTAAAAAGAAATAAACTAACTGATTATCTTTAAAAGATAACAGGGAATTAACTATTGATTTTGAAAATTAGAAAATAATTTGAAAGAATCAAGCATTTATCATGTATTTCTTATATGAACTTTACCATTAGATAGCCTATACTAGAAGACAGAAGTGTCACTTGATGAAACTATACCAGTAAATTTTAAAAAGAATTGCAACTTCCAATGAATTAATAGGATTCCAATGAATCCTAGGCCATGTGTATGGCTGCTAACATCACCGAAAGAGAAACAACTGGATCTTATATGTTTCTTGACGAGAGAGCACAAAATCACCCATAGTTTTGCAACAGGTAGTAAATATTAGTCTGATCAAGACTTTGGATCCAGCTCCCAATTTCAGGATTTATCAAGGACAGAAGAAAACAGTGAGTATGAAACTAAGTGTAAGATCGAAAAATCTAGGCTCCGTGAAACTCTACGTGTCACATTGTATGAGTTCTTCAATAGATAAGGAATCAGCAAATAAAATTAACGGTGAGGGATCCTAGAGATTAAAAGACAATTAAAAGACATATCAAAGTTTTTAAAAAGGGGTCAAGCTAAAATATATTATGTGGGCATGCATATTGAGATAATAAAATTACTCTTAAAAACACTGGTAGTGATTGCTCTAAAAGTCATGATAATGGTAATTTGGAAGGATGGGAGCAAGTTGCAATTAGAATGTGATACATGGGGGAGGACTTTGGGGGTGCTAGGAAAATTCTGTTTTTCCTAGCAGAATTTTGGTTGATAATAATACATTATTCTGTATATTTTACTTTTGTGGTTTTTCTCAATGTTATTTTAGATTTTTAATCTTTTTCCATACTTATTCTGCTTATGTATCAATATATGTTTTATTTTAAAATAATGAAGTTAGGTTCTTTCTAAAGAGAGAAAACAATAATAGATATAAATGATAAAGAAGGAAATAGTCTCTCACCCTGGGTCACTGAGTTAGATACTCTCAAGAAATACACATTCTTCATCAGGACTTTGCAGACTACATACTGTGTATTCAAATAAGAGACTGAGACTCAAACTTACCCCTCAGGTGAAGATAAACTTCTTGGACTGTCAAACTACAGTCAAAGAAAATCTGTAAGAATGGATTGGTGGCCAAATTCATTCATTCTGAAAGATGAGCATCTTTTATTGGCTTATTTTTCGTTCATTCACCCATTTTAGAAATTGTTAGAATTCCCTATATGTTCTATGCACTAGAGATGTAAAGATTAAAACTCAACAATTTGAACATACAGACAACCATAATTAATGCACACACACACTCACACACATGCGTCTAAGGAAACACAGAAAAGTTTTACCTTATTCAAATATGGAAACAGGTCATGGAAGACATCTTAGAGAAAGTGATGCTCGAGTTTCACTTTTAAAACTGAGCACAAGGTAGTCCAGTAGCTGAGGAGGGACAGAAATTCCAGACAGAGGAAACCTCTGGAGCAAACTCAAAAATACATGAGAAATCATAGCATAATTGAGGAACTGTACCTAGTTCAATTTACCTGAAGGCCATTTGAAGAGAGGGCAGTGGGAAAACTGAGGGAGTAGAAAAACTTAAGGGTGAATAAGGTTTTATAGATAGAAAAAAAAAAGCAATAGATGAAATGTCCAGTAGGTAGCAGGGAATATTTGTTAGATGGATGCAGGATGGCTGGAAGAAAGAATGGATTATGAACGGGTAGGTGAGAAGGCCTTGCTAGGAAGTTCGAACGTCATCCTGACAGTTTTCTACAGCTGTGAAAAGATTTTAAGCAGAGGGATATGAGCAGATTTGCATTTTAAGAAATGCCACTTTGGCAGATGTGTGGAATGCAGAGTGGAATTGGAAGGTTGTAGAGAAGAGCAAAAGTCCAAGTAAGAAAAAAAAATCCTAAACTGAACTAAGGAAATGGCGGTGACGATGCAAAGGATAGAATGAATTTGAGATCAATGATAGATTCAAGAGAGGTGACTTTTGATATAGGAAAAGTTGATTTAAAAGGCAGATTTATTTTCAGGTTTCTGCCTTGAAGTGATGTCATGAACATGATCCTGAAATTATAAAACAGAGTGAGAAAACTGATTATCTCCTTGGCCAAAGTTTGTTCAGGTTCTTCTCAGCCTTCTTTTTTCCTCAGTTATTTTTAAATGTAACTAGGCTCAACTAGGGGCCTAGTTAAAAAGAATGCTAGTTTAACTTTAGGCTACTGTGTCCTTCCCTGTGAAGTTCAGCCCCTAGTGTTTCTCTAAGTAACTTCCCATCCACTGACTCCCACACTGCTCCTGGGCTATGATTTGCTACAATTTCTCACTTCTCCTTGTTGTATTAGAAGTTGAGCCCAATCTCTCTCTCCTACTACAAAACCACACTTTAGTAGCCACCAGAATAAAGTCTACCTTACCATCTTTAACAAGTGTCGTGAATAATCTTTTCTTTAACAAATCAAGAAAGGTGACAATTTTAATACGGGGAAGGTTGATTAAAAAGGCAGATTTATTTTCAGATATCTGCCTTGAAACGGTGTCATTAACATGATCTTGAAACTGTAAAAACAAAGTGAGAAAAATATTTAAAATATATTCAGGACGAATCAGATGACAATTAAATATCTCAGAAGGCAAAAAGAGAAAGAACTCTGCTTCATGCAGAAAAGAAAATTGGCTGAAAATATTGTGATGGATTAGCCAATTCATCAGATATGAGAACTAGTAATTCAGGAAAAGGGACTTCAAGATGACCCCATGTGGAGAGTGTTAACATCAAAACTCGAAAGTTTGAACTAACAGGTAGTAGCATAACAACAAAAAATTCACCTTGCATATAAGACTTACAATATAAGACATCACATTCAGGCAAACTGCTTTTTGATATTCACCCTCTGTCAGCTGAGAAGTTCACCACACAAATCACTTGGGGTGATAAGCTCAAAACTGTATGAGATGACATAATTATATTCTCAACCCCAGGAAGAGTTAAATTAAGTATCAAAATTATTAAGTAAATAAAATCTATAATATTAATTTAAAAAAATTTTGTGGGTACATAGTATGTGTGCATACATATATATTCATATATGTGTGTGTATATATATTCATATATATGTGTGTATATATATTCATATATATGTATACATATGTGTGTGTGTGTGCGCGCGTACATGATACGCTTTTTTGTTTCTTTAAAACAGTCTCCCTCTGTCGCCCAGACTGGAGTGTAGTGGCGCAATCTCGTCTCACTGCAACCTCTGCCTCCCATGTTTAAGCGATTCTCCTGCCTCATTCTCCCCAGTAGATGGGATTGCAGGCGCCCGCCACTTCGCCTGGCTAATTTTTGTATTTTTAATAGAGATGGGGTTTCGCCATGTTAGCCAGACTGGTCTCGAACTCCTGACCTCAGGTGATCTGCCCACCTCGGCCTCCCAAAGTGCTGGGATTACAGGCATGAGCCACCACACCCAACCCGTGATATGTTTTAATACAATCATACAATGCTTAATAATCACATCACGGTAAATGCAGTATCCATCACCTTAAGTATTTATCCTTTGTTTGTGTTACAAAGAATCCAATTATACTCTTACAGTTATTTTTAAATGTATAATAAATGACTGTTGACTATAGACACACTGTTGTGCTATCAAATAGTAGATCTTATTCATTGTATCTAACTATACTTTTGCATCCCTCAGCAATCCCCTTTCTCCTCCAAACTACCCATTAGTCATCCACACTCCATCCCCCACGCTACCCCTCACAGCCTCTAGTAACCATCATTCTGCTCTCTATCTCCACAAGTTCAATTGTTTTAATTTTTAGCTCACACAAATAAGTGAGAATATGTGAAGTTTGTTTTTCTGTGCCTGGCTTATGTCACTTAACAAAATGTCCTTAAGTTTTATCAATGCTGCTGCAAAAGACAGGATATCATTCTTTTTTAGGCTTGACTAGTCCTCCGTTGTGTATATATATCACATTTTCTTTATCCATTAATCTTTTGATGGACATTTAGGTTGCTTCCAAATCTTGGCTATTGTGAACAGTACTTCAATAAACATGGGAGTGTAGATATCTTGTTGATATACTGATTTCCTTCCTTTTGGGTAAATACCTAGCAGTGGGATTGTTGGAACAAATCATAGTTTAATGTTTAGGTTTTTAAGGAACCTCCAAACTGTTCTCCATAGTAGTTGCACTAGTTTACATTCCTAACAACAGAGTATAAATGTTGCCTTTTCTCCACATCCTCACCAGCATTTGTTATTGCCTGTCTTTTGGATATAAGCCATTTTAATCGGGTGAGATGATGCCTCATTGTAGTTTTGGTTTGCATTTCTCTGTTGATCAATGGTGTTGAACACCTTTTCATATACCCGTTTGCCATTTGTATGTCTTCATTTGAGCAATGTCTATTCCAATCTTTTGCCCATTTTTTAATCAGATTATTAGATTTTTTTTTCCTATTAAGTTGTTTGAGCTTCTTACATTCTTGGTTATTAATCCTTGTCAAATGGGTAGTTTGCAAATATTTTCTCCCTTTCTGTGGGTTAAGTCATCACTTTGTTGATTGTTTCCTTTGCTTGTAGAAGCTTTTTAACATGATGTCATCCCATATGTCCATTTTTACTTTGGTTTACTCAAGAAATCATTGACCCATTCAGTGTACTGTTTTCTTTTACTATTTTTATAGTTTTAGGTCTTGCATTTAGGTCTTTGATTCATTTTGATTTCCTGTATGGCAAGAGATGGGGTCTCATCTCATTCTGCTTATGGATACCCAGTTTTCCCATCATCTTTCCTCATTGTATGTTCTTAGCAACTTTGCTAAAAATGAGTTTACTGTAGATTTATGGATTTGTTTTTGGGTTTTCTATTGTGTTCCACTGGTCTGTGTGTTTGTTTTTATGCTAATATCATGCTGTTTTGGTTACTACAGGTCTGTAGTATAACATGAAGTCAGGTAGTGTGATTCCTCCAGTTCCATTATTTTTTATCAGGATAGCTTTGGCTATTTTGGGTCTTTTTTGGTTCCGTATAAGTTTTAGAATTGTTCTTTCTATTTCTGTGAAGAATGTCGTTGGTATTTTGGCAGAGATTGCATTGAATCTGTAGATTACATTGAGTAGTATGGGTATTCTAATAATATTAATTCTTCCAATCCATGAACATGAAATCTTTCCACTTTTTGTGTGTCTTCTTCAATTTCTTGCATCAGTGTTTCATAGTCTTCATTGCAGAGATCTTTCACTTCTTTGATTAAGTTTATTCCTATGGTTTTTTAAATTTGTAGCTATTATAAATAGGATTATTTTATTGATTTCCTTTTCAGATTGTTCACTATTGGCATATAGGAATCCTAATTTTTGTGTGTTGATTTCATATACTGTAATTTTACTAAATTTGCTTATCATTTCTAATAGTTTTTACATTGAGTCTTTAGGTTTTTCCAAATATACGACTGTATAATCTGTAAACAAGGATAATTTGGCTTCTTCCTTCTCAATATGGATGCTCTTTATTTATTTATCTGACGACTCTAGCTAGGACTTCCAGTACTATGTTGAATAATAGTGGTGAAAGTGGGCATCCTTGTCCTTTGCCAGCTCTTAGAGGAAAGGCTTTCAGTGTTTCCTTGTCCAGTATGATACTAGCTGTGGGTCTGCCATATATGGCTTTTTTTTTTTTTTTTTTTTTTTTTTTGAGATGGGGTCTTGCTGTATCATCCAGGCTGGAGTGCAGTGGCATGATCTCGGCTCACTGCAACCTTTGCCTCCCGCATTAATGGCTTTTATTTTACTGAGGTGTGTTTCTTCTATTCCCAGTTTTTTAAGCGTTTTTTTTTTTTTTAATCATGAAGGGGTGTTGAATTTTATCAAATGCTTTTTCACCATCAATTGAAATGATCATATGGTGTTTGTCCTTCATTCTGTTGATACGATGTATCACATTGATTTGCATATGTTGAATCTTACTTGCATCCCTAGGATAAATCGCACTTGGTCATGATGAATGACCTTTTTAATGTGTTGTTGGATTTGGTTTGCTAGAGTTTTGTTGAAGACTTTGCATCAATGTTCATCAGGGATATTGGCCTGTAGTTTTCTTTTTCAGATGTGTCTTTGTCATTTCAATGTCAAAGTAATGCTGGCCTTGTAGAATGAGTTTGGAAGTATTCCTTCATTTTCTATTTTCTAGAATAGTTTGAGTAGGATTTGTTTTCATTCTTTAAATATTTGTTATAATTCAGCAGTGAAGCCCTTGGATCCTGGGCTTTACTTTGCTGGAAGACTTTTTATTATGGTTTCAATTTCATTACTTGTTATTGTTCTCTTCAGGTTTTGGATTTCTTCATGGCTCAATCTTGGTGGGTTGCATGTGTCTCTAACAATTTATCCATATCTTCTCGGTTTTCCAATTTATTGGCATGTAGTTGCTTATAATAACCTTGAATGATCCTTTGAATTCCTGTGTTATCAGTTGCAATGTTCCCTTTTTCATCTCTGATTTTATTTATTTGGATCTTTCTTTACTCTTTGTCTGAAGGTGTGTTCCTTTTGTTTATCTTTTTAAAATACCCACTTTTAATTTCATTAAACTTTTGATTTTTATTTCAATTTTATTTTTTCTGTTCTAACCTTTATTTATTATTTTCTTCCACTAGTTTTGAGTTTGGTTTGCTCCTTGTTTTCTAGTTCTTTAAGTTGTATTATTAAGTTATTTATTTGAAGCTTTATTTATGTTTTTGATGTAAGTGCTTATTGCTACAAACTTTCCACTTAGTCCTGCTTTTGCTGTACCCCATAAGTTTTGCTATCTTGTGTTTCCATTTTCATTTGTTTCAATATGTTTCTAAAATTTCCTTCTCAATTTATTCATTGACCCACTGGCCATACAGGAGCATATAATGTAATTTCTGTATATTTGCATAGTTTCCAAAATTCTTCTTGTTACTGATTTCCAGTTTTATTCCATTGTTGTGAGAGAAGACACTTGAAATAATTTCTTTTTTTTTTTTTAATTTTTAAGACTTGTTTTCTGGCCTAACATATGGTTTATCCTTAAGAATAATCCATGTGTTCAGGAGAAGAATGCATATTCTGTAGCTCTTGGACGAAATGTTATGTAAGTATCTATTAGGTCCATTTTGTCTATAGTGCAGGTTAAGTCTGATTTTTGCGGGGGGCGGATGGTGATTTTCTGTCTACAAAATGCTGAAAGTGGGATGTTGAAGTCTCCAACTGTTATTGTATTGTGATCTGTCTCTCTCTTCAGCTCCAATAATATTTACTCTATGTATCTGGGTGCTCCAGTTTTGGGTGCATATACATTTATAATTGTTATATCTACTTGCTATATAACTTTTTGCTATTATATATAACTAGTTATATATAACTTCTTGCTATTATAAAATTATCTTCTTTGTCTCTATATTTTTTGTTTTGTAAACTATTTTTTCTGCTATAAGTGTAATTACTCTTGCTAATTTTGTTTTCTATTTGCATGGAATATCGTTTTTCCTCCCTGTTAGTCTATGTGCATCTTTATAGGTGAGTTGTGTTTTTCATAGGCAACATAGTGTTGGGTCTTATTTTTTAATTCATTCAGTCACTGCATGTCTTTTGATTGGAAACTTTAGTTCATTTACATTCACTGTTATTATTGATAAGTAAGGACTTACTTCTATCATTTTGTTATTTGTTTTCTGGTTGTTTTGTATTCTTCTCTTCCTTCTTTCCTTCCTTCCTATCTTTCTTTTAGTGAAGGCAGTTTTCTCTGGTGGTATGTTTTAATTTCTTCTTTGTTTGTTTGGTTTTTGTGTATCTGTTGTATGTTTTTGTTTTTTTTTTAATTTGAGCTTGTTGTACGGTTCTTTTTAATTTTTAAAATGTTTTAAATTTATGGTGTTTTTTTAAATTTGAGGTTACCATGAGGCTTGCAAATGGTATCATATAACTCATTATTTTAAACTGATGGTGACTTAACACTGATAGCATAAACAAACAAACTAGCAAACAAGCAAAGAGAAAACTAATAAAAACTCTATACTTCAACTTCATCCTCCCACTTTTTAACTTTTTTCTTGTTTCTATTTATATCTTATTATAATGTCTATGTCTTGAAAAATTGTCATTATTTTTGATAGCTTCATTTTTTAGTCATTATTTACTCTAGATGTAAGTAGCTTACATACCACAATTACAATGTCATGTTCTCTTTTTCTGTGTATTTACTCTTACCACTAAGTTTGGTACCTTTAGATGATTTGTTATTGCTCATTAATGTTATTTTCTTTCAGATTGAAGAACTCCCTTTAGAATTTCTTGTAGGACAAATCAGGTAACGAAATCCTTTCACTTTTGCTTGTTTATATAATCTTTATTTATAATTTTGTTTATAATTTCTTTTTTATAATTTTGTTTGTATAATCTTTATTTCTGCTTCGTATTCGAGGGATATTTTCACTGGATAAACTATGCTAAAGTAAAAGATTTTATCCTTCAGCACTTTAAACATGTAATGCCAGTCTCTCCTGGCTTGTAAGTTTTCCACCAAGAAGTCTGCTGCCAATCATATTGGAGCTCCGTTCTACGTTATTTTTTTCCTTTTTCTTCCTGCTTTTAGGATCCTTTCTTTATCCTTGACCTTTGGAGTTTGATTATTAAATGCCTTGATGTAGTCTTATTTGAGTTAAATCTACTCGGTGTTCTATAACCTTCTTGTACTTAAATACTGGCATCTTTCTCTAAGTTTGGGAAGTTCTCTGTTATTATCCTTTTGAATAACCTTTATACCTCTGTCTTTCTTTTAACCTCACCTTGAAGGCCAATAACACGTACATTTGCCCTTTTGAGGTTATTTTCTTGATCTTGTAGGCATGTTTCATTCTTTTTTAATCTTTTTCCTTTTGTCTTCTCTGACTGTGTATTTCAAATAGCCTGTCTTTCAAGCTCACTAATTCTTTCTTCTGCTTGATCAGTTCTGCTGTTAAAAGGCTCTGATGCATTCTTCAGTATGTCAACTGCATTGCTCGACTCCGGAATTGTTTCTTGATTCCTTTTAATTATTGTAGTCTATTTGTTAAATTAATCTGATAGTACTGAATTCCTTCTCTGTGTCATCATGAATTTCATTGAGTTTCCTCAACACAGCTATTTTGAATTCTCTGTCTCTCCATAATTGGTCACTGGTGCCTTATTAAGCTTGTTTGGGGAGGTCATGTTTTCCTGGATGGTCTTGATGCTTGTGGATGTCCATCGGTGTCTGGGCATTTAAGAGTTAGCTATGTATTGTAGTCTTCACAGTCTGGGCTTGTTTGTATTTGTCCTTCTTTTGAAGGCTTTCCAGTTATTCGAAGGGACTTGGGTGTTGCACACTAAGGTTCTGGTTACTGCAGCTGTATCTATATTAGGAAGCACCCCAAGCCCAGCTGTGGCTCTTACAGACTCATAGAAGTATCACTATGGTGGTCTTGGATAAAATCCAGAGGAATTCTCTGGATTACCAGGCATAGACTTTTGTTCTCTCCCAAGTAGAGTCTCTCTCTATGTGTTGAGCTGTCTGAAGCTGGGGGAGAGTTGACATGAGCACCCCTGTGACCACCACCACTGGGACAGTGTTGGGTCAGATTTGAACCCAGCACAGCTCTGGGTCTCACCCAAGGTCTGCAGTAACCACTGCCTGGTTATCATTTATGTTCACTCATGGCCCTAGAGCTCTACAATCAGTATGTGGTAAAGCCGGGTAGGCTTATGTCCTTTCCTTCAGGACAGTGAGTTTCCCTGGGCCCCAGGTGGATCAAGAGATGCTGTCCAAGAGCCAGGGCCAAGGTTCAGAAAACTTAGACATCTTCCTGGCTCTCTATCCTACTGCAACTGAGCTGGCACCCAGGCCAAAAGACTAAGTCCTTCCCACTTTTCTGTTCTCTTTCAACAAGCAGAAGGGTCTCTCCTTGTGGCCTCCACTGCTGCAGGCCTGTGGTGAGTACTGCCTGGCTACCACTAATGTTCATTCAAGACCCATTCCCCAGTCAGCTTGTGGTGAATGCTGCCAGGCCTGGAACTCTCTCTTCAGGGCAGTGGGCTCCCTTTTGACCCAGGGCACACCCAGAAATGTCATCCAGGAGCCAAGACCTGTAATCAGGGACCCAGGAGCCTACTTCATGCTCTATCCCACTGTTACTAAGCGGATACACAGCTGCAGGACCAAATTCTCTTTACTCTTCCCTATTATTTCTTCAAGTGAAAGGAGTCTCTCCCCACAGCCACCACAGCTGGGAATATGCTGGGTCACACCTGAAGCTAGCACATCTCTGAGTCTCACCCAAAGTTTCTGTTGAGTACTGCCTGGGGACTGCTGCTGATTATTCAAGGCCCAAGTTCTCTTTAGTCAGCAGGTGATGAATCCTGCCATGATTGGTTCCCTCCCTTCAAGATAGCAACTTCCCTTCTGGCCCAGGGTATGTCTGGGAGCTAGGACCTGGAATAGGGCCTCAAGACTCTGCCTGGTGCCCTTTTCTACTGTGGCAGAGTTGATATCCAAGTTTTAAGACAAAGTCCTCTTTCCTCTCCCCTCTCCTTTCCTGAAGCAGAAGAAGGAAGTCTCTCCCGCAGCTGTGAGCTGTGCTGCCTGGGGTCAGATGAGGGTTGACACAAACACTCCCTTGTCCATCCTGGGTGGTGTCTCACTAGGTCATGTGTACCCCAAATCCACTGACTCTGAGCCCAGCACAGTACCAGGACTTGTCCAGGAATTGAGGTCCTTGTGTCCTAGAGTGACTTTCAAGTTTATTTAAGACCCCCTAGCACTTTAGTCTGTGGTGGTAGGACTTGCCAGAACTCAGGTTCTGACCACTGGAATCAGTGATTCCCCTTTGGCTAGCGCTGGTCTAAATGCTCCCTCTGTTGGTGCTGGCTGAGTTCTGCCCCATGTTACTTTCTGCTGTAATGGGGCAGCATTGAGTTCTAATGCAAAGTCCCACAATCACTGTGTTCTTCCTCCCCTAAGTACATGGACTCTCTCTCTGTATCACACAGCCACAGCCAGTGGATGGGGGAGGGTGATGTAGGTGATTCCAGACTGTCTTTCTACCCTCTTCAGCGCCTCTTTCCTTAATACGATGTTAAAACCAGGTACTATGATTGCTCACCTGATTTTTTGGTTCTTCTGAAGCTACCTTTTTGTGTGGCTAGTTGTTCAATTTGTTGTTCTTGTGGGAAGAAATGACTGCTGGAGACTTCTATTCAACCATATTGCTCCAGCTTCCTCCTCAATATTAATATTTTTGTGTAAAAAGAACAAAACTGTGCATATTAGCTATTTTAGGTTTATGAGAACTTTTTCCCTTTGATCATTTTCTATTTCTGGTATAGAAATAGATTTAAATTTCTATTTCTAGTAATAGAAATTGATTTAGACTTGTTACTTGTTATTTTAAAGTAAAATTTTATTAGCTATATAAACAATACTGCATCATTTAAGAGAATGTAAGACTCCGCGTATGTATAAGTTTAATTTAGTAGATTTTTAAGAATTTATTAAGTAATTCTGATGGTGTTATTTGTTAGTGAGTCACATAAAGTGATTCTAAAAGAAATCTTAAGTACAATAGATATATAAATGAAATATAAATAACTGGTTGAAACAAATTTAAAGGTGACTTAAATTGGCATATTAATAAATATAATCAAATTCATGAGATCAAATCAAATTCATATATTAAAGAAAATGTAGCCTCTGAATAATCTTTTCTGGACCTGTAAGTCACCTGTGAGAGCATTTAAAAAATCACATGGGTAGGTGATGACAGTCTTTGTCATAGGGGATACAGAAAAAAGAGTAATTATGAAATTAAATAATGAGGTGCCTATGGGACACATGGATGAAATTATCAATAGATATTTGGAAAGCTAGATTATATTCTGAATGTTTGTTCTTTTAAAAATATACATTAAATATATCATATCCGATAAGCCCTGGAAATATAGTAGTGAACAAAATAGGCATGATCTGTACATATTATTGGAAAAGCCATATAATGACCACAAAATAATATATAAGTATTGATAAATGCAATGCACAGAATTAAAATAATGTGGAATGATAGAGGGCAACAAGGGGTACCTTCCACTGAAATTTTAATTATTCAAAAAGAGTCAGCCTTCCTACAATTAGAGGAAATGGTGTTCTATTCACAGGGAAGGGCTAGAGCAAAATCCTTGTGACAGAAATAAGCTCAGTGAGTTTGGGGGAAATAAAAAAGCTCTCTGACCAGTGTCTAGTGAGTAAGGAAGGGGCTAGGTGATGAGGTCAAAGAATTCAGAAAGATCATATCTTGTAAAAAATAGGTAATAAGTTTGGATTTTATTCTGAGTGTGGTAAGAAAATTTTAGAGAGTTTTGGGGAGGGAAGAACATCTGATTTCAATTTTAACAAAATCCCTTCATGAAGAATGGATGACAGAAGAGCAGGAGCAGAAGCAGCAAGATCAGTTGAAGATATATTGAAATTGTCCTGCTGAGAGATGATGGTGAGTTGGATGGAGTGACTCACAGTATGTTTATAGGCAGAGGCAACAGAGCTTAATGATGGGGTGGATGGAATAAGAGGAATGGGTAAGCAAAAAAGAGGAACCAAGAATAACTCCTAGATTATTGGCCTGAGTACCTGAATGAATATTCGTGCTTTGGTACTGTCATGAGAAAGATGTACGGAGGAAGAGATTAAAGAAGTGGAAGCAAAATTCAATAGGATTTTGTCCGTGATTGCTTGAGATACTTATTAGGTATGTAAGTTGAAATGTCTAGTAGAAGACTGGAAATAAAACTCCAGAATTCAGGAAAGTAATTAGGGTTAAAGATACACATTTGAGGCCCACTAGCATATGTCATATACACCTAAAAATAACATTGTATGTTTTCTTCTTGAGAATGATCCCTTCGAAAAGAAGGAGTTCTAATACTTGAGTGTCTCCTGCAATGGGGCATAATAGCAATTATATCAGTAGACTGACCTTATAGGTTGTTATTGTAAGTCACTCAAGACCACAAGAAATATGTAGGATTCAACTGACAAAAATATTCATAAGAAGTCAAGGATCCTGAAAGTATAGGTAAGAATGAAAAGTCATCACATTCAAAGATCTTTAAAGTTAAAGAGAATTCCTATTTCTATTCCTCAGGATTCTGAAGAGCCAAAGAAATGAAAAATTTAGTCAAGTGATAAAGCTGAGCAGGATGTGCTAACTTCCATGACTACAAAAAAGAATTATACAGTATGTATAATATGAATCCAAAGAAAAAGGCTATGTGTCTTAGATTTACAGTTATTGACATAGCAACTATAAATAAAGTTCAATGTATCCTATTACAGTAACTGACAAGAATGCAGTCAACTTCATGGCTGGGATTCCCTAGTTGTGTATAAATTCAGTTAATTAGGATGGTCATTGTCGTCCCTAATGAGTAGCATCTTTGGCTGGTATATTCACATCTGTAATTTATTTAAAAATGTTGAATATATCTAGTGTGATATAAATTGTTAGCTCATTTCAGTCTATACATAGGGGAAGCCAGTTACCTAAATCAGGAATTTACATTTCTGGTAGAGTTAGCTCGCATTTAATTGGAAAGGTCACACTTATGGGGTGGCTAATAAATAAGCTTCAACTATGTTTAGCTTTTGGCAACAGTTGGGGCTTTCATCATGCACATAATGAGTGTAACGAATAGGTTTCTCATTGGCAGAAATTAGTGACACGCAGGATAAGTTTAGAGTTGTTTAACATAGTATTGAGACTGTTAGAATTTTAGAGAGGCATTTCCTCATATTTGGACAAATGAACATTTAGAGTTCTGTGGCCTATATTTTAAGTATAGCACCCTAGGCTGCATCCTTAAATGATCCTACATTCAACTGCTGGTTCTGAGAATTCTTGGTTGACTGTTTCCAATAGATAATTGACCAAATTCTGACACAAAAATAATGCTGAATTTGCCTTAGATAAATCTTTCATATGAGAGGCAATTGAGCATCTAAAAGGACAGAGAGTTATAGCTTCAATAGGCTTAGGGAATGGGTTACATCTCTGTGATATGGTTGCTCATTGGTGTGGCAGGCAACATCTAGCCTGACACATTTGCTTTGCTTCCTGGTTATGAGGAGGTGCAAGCTTGCACCTACTTATTCACTATAAGTGGCAATAAACATTTACCAAAAATAATCAATTAGCTTCTGTCAGTTCACAAACCCGGGTAAAAATTCATGAGCCAGGCCCCAGTGTGAGAGGGGAATAAACTGCCTCCAGGATATACACCCACAATGGGGAACCCAGGAATCCTGGCCACAGAGGAAGGCCTTAACCTTACCCAGTGCTGGAGCTGATTTAGCTCCAGTGGGGAGTGTACAAGAAGAGCAGCAGTGGAAAGTGCTTTGTGTGCAATCCCAGTCTCCAGTAAGGATGGAGAGAAGCTATTTCTGATTCTGCCTCACAGATGACCACACAGATGTCTGTCAGCTGACTCAGGCAGTAGTCACAGGTTAAAAGAAGTTCCCAACTGAAATTTGCAATATAATCTCAATCGAAGACAAACTCCCTTGACCAGAACCAAAGGGCAACTGGGAAGTGTGCTGCAGCCACAAGCACAGGAGCTGTTTGCAGGTGGACTGGGAGGGGCATGGCTTGAAAGCCATCATTGCTGTCTCCCTGGGAAGGCTTATGGCCTGGGGCAGTTTTGAGTTCTGAGCACAGGCTGCCTGGAACCTAGCTAGCTGCTGCTGGTGAAACACTGTGGGTGTGAGACCTGCCTTGCCAAGTGCATGGGAGTTGGCTGGGGCTTACTGCTGCCTGCTACTCCCCACTTCCCAGGCAGACTCTCCTGTGCAGCAGAGGCAGCTGTGCTCCTCCCTGGAGCACATAACCACCCTTTGACCCCAACTGGGCCTTCTGCTTGCCCCACAAGTGGACAGCCACAACACAGACGTTCAAGACCCAGCCCCCACTGACTTTGCACCTCCACCACCGCCCCCCCACTGGTATCTTAACAAAAAGGACAGAAACTTTTAGGCGCCCTATGGCCCCACTCATTGCCAGAGACACCAGAGTACCTCCCCTCGGTAACATAAGGCAAGCACAAATCCCACCACTGCCACTGCAGCTGGTGCTTTTTGCAAGCACCACCCGCTGGCTGGAAGCCAGTCAACACAGTCCACTATAGCATTGCCAGGTAGAATAACATAGCGCTGCCAGGTAGAGTAACATAGCACTCATGAAGGAGAAAACTTGTGTGTGACCTCAGCTATCAGAATGCCTGCAGAACGCTGGCTAGCTAGGAGGTCCTGAGTCTGTCCATGTGAGCAGTTCGTCATTACTGCAACCAGAATTTGAGAAAGTCAACACACTGACTATTCATAACCAAGGAAATCTCACATTCTGTGTCATTATCCTGCCACCCCCATCAGAGCTAGTGCTGGTGCCCACTTCTGAGAGACTTGAGAACAGGGCGTATCACTGGATCCCTTGCAGACATTCTCTAGAACCAGCCTATAATGTGACAGCCCACTGGGCGGCTGGACCCAGAGGAGCAGCAGCACTCACAGTAGTCTGGCTCTCAGGGGCTCCTACTCCTAGGGGAAGGGGGATGGCACCACATGAAGGAAGCAACCTGTGGGACAAAAGAATCCAGACTTGCAAGCCTTGAGTCTCAGAACTTTCTGCTTGTGGGAAGTTTATTTCAACAGAGGCACAGGTGCAGTGCTGGGTTCAGAGAGGAAAGTCTGTGGCTCTACCCCAACAGGCAAGCAGCCCTGGTGATTGTGAAGGATCTTGGAGAAGGGGAATTCTTTTTCCCTTCCTCCACCACTGCAGACACAGCTGGGGCTTCTCCCATGGGAGCTCAGCATGAGTATACCTGTAGACAGTCTTTCTGGAACACCTCAAAGTGACTGCATCCTCATGGCAGGAGTGGCCTCCATGTCTGTCTTGCATGAAGGGTAGAGTCATGATCCCTGTTTATATGGAACATCAAAATAGAAATAAATACCTGTCTGATCTGAGTAGCTAAACACAGGGTCAGCAGTGTGACTGGGAGGTAGTTCACTTTCCTACCAGCCTGGCAGGGGAGCTGAGGTGGCTCCCACCCTTCCCCCTGATGAGACCTCAGCACATTTCACCAAGAGGTCCCCAATCACCTCTGTCAAGGCTGGGACCTCAATGCCCCATTAGGTATTGCATCGACCCACCTGCTTTAGCCACAGCCAGTTTAAACCCAAGGACTCCTTCCCTATTCATCTGAAGCCTGAACTATTCAACCCAGAAAATAAAATACTAGGGCATAAATAAATAAGTGCATACCACAGAGGAATGAGATAAGTTTTCAGAGACCTCTGCCATTCCAACCTCACAGGAGTCAGTGAACTTGCTCAT
Organism: Papio anubis; assembly: GCF_008728515.1. Classification (NCBI taxonomy): domain Eukaryota; kingdom Metazoa; phylum Chordata; class Mammalia; order Primates; family Cercopithecidae; genus Papio; species Papio anubis. The sequence goes on from NC_044978.1 coordinate 47,744,638, forward strand.
ACACTGAGCACATTGCTACTATAGCCAGCTTCTAAGAAAGCTATTATACAAAGACTTATAACCAAGGGACTCATACAGAGCCTTCACCCCTGAAAACACCAAACCCAAATTCGGTTACAAAGAACTGTAAACATTGAAGTCACATCCTTAAGGGGGAAAGAAAAAGAAATTAAAAAAAAAAAAAACACAGGTGAATCAAAAATAAATTCAAGAATAACTAGGAAAAAATGTCTACCCCAATGAGAAAAAACAGAGAAATAATTCTGACAGTATGACAAAATAGGGTTCTATAACATCCCCCAAAAGATCACAGTAAATCTCCAGCAGTGGATCCAAAGCAAGATGAAATCTTTGAGATATCAGGCAAAGAATTCAAAGAGTTTATTATTATGCTACTCAGGGAGATATAAAAGAAAGGCGAAAACCAACATAAAGAAATGTAAAAAACAATTCAGGATATGAGTCAAAAATTTTCTAAAGACATATTTTGAAGAAAAATCAATCATAACGTTTGGAAATGTAAAATATATTTAGGGCATTACAAAATGCAGAGTAAAGTTTTGTGGGTTTTTTTGTTTTGTGGTTTTTGGGTTTTTTTGTTTGTTTTAAGACAGAGTCTCACTCTGTTACCTGGGCTAGAATGTAGTGGTGCAATCTTGGCTCACTGCAACCTTCACCTCCCAGGTTCAAGTAATTCTCCTGCCTCAGCCTCCCGAGTTGCTGGGATTATAGGCACCTGCCACCACACCTGGCTAATTTTTGTATTTTTGGTAGAGATGGGGTTTCCTGTGTTGGCCAGGCTGTTCTCGAACTCCTGACCACAAGTGATTGGCCTGCCTCGGCCTCCCAAAGTGCTGGATTACAGGCATGAGCCAACGCACTCAGCAATGCAGTGTAAAGTTTTAACAATAGACTGGAATAAGTAGAAGAAATAATTTCAAAGCTCAAAGATAAGGTTTTTGAGCTAACCCAATCAGACAAAAATAAAGAAAAATGAATCAAAAGAAATGAACGTCTCCAAGAAATACGGGATTATGTAAAATGTCCAGACCTAAGATTCACTGGTGTTCCTGAGGGAAAAGAGAAAGAAAAAGTTTGGAAAACTTCTTTGAGGAAATAATTGAGGAAAACTTCCCAGGTGTTGCTAGAGATTTAGATTCACAAATACAAGAAGCCCAAAGAACCCCTGGGAGATTCACTGCAAAAAGGACATCATCAAGGAACACAATCATGAGGCTATCTAAAGTCAACATAAAGGAAAGACTTCTCAGAGCAGTGAGATAAAAGCATCAGGTAACCTATAAAGGAAAACCTATCAGACTAACAGTAGACTTCACAGCAGAAACCTTGTAAGCCAGAAGGGATTGAGGTCTTATATTTACCCTGCTTAAACAGTATAACTTTTAGCCAAGAATTTTGTATCCAGCGAAACTAAGTTTCATAAATGAAGAAGAAATAAAGTATTTTCCAGACAAGCAAATGCTGAGTGAATTTGTCACTGCTGGAGCAGTCCTACAAAAAAATGCTAAAAGGAGTTCTAAGTTTTGAAACAAAGGATCAATATGCACTGAAATAGAACCTCTTGAAAGCATAAAACTCACAGTTTATAAAAACAATAATATGGCCAGGCACAGTGGCTCATGTCTGTAATCCCAGCACTTTGGGAGGCCGAGGCAGGTGGATCACCTGAGGTCAGAAGTTTGAGACCAGCCTGACCAACATGGTGAAACCCGATCTCTACTAAAAATACAAAAATTGGTTGGGCATGGTGGTGGGCGCCTGTAATCCCAACTACTCAGGAGGCTGAGGCAGGAGAATCACTTGAACCCAGGAGGTAGGAGTTGCAGTGAGCCAAGATTGTACCATTGCACTCTAGCCGGGGCAACAGAGTAAGACCCTGTTTCAAAAAACAAACAAACAAACAAACAAATGAAGAAAATGAAGTATCTAGGTAACAATCAACATGATGACTGGAACAGTATCTCACATCTCAATATTAACACTGAATGTAAATGGTCTAATGCTCCACTTAAAAGATACAGTTTGGCAGAATGGATTAAAAAAAAAAATCACAAATCAAACATCTGCTGTCTTCAGGAAACCTAACATGTAAGGATTCTTACAGACTCAAGGCAAAGGGGTGGAAAAAGATATTCCACACAAATGGAAAACAAAAGCAAGCAGTTTTTTAAAGTTTTTAACTTTAAAAGTTAAAAAAAAGACCAAAAAAAGTCATTATATATGATAATAGGATCAACCTAACAAGAAGATATTGCAATTCTAAATATATGTGCACCTAACTCTGTAGCTTCCAGATTCATTAAACAATTACTACTAGACCTAAGAAAAGAGATAGACAGCAACACAATAATAGCACAAGACTTCAACATTTCAACACTACACTGACAGCACTAGATAGATCATTAAGGTAGAAAGTTAACAAAGAAACACTTTACTTAAACTACACTCTAGATCAAATGGACCTAACAGATATTTTCAGGACATTCTACCTAAGACCTGCAGAATGTACATTCTTCTTAGAATATAGAACACTCTCCAAGACAGCATATATGATAGGCCACAAAACGAGTATCAATAAATTTTTAAAAATAGAAATCATATCATATATATTCTCAGACCACAGTGACAAAACCTGAAATCAACTCCTAAAGAAAGCTTCAAAAGTCTACGAATACATGGAAATTAAACAATCTGTTCCTGAATGATTTTTGGGTTAACAGTGAAATCAGGATGGAAATTTAAATTTATTCAAAATGAATGATAATAGTTACCCACAAGTTATCAGAACTTCTGGGAAGTTCTATGAGAAAACTTTCCTATAAGAGGAAAGTTTACAGCACTCAATGCCTACATTAAAGTCTGAAAGATCACAAATTGACGATGTAAAGCCACACCTCAAGAAGCTAAAGAAACAAGAACAAACTAAACCCAAAGCTAGCAGATGAAAAGAAGTAACAAAGATTCAGGTAGAACTAAATGAAATTAAAATGAAAAACTATATAAAAGATTAATGAAACAAAAAGGTGGTTGTTTGGAAAGATAAACAAAATGTATAGACTATTAACTAGATTAACCAAGGAAAGAAGAAAGAAGATTCAAATAAGCTCAATTAGAAATAAAAATGGAGGGCTGGGCATTGTGGCTCACAACTCTAATCCCAGCACTTTGGATGGCCAAGGCAGGAGGATTTCTTGCAGCCAAGAGTTTGAGAAATGAAAATGGAGACATTACAACCAACACCACAGTAATGCAAAAGATCATTTAAGACTGCCATGAGAATCTCTATGCACACAAACTAAAAATTTTGAGGAAATGAATAAATTCCTGGGAACATACAACCCTCCTAGATTGAATCAGGAAGAAGTAGAAATTCTGAACAGACTAATAGCAAGCGGTGATATTGAATCTGTAATTTTTAAATTGCTAACAACAAAAAGAAACCAAAGACCAGATGGATTCACATCCCAAATTCTACCAGACCTTTAAATAAGAATTGGTGCCAATTCTACTAAAACGATTTGGTTACAAGAACCCAGGGCACCAGTAGCAAGATCATGTAGGCAGAAAGTGCACAATCACGCATTTGGTTGCACCATTTAGATTCAGCATTTAAAGTAGAGAAAGGAAGTGAAGCCAGCAAAGTTCTCTAAGAAGGAATGGTCAGTGTGGTAAGAGGAAAGCTGAAAGAGTATGATTTGGTGGAAACCAAACGAAATATGTTTGAGGGAAAAGATAGTAGCAACCTGTGTAAAATATTGAGGAGAGGGTATGATACTGGGAGGCTGATCCTTGGATGTGGCAGCATGGAGACCACTGGTAATCTTGATGAAAGTAGTGTTTGAGTGAGTGGCCTAGTCAGGTAGAAGCCAGAAGAATAGATGGAAATGTGACTGTGCAGACTCTAAGCCCTCTTTCAAGTATTTTGTACTGCTCCCAAAAGCTGCATGTGTGGCTGCAGCTCTACCAACCATTTCTGCATAGGATTCAAGCTTCATCTTGCAGCCATCCTAGTGGTGCAAGGAGCCCTGCAGGAATCCTTCTCTTCCTCTTCTTGTGGGTGGCAGACACTTCTCACTCTCTGCCACAGCCATGTTGGTTTTCTTTATTCTCCCATACCTGTTAAGACCAAGATCTCTTTACTTTTCCTTAAAAAATAGTGTGCTTATATAGTTTGCTCATAAAGTAGCATGCTCAATAGGTGCTATGAGGTCTATTTTCAGACTTAGCTCATAGTTGAACTATAAATGAAGGTCACTGCACTCTAGCATTCTGATATTAGAATACATCAGCATACTAAGGAATCAGGAATTCTCTGAAGGGCAGCCAAATTAAGTGCCTTTTTAAAATGGAAACTGAGTGAATGACAAATTCCAGAAAAAGAGCTGACTTTTATTATTCATGCTGCATTATTCAAGATGTAGTCTAAAGTGATATGCAAATGCATTTATTTGAACTACACACAATTATATTATTACTTATTACTGGCTATCTTAGTAGCTAATACATCTTTCCTAATAATGACTTTTCAGTTAGCATAAAGCAGAAGCTCATAGATTTAAGTTGTTTGATTTAAAATCCGAATATTCTCACTTCTTTTCATGTGTGTGTGAAACAGGGTCTGGCTCTGTCGCCCAGGCTGGAGTGTAGTGGCACAATCTTGGCTCACTGCAACTTCCACCTCTCAAGTTCAAGCCGTCCTCCCACCTCAGCCTTCCAAGTAACTGGGACTACAAGTGCTCACCACCATGTTGCACAAGCTGATCTTGAACTCCCGAACTCTCGCCATCTGCCTGCCTTGGCCTCCCAAAGCACTGGGATTACAAATGTGAGTCACTATGGCAGGCCAGAATATTCTCACTTCTATTTTAACAAAAATTAAGGCAATGTCAGAGGCCTGCTATTTAAAGTTAATCCCGGAGTCAGCAATGTCACTTACAAAGATTTAATTATCCTTGTCATTTTATATAGACTCACATGACATATTTTAATAAGCTATATTTCTTCATTATTCTCCATTGTGACTAGAGACAATTTGTGTTCTCTATGATGTCTCCTCTTACCCCCATCTATATATCCTATTTTCATGGAAAAGAAACGCTGAGTGGGCATTTCAGGTTGGAAACACTTAGGAAAGAGTTTTTCTCAAGTTTCAGCCTAGGTCACTAGGGTCCTGCATTGGATTAAAGCAAAATCGTCATCTATTAATAAAGTATAAGTTTGCCCTTTTTCTGTATATTTATTTCATGCAATAAGGAGTAGTTATAGAGCTGGAATCTGGTATTCTTTGGTCATTTGACCAAATAACATTATTTGAAAACAAGTATGGCTTTTTGTTTCATTACAAGCATATTTTGTAATCCATGGATGATTTTTAAGTTTCTTAAGTATCAAACACATAACTTAGTCATGCTGGCTGTGTCAGTTAATCATTTAATGAGTATTAACCATCGCCATGCATAAAGGCCTCAATGTGTATTTGTTCAATGAAATGAAATGTTACCTTTAAGTATTTAAACCTGTAAGTGAAAAAGGTAAATCCAACACTTTCTTCTATTACTTCCAAACCACTATAGGACAAGTATGATTTTAATGAGAAATATTTTTTGGATGCCAACTTGGTGGGGTAGATACTTAAGAGGATGTTCAAAGGTTAAACAAAAAAAGACTCATATCATACCTCTAAGAGCTTTACCTTCATAAAACACATGGACAAGCACACTTAAAACAAAAAGCGGGATTTCAAAAAGGAAGAACATTTTTTCAAGTTGAAAGATAAAGAAGATCAAATATTTTCTTTAGACTCAACTTCAAAGCTAGATTGAGAGGCCTGGGTAGCATTCTAGACCGAAATTTGGAGGAAAAAAAATATTTTTTTAACTTTCCTTTTATTCAACAACAAGAGTTTCCAGGCAAACAAAACTTCAATAACACTAGTCTTTTTTTATTATGATGATTGTCTGATAGCATTAAGTACATTTCTTTTTTGAAACAGAGAAATACTATCAGCAAAGTAAGATAATTTGATGAGCTCATCAGGTGTGTTACATAGTAATGGGCTGACAAAGCACTTGGCACCAGATGCCTACAGGTCAAAGCCATATAGATGCTGCAAACCTTGCTTTCATTGTGTTTTCTTCTCTTGGAGGCTAAGAAAAACTTGCCTCATGTAAAAAGAGGACTCTTTATACTAAATTTGTATAATAAGGAATATATATATAGCATATATGTTACATATATATTTCTTACAGAAATGTTACACAGAATACATGTAAATCTCAAAATGTAAAATAACAATGTGTGTGTGTCTGCCCTTCATGTTTATAATTGTGATTCTACTCTACAGTAGTCATTTCCTTCCATTAACTATGTAAAAATTATTTTTGCTTCAGAGTTGCGTGAGCTATTTAAAGAGTCTGTTGCTATTTTCACTCTGACTTTTATACCTCTGTTGAACTCATAGGTTTTTCTCAAAAAGAGCTATGCCCTGTTAACCAGTACATCCTGTGGAATCCTAGGAATCCGCAGTTGTTTTCTCAGGACTGTGCAAGCTTTCAAATTTGAAACACAGTTACAGAGCATTTCTCCTCTCTCTTTATGGTTTCTTGTATTAACTCAGATGTGGAATCCTTAGTCTTCATCTAGCCCAGGGAAGTTGCACTGTAAAGAGATTTTACTGTTTCGATGTTTAGAATAACTTTGTTCTGTGGTTCCATTAATGACTTGGTCCTCACTGATGTAAAAAGCTTGTAGACAATGTTGAATAAAGAAACCAAGAGACCAAATATAGCATTTAAGATGACCTCCAGTAACAATTATTTGGCGTCTTTTGTTTTAATTATAGCCTAGTGACAATATCCCAAAGATTACAGAGTTTCACATTTCGTGAGTCAGTTTAAATTTCTTCATTAATATAAACACTATCAGACAATGTGCTAAGTACTAATGTTGTGAGACTATGTTAGTTCACTTTCTGCTTTTTCTCTTTGAGGAGTTATAATGTGATAATTTTCTGCACCTCACTTATGGCTTAGCTAATACTTCACCATAAATTCTGGAAGCATTTCAATTTTGTATTGAAATAACTGTTTTACGTAAAAGCATTTGATCCTATAGTCATATGACACATGCCAAAGTGTTTACACTTTCATCTAAGGTTTGGGAGATAACTAGGTGTATTCGTTTCCTATTGCTGTTATAACAAATTATCACAAATTTAGGGCTTAAAACAATGCACATGGCCAGGCGTGGTGGTTCATGCCTGTAATCCCAGCACTGTGGGAGGCCAAGGCAGGCAGATCACGAGGTCAGGAGATCGAGACAATCCTGGCTAACACGGTGAAACTCTGTCTCTACCAAAAAATACAAAAAGCCAGGCGTGCTGCGGGCGCCTGTAGTCCCAGCTACTTGGGAGGCTGAGGCAGGAGAATGGCATGAACCCGGGAGATGGAGCTTGCAGTGAGCCGAGATCACGCCACTGCACTCCAGCCTGGATGACAGAGCGAGACTCCATCTCAGAAAAAAAAAAATGCACATTTACTATCTACAGTTTTGTAGGTTAGTAGTCTGACACAGGCTTCACTGGGCCAAAATCAAGGTGTTGGCAGGCTTGTATGCCTTTCTGAAGCCTTTAGGGGAGAATTTGTTTCCTTGACTTTTCCACCTTCTAGAGGCCGCCATATTCCTTGGCTCATCATCCCCTTACTTCATGTTCAAAGAAATCCTAGTCATATTGGGAAGGTAAAGACCCAATTCTTCGTATCTCATCACTTCAATCTTCTCTTCTGCCTGTCTTCCACCTTTAAAAACCTTTTTGATTTAAGGTCAGGGCCTATATTAGTCCATTTTCAAGCTGCTGATAAAGACACCCAAGGCTGGGTGGAAAAAGAGGTTTAATTGGACTTACAGTTACACATGGCTGGGGAGGTCTCAGAATCATGGCGGGAGTTGAAAGGCACTTTTTACATGGCGGTGGCAAGAGAAAATGAGGAAGAAGCAAAAGCAGAAACCCCTGATAAACCCATCAGATCTCATGAGACATATTGACTACCATGAGAATAGCAAGTAAAGACTGGCCCCCATGATTCAATTACCTCCCCCTGGGTCCCTCCCACAACACATGGAAATTCTGAGAGATACAATTCAAGTTGAGATTTGGGTGGGGACACAGTCAACCTGTATCAGGTACTTAGCAAATTTAATTCCATCAGCTACTTTAATTCCCCTTTGTGATATAACGTAACACATTTGCAGTTTCCTGGAATTAGGACATGAACACCCTCGGGAAGCCATTATTCTGCCTACTATACTAAGATAAAAATTTCCCCCAGCTTTATTCTGCTATAATTAACAAATAAAAACTGTATATACTTAGTGTTCAACATGAGATTTTAATATATGTATACTTGTGAAATGATTAAATCAAGATAGATATTTAATACTGCCAAAAATCTCTGTCCATGAGCCAGGATCTCATAAGCCTATCAATTTAAATCCCTAGGTACATATGATCTAGTTTATAGAGTTTATTCAGTACAATAATCTTCATTTTCTGTAAAGATACAACTATATGCAGTTGTAGAAAAACAAGAAGCACAGCCTATAAACAGTTTGGATGAGCTGAGTCAGCAATATACAGAAGACCCCTGAATTAGGTAAATAACTAAACCAGATGATACGCAGCATTTTCAAACTTTGCAAATCTCCTAAGGACCTGCAGAGATCTATTCTTTCCATTTATATCTTCTCAGCCACCATGAAGCAATAGAGGCTTAACTTTTATTAGGGTACAGGTATTAGCAGGAAGAAAATGTTTTCTCATCAAAACTATACGATTCTTACAAGTTAGCCTTGAACATCTCTGAATATAGAACTATATCTTTTAAAAATTAAGAAAAAAGAAGGATCACTGATTGCCCTGGTTTCTCCTGACAAGCAAAATCTATACTTACATTAAACCTTCAATAACAATATTTTTAAAAACTTATAAATATCTACTAAATGTAAAGGTGGTAGTAAGAATTATTTTTAGTTTACTGATGAAAAACCACTGACAAGATTTTTTAAGGCAAGTTTACTAATATTACTAAGTTTATTTTGTTAGGAATAGATACACACAGTACTGCAAGTAGTTTTTTGCCATGCATTTTTTTCTTTGGTGGATTAAAAATACTAAAAGAATCTTTATAAACATGGATGAAAAATAATATTCCAAAGGAAAGTCATGTCTAATGGACTAGTTTCTATGCATTAAAATATATCTGGATCACAGCTTTCACCTCAGCCAGAATAAAGTAGCATGGATCAGATTTACTCTCCCACTTGAAAGAAATTTAAAAATACACAAAATATATGAAATAACAATTTTTAAGATACTGGGTATCAAGTAATTCAAGAGACAATAATTCCTAAAAGATGAAAAATGAATAGAGTGAGTCTTGCAATTACCCAAACTTCTACCTTAAGAGATTTTGCAGGCCACAGTATAGGGTGGCAAAACCCAAGTGGAGCCCAGTGGACTCCCTGAAGAGAAAGAACTGAGTCTGGGTGGACTTGCAGCTAGGCTTATTAATGTAGTGTGGAGTTTATAATTTATGTAAAATGTAAAGCACATGACAATAGCACAAATATCCAGAGGCGAGAAATAGGAGAAAAAAATACATAAATTTATGAGAATTAAGAATGTATAAGACTCTTGTACAGTATATGAGATGTTAAAATATCACTTGAAGAAAGGCTGTGATAAGTTAAAGATATGTGTACTATAAACTCTAAAGCAACCACTAAAACAATAAAACAGCAAACTATAGCTTATAGACCAACAAAGGATATAAAATGAAATCACAAAAAAAATGTGGTTAATCCAAATGAATTTTTTTTTAAAGAGGAGAATATAGAAAACACAGACAATGCGGGACAAACAGAAAGCAATAGCAGGGTGATAAATATAAACCGAAAATGATAATCATATTAAATGTAAATTATCTAAACACCCCAATTAGAAGATAGATTGTCAGATTGAATAAAAATGCAAGGCCCAACTATATGCTGCCTATAAGAGACTTACTTTGAGCATATAGGCATGAATGATTAAAAGTAAACGGCTAGAAAAATATAAACCACATTTAAACTAATCAAAAGATAGCTGGAGCGGCCATAAAAATATCAGATAAAATAAATTTCAGAACCAAGAATGTTATTGGGGATCAGGGTGAGGGAGTTATTTCATAATGATAAAAGGCTCGATCATAACATAACAATCCTAAATATTTATTGCCTAATAGCACACCCATTAGAGCTAAAATTAAAAAGACTGCATACCATGTGCTGGCAAGAAAAAAGATAAGTTGTCTAGAAATGTAACAAGATACAGTCATTTTAAAAAACAGTTTGGCAGTTTTTTTAAATATGTTCTAGCCTTTCCACACCTACATATTCAACCTAAAGAAATGAAACCGTATATTAATACCAAAACTTGCATGTGAATATAAATAGCAGTTTTATTTGTAATAGCCAAAAACTGGAAACAGCCCAAATGTCAAGAAACAAGCAAAAGGATAAACAACTTGTGGTATATCTATACAATGGAATGCCACTCAGCAAAAAAAGGAATGAACTACATGGGTAAATCTCAAAATAATTAAACTCAGTAAAAAAAAAAAAAAAAAAATCCAAAACAAAAATGAGTACATACTGCATGATTCTATTAATATAAAATTCTAGAAATACAAACTAATTTGTAGTGACAAGAAACAGATTAGTTGTTGCCTAGGTGCAGAGTAGATGGGAGTTGAGAGAAGAGACTGGAGAGAGGGATTGCAAAAGAAAATGTTTGGAGTGATGAATATGTTTATTGTGGTGATGATTTCATGGATATATACATATGTCAAAACGTGTCAAACTGTACTTTTGAAATATGTGTAGTTTATTGGACATCAATTATACCTCAATATAGCTTTAAAAAAAAAAAAAAAGAGTGAGGGCCAGGGATAATAATTTCAGTAGACAGCACAGACTGCAGGAAGCTATAATAATTGAGCTGTCTGGCAACCACAGCATATATACAGAGATAAAATTCAAACCATTCCTCTCTTCTAAAACCACCACCACAAACACACTGGCCAAATTTCCACATGTATTAAAATAGCAGTACCATCTTAGGCAGAGATCATTACCCTCACACACAGACACCCATAGCATAGCATGATTTTCACTGACTTGGTTAAATTCTAGGTTTCTTTTTCTTTTTTTCACTTTTTCTTTTTTCTTTTTTTTTTTTTTTTTTTTTTTTACTTTTTAAATGGTTTTATTTTATGTACAAAATAATGAACACATGTTGTACCCATAAATTCTACTTTCCAAAAACAGGAGCTTTTTAAAAGAAAACCACATAATAACTTTTAAAAGGTGCTGGGATTACTCTGCTTCTAGATCATTGCTGAGCTAGAAAAATGTTTGTTCTACCAGGAATCACAAGTTAGAACTGAATATTCTCCAAAGTGGAAATTCTAGAGTGTAGTGTCACTCCAGGCAAAGATTATTCAGTTCTCATCCCCAACATCCACAACTACCTATGAGAAGGGTTAAACCAGGTCAAAACAGTCCAGCATAATTAGGCTTCATCAATCAATGTCATTATGCTCTTCTAAGATGCAAATAAACCAAAACAGGAAATACTAAAATAAAAATAATATCTGACACTGCCATACAAATTGTTAGTTCCTTTTTGTATCCCCCCACCATAACATTAACAAAGAGAATATTTTACTGCAAAGAATATTTTATTTTATACGTCACTAGCCATGAATTTTTGCCATTAGTTACTATACAAATGCTGCCTAGTGCCATTATCCAAATGGCATAACCATTTTACATCCACAATTCACTTCTATAGTTATAAGCAGAATTTTCGTGATTTACTTAAGTACATCTATCAGTGAAGATTTAACACTGAGATGCAATCTAACATCCGTAATATCTGATGTTATGTAGATGGCAATGTAGGAAAGATGTATTTTAATTGCTTTTCATTTAAGTGGCCTTATGTAAAAAATAAAATAATTTAGTAGTTCCAAGTATCCAAAGGGCATTTTCAAATGTACACCAAAGAAATGGTTACAGAGATTTTTAAGGAGCATCTTCCATGTCCACATCCTCTTGTAACTGCTGTACCATTTTCTCTTCCAATTGCTTCCCTTTGCCTGCAAGAGGGACTCAGATAAGATGGATGTCTTGCTTGACTTCTTTGATATCCTGAACTTTCTGTAGCTATTTTTCTTCAATCTGTTCATTATAAATTTAGCTTGGCATTTCTGTTTGATCTCTTCAACTCTCTTCATTGCATCAATAGTTTTATTCCATAGCTCTCGCTGGCATTTGATAGGTTCATTTCTACGTTTTTCAAATTCAAATGAATTATCCACTGTAAGCTCTTTACCAGCTGCTTTCTGGAATGCTTTGGTCCGCCTAACTTTGCGAGGATTGCACTTCTTTTTGAAGTTTTTATGACATTTAAATTTGCAAAATCTGAACATCTTGCAATCATGCCGTGTCCAGGGTAGATGGGCCCCGAACAGAAATAACACTTCTCGATACGCATGTTGAACCCGCATGAGACCCCACCAAACAAACGCTAAGCTTGAGAGGAAGTGACACCTAAGTTCTAGGTTTCTGCCCTATCAGAGATTTAACTATGAGCTACGATGTATTATGCCTAAAATAGTACAAAAGAATTCAGATGCATTTATCTAATTTAATCATCAAAATAGCTTTCTGAGATATTACCCTCTCCTTATAGATGAGGAAGCTCAGGAAAAGATCTCAATATTTAAGAAATGATAAACCCAGGACTTGAAGCTGTATTTGATCCCAAAATTGAAAATGAATCAGTAAAATATATGCAAACATATCAGTAATTTTGTATTGAAAATATCTGCTGCTCCTTTGAAATCAGTTAGGAAAATGATTAACTTATTCTAAAGGTGTTGCGAGTACTTTTGAAAAATATTCTTTTAGAATTATACACAGGTATCTTCAAATGTAATAAATACTGATTTTTCAAACATTCCTACATTTAAGTAGGAAAGCTAGGAATCTTTTGGAGCCAGTGATGCTGAGCTAACAAAGTAAAATCAATTTTGAACTGAAATTACCATACGCCTACAAAAGTCAAATAACTTCTAAAGAAAATATTGAATAACACAAATTTCATCAAAAAATATAAATCACCTTCAAGATTATTTATTGATTTAAATAACACATTCTAGGTTTGTTTATTTGAAAAATGTTTTCTTTGTTTAGGAAGTCCCTCCCCATGTAGAATATCCTTTTTCTTTTCTTTTTTTTTTTTTTTTCTTGTCTCTCTCTGTCGCCCAGGTTGGAGTGCAGTGAGGCGATCTTGGCTCACTGAAACCTCTGACTCCTGGATTCAAGCGATTCTCCTGCCTCAGCCTCCAGAGTAGCTGGGATTACAAGCACCCACCACCACGCCTGGCTAATTTTTATATTTTTAGTAGAGACAAGATTTTGCCACGTTGGCCAGGCGGGTCTCGAATTCCTGACCTCGGGTGATGCACCCGCCTCGGCTTCCCAAAGTGCTGGGATTACAGGCATGAGCCATCAGTATCCAGCCTAGAATATCCTTAAATCCTTCCACAGTGACTCCAGTTTTTATTTCCACCTTTTCGCATTCTACATTTCCTTTGTACTTTTCTTAAGCACACATTCAGCCTGGTATTGGTAACTTCTACCTGCTTTAGCCCAGTTTCCTCAGAAAATATTAAATGTGCAATCCCACAGAAGCAGGGGTGAGTGAAGGAGAAACCAAGTGGTGAAGAGGGGAGAGAAACCTCACAGGGTAGAGTCCTGTATGGCCAGAGTCTGTGACAAGCCGATTTCTTGATTTCACAGGATGTCTTCAGAGAGAACATTTGAAGTTACTGTGAAAGGGGAGAAGAGGGAGTAAGTTTATCTAGTAATTTCTGTTTCCCATTTGTTAGAGGTCACTCCCATGAGGCTTTACTATGCCTGCACTTCTCCATTACACAAAAGTGGACCCAAAGCAAATCCGACTGCATGTCATACCTCAATGGCAATAAAAAAACCCCAGGACATGTGACCAGAGATGCCATCAGGTTATACCCACAAGTGACAAGAGGCAGTGGTCTCCACTGCTGCAGCAGATCCTTTAGTTTGTAGTGACAGAAGCAGCAACAACAGTGCTCTGGTTCCACGATCACATTAGCAGCACAGGCAGTTTGCTACTAGAACAGCTTTAGACAGAGCAGGGTGAGGAGACTGGCCTGGCTTGCTCAGGGAGCTAAATACTGTACCCTACCTCTGCTGTGAGAATTCAAAGTGCCTATGCAGGTAAAGCAGCTTGAGCCGTACAGAGAACACATAGTAAATGTTAGCTACTATTAACCTTGTACTGCGTCTTATTTTCTCTAATAAAATGTAAGCTTTAACTGAATTATCACAAACTGGATGGCTTAAAACAACAGAAAATGTATTCTCTCACCATTCAGGAGGCCAGAAGTTCAATATCAAGGTGTTGGCAGGGTTTATTACTTTTAGGGGGTCTGAGGAATAATCTGTTCCATGCTTCTCTTCTCACTTCTGGTGGTTGCAGGCAATGCTTAGCTTATAGATGAATCACGCCAATCTCTGACGGCATCTTTTCATGGCTTTCTTTCTTGTGTGTCTGTGTGTCCTCTCATCATCTTTGGATATGAGCCCACCTAACCTTTGGATATAAGTGTCTTATTTTCTCTAATAAAATGTAAGCTTTAACAGCTTACATAATACTGTATTTACCTTTAAATCTTTCATCTGTCCTAGTATTCTAGCATTTTGACGATGGGCATGTAGCAAATGCTAACTGAATTTTTACCTGGATTTAATGTAAAAGTGCTGCTGTTTAGTGGCAAAATTGAGTTATACAAATCAGCAAATTGCAGTTAGCATATTATTTTGCTTTCCCACCAAAGCTCTTTATCAAAAGTGCCCAGGCCAGGTGTGGTGGCTCACGCCTGTAATCACAGCACTTTGGGGGGTCAAAGCGGGCAAATCACCTCAGGTCAGGAGTTCCAGACCAGTCTGGCCAAAATGGCGAAACCTTGTCTCTACTAAAAATATAAAAGTTAGCCAGGCACGGTGGTGCATGCCTGTAATCCCAGCTACTTGGGAGGCTGAGGCAGGAGAATCACTTGACCCCCGGAGGCAGAGGTTTCAGTGAGCGGAGTTCAGGCCACTACACTCCAGCTTGGGTGACAGACTGCGACTCCGTCTCAAAAAAAAAAAAAGAAAAGAAAAGAAAAAGAAAGCTCTTGCCTCTATCTACATTGTATTGCTTATTTAAAGTGCTTCCATATGCCTGTTTTAGCATTGTACTATGTCTGGTTCCACAAAATATTATTAGGGATTAATATATTAAGCTTCATTCTTTGACTTATTCTCATTAGGCAAATAAGTAACCAGCCATTCTCTAAAGCACAGGTGAGCATGCTATATGGTCTATTTACTTTCGGAAATGGACTAGTATATTTTGCATGAGCAGAAGCTGGTAGGTCAACCTTACATACATCATTACAGTATTCTAGCAAGGAGTTTGCCAAACCATGACCAAAACGCAGAGGAATCAGCATATTTACCCCCATATTCTTAAGTGTCAACTATTAGATTCTGTATAGGGATAGTAACTTCATAGCTATTTGTCATGATGGGCCATGTTGGGCTAAATTAGCCAGACCACTCACTTAGTCACCAGATGCAGGGTCTGCTTTGGGAAGGATCTGATTTCAGCCAAGGCAGCTCTCTGAAGCTGGGGCAGGTCCTAAAGTTACCTGACAACTACCACCTCTGTTAGTCTTGGTAATTATCCGGTGGCATGACCCAAACCCTCATCCCGAAGAGTCTAGTCACTATGTCCTTCATAGCCTGTGGCTGCTGGCTATGTCCATATATGTTCATGTATAGTCACAAGTGGGCAAAGGAGCACCTAGAAAACTCAAGTGAGTTGCTGGATTCCACTTATAATCCTCCCTATACCTCCTTCTGATGAAGAAAGGCACTTATCTCTGCCAAGACAGTGACAGTCCCTAGACATAAAAAGTCACAAATACCAAGGTGGCAGGCACAGCTTATTATCCAATGGTGGTACTTACTGGGTCCCATGAAGAAAGGTATCCCCTTGAGGACATAGAATTCTAGTCATTCAGAACCCAGGAGTGTAGAGATGGGAAGCATAATGTTCCCCAGTGAATCACTGGGAGTGGTGGCAACTCCTGCTTCCATGCCTAATTCCCATGGCATATTAGCTTCCTAGGGTTGCTATAACAAATTATCACAAACTGGATGACTTAAAACAACAGAAAATGTATTCTCTCACCATTCAGGAGGCCAGGAGTTCAATATCAAGGTGTTGGCAGGGTTTATTACTTTTAGAGGGTCTGAGGGATCATCTGTTCCATGCTTCTCTTCTCACTTCTGGTGGTTGCAGGCAATGCTTAGCATTCCTTGGCTTGTAGATGAATCACGCCAATCTCTGACTCCATCTTCTCATGGCTTTCTTTCTTGTGTGTCTGTGTGTCCTCTCATCATCTTTGGATATGAGCCCACCTAACCTTTGGATATAAGCCCAACCCCTAAGATGTTAGCCTAACTAGCTGACATCTTAGTGAGTTACATCTTCAGAGACCCTATTTCCAAATAAGGTCACATTCTGACATTCCAGAAGACCATGACCTTAAAGTGACACTATTCAACCTACCACACATGCACTTTATCTATTGGAAACACATTGGAATAGGAATACCTGTGGGTCAACGCATATCTGTAACTTGAAGGATCGTATGAAATTGTTACAGAGTATGACCTCTGAACTGCTGCTTCAGTGTGTTTTCAGCACACCACTGCACCACATCATCAGGCAGGAAGTTTCTGGGTGGTGCACTATATGATACAGTGAATCCCATGGTCACAGGCCTATTACTGCAGCCTTCTTTACTTTAAAGATGATTCCATGGCCTGACATATATTATGTAGGATTTCATGCCAGTGAATCAAACATTCCATAAGCCCCCAGGTACCAATGCTGGATGAGGCCCTGCAGGAAGGAAAGGTAAGCCTATTCCAAGAATGTGGACCTATTCCACTGATAATGAACCACTAGCCTTTCTGGGGTGGCTCTCTGATTTGTCTCCCCAAGTGATGATACCCCATCAAGGGTGCAGCAGTTGCCCCTGTTGCTGACAGGTGACATTTGGCAGTGGTGGTAACTAGATAGGCCTTGGTAAGTTGGAAACCATTCTCTCTGCCTCTGGGAGTATATGAGTCTCTAAATGCAGATGGCATAAGCTTCCTCTATAACCCAGAGATGAGCACGGTGACTCTCCTGCTGCGGCTTGCTACAGCACAACTTATCCCATCACTAATATCTCCAATATAGTAGCATCACTCTGTGGCTCAGAAGGCAGGGCTACTTCCACTGCAACCTAGACCAGCTGCAGAACTCTTACCTGCTGGGGGCTCCACTTAAAACAGGCAGCCTTTTGCATCAACTGTTACACTGGCCGGGACACTATCCTCAGGTGTGACATACGCTGCCTCCAGAACTCAGGATGGCTCACCAGGCATTGTGCTTCCTTCCTCAGAGTAAGAGAATACATGTTGTCATTTGTTTTATACTTTAGATCAGATGCATCAAACTGCCCCTCACCATTGGAACCCTGAAAAATTTATGAGTATGGCAAAAAGTTTATAAGGTTTATCCACTGAAAGTTCATAAGCTTTATCTCCTCCCTCTGGAACACATCTCCTGCCGAGTTCTCAATGGTCTATCCACTTGTTCATCCAGCCTCAACATAGTCATTAGGTAACAGATCTGTTCTTTAGGATAAAGTGGTGTAGTTTACAAAACTATAAATATATATTGTTGCCCATTCTGTGTGAATGCAAATTGTTTCTGATTCCCTTCTCTTATTGAGAGGGAAGAATGCATTTGCACGAACCAAGATGATATTCCATATACTTGGTCCACATGCATCTACTCTAACGAAGATACCACATCTAGCATAGCCGTTGCAATCAAGGCTATTACTTTGTTGAGCTTGTCTATCACCATCTTCTAGGATCCATAAAATTTCTGCAGGGGCCAAAATGGTGAATTGACAGATGTGATGAGATGATCACCTCTGCATCTTTTAGATCCCTAGGGGTGGTACTGCATCCTGCAAGTGACACTATTGTGTATTACTATCTGGCTGAAGTAAGAAGACACAAGGGTAGGCAGTGTCAGAGGCTTCACTTGGCCCTCCACACACGTTATGAAACCACTGTAAGCTTAAACTTGCCCAGGACTCCTTGTATAACCCAACTCCTCCCTCATCCCCTACAAAGAAGCAACAGGGACACTATCTGAATATCAATGTCAATTCAGATTCTGTGTTCAACAATCCTTGAAATCCCTTATATTTCCCCTTTCCTAAGCTTAGAATTACCAGAGCAAATGGCTCTGGATCCCTTTGAGGAAACACCAAAGGGAATCATTACCTTGTACAGATGCCATGGTGTCATGTCTTTCCTCCTGGGACCCAGCCACCTCTTCAGTCTGGGCTCCAGGTCTGAAGTGACTCAGGCCCAGAAATTGAGCAAGGGATGCTAGCTTTTTATTGGGGTGACTACCCTTAGCTTCCATGTAACCATCCTTAATTTTATCTAGTGGGACAAACTGAATAGTATTCGTGTTGGCTACCCATTTGTTTTGTCCCTAAAGTGCTATGTTACATTAGCCTTCTCCATAACTCTTTGCAGGTTAGGACCCCTTGACTACCACTCTCACTTTCTCATTAACTGTAACCCCTTGACTTTTGGCAGTTGGGCACTGCCACTTTAGCCACTATTTTTCAGAATCTTGTCATACATTGCCATCAGCAAGCTGAACTGTTTTCTTTTCCTACTATCTGATATGGCCCACTGAGAGCTACCACATATTTTTAGAGATGCTTATACCCCATCATCAGTGCAGGTTTCTACAGCCCTATTCAATGGTGTGTCCACCGAGCCTTCCCATGGAACACAATCATGTCATCTTCCAATCCATTCCAACATACCCAATTCCCTTAACCGTTTAAATCCATTCTTCCACCGTGTCATAGTAATCCTAGTGTTTCGACTTTGCTCAGAAAGGACCATTACTTTTTCCAAACTTCAAGAAGCCATCCTGGTAATGAGTTCACACCATGTCACAGGATCCTAGCCAAGGTATTAAAACCCTCTAATTTAAGATAAGTCTTAGCAATCCAAAGATGCAGTGTAGGGGCTGCCATCAAACTCCTCCCTAATTTTATGTTTTGATCCTCTTAAGCACTGATTCCAACCTCAAGCATATTCCTCCAACTCTTCCTAATTCTTGCAGTTCCTTTGGGGTATAGTCTGTTTCCCCTCACTTCACTTCCAGCACAACTGAGTTTTGCTTATCATCACTTAACTCTAATTTTAGGCCTGGAGATACTAACTATAATGGCCTGGAAACAGGACAAGTCTTGAAGGGAGCATGTTTCCTGAGGAAAGAAGCCTCTGCATTGTCATCCAGCCTGAGAATGAAGCGGGGAGTGCTTGCCCTTAACATGGAGGGGTGGGCTATGACTGAAAGCTCAGAAATTCAGGAGTCTGGGGAGTAAAAATCTCCAGTACCATCGATTCAGATGTCTCCATCTAATTTGTCAGGGTCACAGGTTTTCCCAAGCAGTTTGCCAATGTTGGCATAATAGACTTACCTTGGCTGGCAACTGTCTTTGAAGTTTATCCTTTAAAACTATTAAGTCTTGGGCTTGGTCCTCGGTTTTTTCAAGCTGTCCTACTGCAAAAGATGAAACAATTTTTCGTATGCCACCAGAGGCCCTCTAACTTTGACACCTGGCTTTCCATCACCTGTTATTGTCCTTGGCTGTTAAGTATGCCTCTATAGAACAAAAATGGCTTGACAATGGCCATCCAACCCTGTTATCCTCATAGCTACAATTTTCTCCATACATCTAAAATGTCAGACAATCAGATATTGTCTTTCCTTCTACAACTACCCAATCCCTATTAACTGCCAGTGTAAGTTGTAACAATTGGGACTTGTGACAGGCCTGTCCTCCACCTATCATCAGTGATGGAGTCTGGGCTGCTTATCTTTAAGTGTATACCACACAGTCTCTACTACCTATTTCTGTATGTGCAAAAACTGAAGCAGTTTGTAAAAAAATTGGAATGCTTTCCAAAACAAACTGAAAATACAGAACAAAAAATTAAATATAATATCAAAAGTATTTAAGTGAAATAATAGGTTTATTCAAAGAGAAATAAAATGTCCTGGGTAAAGCTTCTGTAATAATACTATTTCTGATACTATATCTCTGAAAAATGGCTAACTAGTCACCTTATCACTACATTTAAGGCATTAATAATAGGTACCACTGAGGATATACATTGTGAAGAAAGAGAATAGGTCAAATACTAAAACACACATATCATGACAACTCAAGGTGACATGAATATTTAATGAAAATTTAGAATATAACAACATATGACTTTCATTCTGTGGACATAAAAGGAAAAATACAGTAATTCATTTTACTCATTACATTTTACAAAATCAGACAAATGAATGAAGCAGTATTTTTTAATAAAAACAGTAATTTAATGTCAAACAAATATATTACCATCCTATTCCTTTATCCTGTATATATGTATCTAATTGGCAAAACATACTACTTTACTGAAATCAGTAACAATCCAATCCATGATACTTCAATTGGTTCGATCAATAAACATCTTACATTTGAAATTCATTTTTCTTATGCCGTAAGCTTGATTATCAGTTCTATAAAAACGCTACATCCTATCGCTTGGCCCATTAAGTGTAACTAGCCTTCCGCACAAGGCTAAGTGGCTAAGGTACTTTTGAACATCCACCCACAATTCATCAAGCGCACACACCCACTCCTGCTCCTCTCACACACAGCCACTAGAGGACAAGCAGCTCCCCTAGTTCTCTTGTTCCTCATAGTGAGCATAGCCACTAGCATAGGTCCTTCCTAAATTCAAATTAGTAAACAAATCTGATGACTCAGTGTCTGAATCCTTTCTGCCTTCTTCTTCTTCCTCTTCATCATCCTCTGCTTCATACTCATCCTCCTCCTCATCGTGGTAGCTGGTATCACCATACTTATCAGATGAAAGGTTCTTCCAGTAGGCATCATACCCAGAAGCTCCATCTCCCTCTTCAGCTCCAGTCTGCCTGCCAAATTTCAGGGAGCGTGCTATAGAAGACAGACATATACAGGCATTTGGTTAGTTCCAGTCCTCTACATTCTCATCTTCCTCTATAACATTTCATGAATTTCATTGGCTGCTTTAATCCCAAATGAAAAAATAGGTCATATTTTCCTAATTTTTTCACCTGAGTCTATATACACACCATAAAAAATAAAAACTACAGTGTCATTTTATTAAATCTAGAAAACAAATTAGACCAACAGACCACTCCAAAGGTAATGAGGCATGTTTAAAACTAAAATACCTTCTGTTTGGTCACTGACAGTTTATTTTCAAATCACATAAATCACAGAATACAGTTGATTTCATATCAGTACATTTTTCTTAAGACAGCTATTTTACAATGTAGATGCCCTGAAAAACAAGGCCTGTCATTTCTTCTGCCTTAGTAGTGACACAAAGTTTAGTGCGGAAGATCAGCAAAATCATCAGTCTCACCTCACTGTGCAGCTACATCTATGATTAAACAAGGCAGTCAGTCACTTAGAATTATGCTTCCATTCTGATATGTCTGGTTAAGAGTCAAATTTCTCTTTAACAAAATTGGGAGCTGCATTACTATAAGCATGCTTATAGTAGTGTTATTACGTCACAAAAAAAGTTACATAAAAACCATAAAATAATTTCCTATAGTAGTGCTATTACATAAATAAACATAGGTGCTCAAATACCATACGCCTAAGATAGCTTCAGAGTAAATTTGACTTCTAAGTACTTAAGATTACCACCACTTTAATATGAAGGAATTATAGCTACTCAACTATTTAACAAGGAAGCTTCAACAAAAATTAAAAAATCACTCTATCTTAAATTTCAGTATTTGCTGTCATTAACTAAGGCAAATACCAAATATCAAAATGAATATTGGTATATTTAAGTAAAACTGAAAAATTTTACCGACATATTTTCCCAAGCTGTAAAATTCCACTTGCTTAAAAGAACACATTCATCTTTTCAAATAAGAGGCAGTAAGAAAAACAGACCAAAAAAAAAAAAAAAAAGATAAACTTTGTCTAAGTATGAAAGCAAAAATCACTTCCTTAGTATCTTAAGGGCCTTACTTGACATGCTAAGGTCCTTAGTCTCCTGCGTTTCATGCCCACACTTAGGACAAGGAGGCTGTTTTCCTTTTTCTTGCTTAAACACTTTGCTCCTTGTATGATCATCACAGAAACAAGCCTACATAAGAGAAGCAAAATAAGTAAATAAATAAAAATGTAAAAATATACAAAAAAGACAGTATTCATTGCTTTAAAGATATAGCTTTGTTAAGGCAGTAAGATTAAGAATTAAGAATTTTGTTGGGACCAGTCACACTTTTCATTTCATTTTTTTAACAGAAATGATTTTTGTCAGGACTCTTCTGAACGATGATCTAGCAAAAGGCAGACTAACTATATTGAGTATGACATGTAAGTACATTTAGCCGTTCAAAAATATTTCAGTATTCATAAGGCCCCTGACGAAATGAAATAATGGTGAACAGCCTATTTACTCTCACACAGTGTATGGTCTAACTGGGGATGGAGACAGTGAAAGGGCAATTACAAGACACTAAGCACTGAAGGGGAAGTGCAGAGGGAAGAGCACTAAAGCAGACATGGGGTTTGGGAAAGGCATCTTAGAGACACACAGTCTTACGACATGAAGAATGGAAGGGCAATAGGGTAAGCAAAGATGGAAAAGTACTCCAGACAAAGAAAACAACACAGACAACGCCTGAACGCCATTTGGCAAAACTAGAACAGAACTGGAAGATAAATAAGACATAGGGTTAGGAATATAAGAACTAGAGAAATGCTTCTGAGAGGAAGGGCATTGGCTACATCTGTTTAGTAATCTTTGATGAACAAATGCTAGAGAATAGGCCTAAGGACACAGAAAAATTTGGAAATCTTTACCCAAACTCTTCTAGGCAGGTACATTTTGACATTAATTAAAATAGACTCTCATCACCTTAGTCAGAATGTTCTCCATTAAAAACACAGAGCCAGGATTCCAGAGAAATGTGCACTAGTCACAACTCTACTACAAGGTGACTAGATGACCACTGCAAAGTCATGTAAGCCTTCTCAACTTCAATTCCATAATCTCAAAAATAAAAGAATTAAACTATATAATTTTAAGGTATCTTATATATTAATTATAGCTACATATAATCCAAGGACTGGTGGAGGGGTATAAAGATTAAAAACAAAATCTAAAAAGAAAAAATGCATAGGTATACCTTACAACGGAGACACGAGTGCTGACCAAGCCGATTGCACGAAACACCTGTGGGAAGGAGATTAATCTTAAATCCCATTATTACATTCTTAGAATTTTCCTTTGTCTTTTATCAAATCACTAAAAGCTTGCAATGGAAATACAGCCTTATAGACAGCTGCCTGTCTTTTGGGTTCAAATGTTATAAAACACACAAAGCTCCCATGCTGCAAATAAAATAATTAAATTTATTATTATACATTCTGCAAAAGGCTAAGAAAGGCTCAAAAATGATATATACTTCAAGATGCTCTTTTAATCTTTGAGAATTTTATATATAAATATTGTAAGAATTATATACACATGCATACACATATATTGTGTGTGTGTAGTATGTATGTTGTATGTATATCACAGAGATGACTTATCTACTTTAAATTTATAAGTAAGTGTAAGAATTAGGATTTCATAACAGAACAAGAACCAAATTAAAGGAAGAGAATACCTGGGGAATTTCAGTCTTTTTCCTATAATAGTAACTACTATTTAAAAAGGGCTTTTTAAATGCCAAGTACTACATACTATTGTTTCATATGGAGTCTCATTTCAATGAACCTTCCAAGAAAGAAACATCTGTAAAGTTGATACTATTATCCCAGTCAGTAATGCTGGTTTTCAACTGGAAAATACATGAGAATTTTGTGTGTAGGTTAAATACAGGTGCCTGGCACCCACCACAGACTTAAAAGATAGAATCTCCAGGGATGAGACCTGGGCATCCACATTAGTTTTAAAACCTCCACAGGTATTTTTGATATACAGTCCTGTCTAAGAATCACTGGAACCAACTAGCAGAAACAAACAGGGTGGTATCTCTTACTGGAGGGCATTTGGAAATGGGAAGGAAGAAGGGTGAGGGTTTTAATTTGAAGGTAAAAATGACATGTGGTAGTCTGAACCAGGAAAGGTGTAAGTCCTGCAATGCCTAATCAAATCAAGCCTACAAAATGAAGAACTGGCCCAACCAATATGCCAGTGGCATCCCTGCTGAAAAATTTACAACTATATTCTGACTGTTCTGAGTGTTTTCTAGAAACAGAAAATACAGATTGAGTTAAATTACAGTTCATGAGAAGCAGTATAAAAAAACTTGATTCCTTTTTCATTAAGATTAATACACTATTCAGAATCTTGGGTATAAAGAACATCTAATATTTAAAAACTTACATTTAAATGTTTCTGCCTCTAAAACCTGGCAGCTGGCTTGATGCTCAAATTGATCATCTTCACAGAGAAAGTTATGGCAAAAAGAACAACTGAATATTCTGCCTCCTATTGGATTAAAAAAAAATACAAATGTAAATAAGATAAACTTTAATTAAGAAAAACTCCTATCTATAAAACTGCTTAGAAGAGATGGCAAGTTACTTTGGAGGTACACCAAAATTGTTCAGCCATTTTTTTTCTGATAAAAGCTAAAATGAAAACTGTTGGAAGTCCTTGAAACTAAACTGAAACTGAAAAAAGGGGGCTCTTACTATCCACTAGCTACTCATATAACACTCACAATGCTCAAAAAGACTACCTGCTCCACCCCAACTCCCCTCCACGTTTGAGTAAACAATACTAGCACTGACAATAACTGATAGTATAGATCTCTTCTCTAACTACGCTGATAATCTAAATAGTACCAGTAGTTAGGATTGACAGTATCCTGAAAAAAAATCTCAAAAGTAGCATGCAAAATGTTTCCAAGTCAACCTTCACCTATAACGAAGCTCATTACTTGTGTCCAATGACTCACCATGGTCCCACACGCCTCGTTCACATTCAACACACTCAGCATCGGTAAGAGGGCAGGCACAGGCATGTGTACTGAGACATTTCCTACCATGGCAAACCCAAGCTTCACAGAAGTCACATATTGCACCCTGTAACCAAGGAACAAGAATAGATAATCATTATCACCTGATCACCTGCAACCATTGCTTAACATGGCAACCATAAAAACTGTATACATTTAGCAATTTATCAACCCTCAATGATAGTAGGTAGATTCATTTAAAAATTTTACTACTCACTCTAAGCCAAAATTAAAAAGGGTTCTCTGAAAAACAACTTAACAGCTACCCACAATATACAAAACTCAGTTACGTATCAAAAGAAGAAAAGGTAAACTGCACACTTACCCTAATTATTTAATTAAGTCAGAGTTGGAAGTGTTTTCCTCAAAATGAATTTAATTCAAATGGACTTTGGAGGAGACAACAGTTTAAGCTTTCTTCTCTATAATAATTCCTGTAACTAAACTGAATTTTTAAATACTACCATTTCTGATTTTTAAAACACCTTCTTATCTATATAATTTATGAAATAATTGCATAGCTTTTCTAGAATTACTGAGAAATATGAAACTTTTGCCAGCTTTTTTTCTCTTATGGAAACTTATATTTTAATAATAATTACACTTCTTTGTGGAAAAATTTTAAAGTAAAATATATGGAACTAAAATACAGGGTAAGATTCTCCAATTCCATATCAAAAAAAGACAATAACAATATGTGTTTCAATAAAACATTGACACCTATTGAATATTAAAAGCTAGAAAGAATCTTAAGAGAGTAGGATCAGACAATCTTTCCTTTATAAAGGAAAAGCATGGGGCCCAAGACTAAATCCAAGTCCCAGAGTTGGATTACAGGTGAGGTGAGATTTAAAGCCAGGATTTCGGAATCTCAATTCAGTATTCTATTATTCAAGACTCTGAAACAAATGTAGCGAACAACAAATAGGAAGAATGTTTTTTGACTTGCAAAAATGGGTTACCAGTATAGCTAGCAAATCATCAACTATCTCTCTTGGATCAGCCAGAATTCTTGCAAAAAAGAGATGGTACTCTCAAACTAGGTAATCCAGAAGAGTTTTAATAGAGATAATTTACAGAGGACAGGGAAGGACTTAGGACAAACAGGAGAGGACTACCTGACCATACAGAGAGGAACTGTGGTCCTTAGAGAAAAGACAAAACCAAACCAGGATAACCTGGTAGGGAGTGAGATGAAAGAATGAACACCAGATCTTATTCTCCTGCTGTTCTCAGGGGGAATCTGAGGAGGCAAATATAAAATATCCAGAAAATCACTTTTCTAGAATTTACAACTAATGATATATGACTCTACTTAAATGTTTTCTTTAAGAAGAAATTACTCACATTCAAAACACACAGTGATTTTAAAAAACAAATTTGACTGAACTTAAGCTACCAAGGAAGACTGAAAGGGTTTCCGAATAAAGATAACATCGACAATCCTATATTTAAAATAAATAGCAATTCACAAGATAATTCTCGCTCCTTGCTTCTATAATATATGCACATATGAAATATAGGTCTCCCTCATAATAGAAGTTTACATGTTCTTGGAAATTTACCATAAATAAAATATTCCATTTGACATAAATATAGTATCATTTTCCTCATGGACTACAATTTGAACAAAATTTTATTTGAACATAAAATCATACAACAATACAGTAAAACTGGTTACCTCATATTTAAAAGGAAAACATGTTTTAGTAAAAAGAGCAAAATACATCACATAATCCAATTGTTTTTATTATTCAAAAAGCTGAATTTACTTAAAAAAAAATCCTGTATGTAATGAAGAGGTATGTTAAATATATACACTTTTCTGAAATGTAAAGTTTTAAAGAACACTATTATCCTAGGTTCCATTAGAACTAGGTTGCTTATTTAAGCAAAGGCTTAAACATTGGTTAAGCAGGGCTTTCAGTACACTAAATACTGTTTTGTGAAGCCTGGTTAAGAGATATTAGAAAGGTACCACTGATAAATGAAATTCTGTTTAGATGAGCATGAAAAGTTTCCATGCCTTGTATATTTCCTAATAAGAAAGAAAGCAGCAGCTAGAAACCAGTGGGTACTAAGGGGAAATCATACAAAAAGCATGCCACTGATAATCCAGATAACTACAGATTGATTGTAACAAGGGATAAAGCAGTGATATTTAGAAAAAAATAACCATTGATCAGAATGTCTTTTTCTTATTCTTGAAAACGTACTAGTCTAAGAGATAAGAAGAAGCTTACCACCATTGCAAGGCCAGTACTGTATACACCAGCATGCTTTATGACACAGTCTGAAGACTTCATCATGCACTTTGTTTTCCCTAATGAAGAGAAACATTTGCACTGTTAGTCTTGCATACATACCAGTACTCACGAATTCCTCTTTTATCCAGCCCAAGTTCCTGAGGAAATAATTTAAAAACTAATGAAATTGAATCAGTATTTACTGCTTACATAACTAAAAAGAGAAAATAGATGTAACTGAGACTTCATTACTCGAATCAGACTTTTCAGATTTCAAATTTACTAATAAATCTGTAAAATGAACTACACAACAACATATATGCTAATTTGTTTGTACTAAATCAGAAATCACAGGTTATGCTTTGTAATCTAATGATCATTTTAACAGTTTAAAAACGTATGAATCTTCAGATTATTCAAAATATTTTTAAAGGAATGCTTTTTTATAATAAATTTTACATTTTATAATTCACAATACAAATTGTGGTTTGAAGTTATCATTTCTTTCCACAGAATACCTCAAACCAAACCAAATGATTATGTAACTTATCAAGTTAATGTAATTTTATCCAAACATAAAAATTTACAAGAAAGCCCCCAGTTAAACATTTTCCCAGCAAAATTTTGAAATGGTGCCCAAATAAGCATAATAAACGATACGGTGATACAGCTACAAATCACCACACAACCACTAAACCTCTGATCTAGAAGCAAATTAAATTACCAACCCAAAACACTATCAGGAAATTTGCTTATCAGATATTATGTGAGAATTAATGATGACATTAATCATCCATCTGAGACTCCACAAAATGGAACACAAAAGAAACCATTTTCCATTATCTTGTTCCCTAAGGAACAAAGTTAGACAATAGAAATGGGAAGAGGAACTGGAAATGAGAGGCAGCAGCTACCCAACTGTTCCATGTCCAGCACTAAGAGTCAGTAAATGAGAAATGCATCCATCTAACAGCACTACAAAATTTAAGCCCAGAGACACTGAAAATATGGGTAAGTCCTAGCAAGAACTTACCTCTTAATCTTCCACAAAGTCTATTTTCTCACTCTACATTCATTACATTTTATGAAACAAGGCTATAAAATACCATGAGTGTTCCATATAGGCCAGTTTTCTCTTTTTCATTAACTGTAGAATTGAAAAGATATATTCTTTGAAACCTAGAACTACACTAGAAATATTCAGGGATATAGCCCTAAACACTACTAACTTTCTGGAATATTATTATATATAAACACATTTAAATGAGGCATACCCCAAATTGTTCTACCTGAAATTATTATCTCATAAATCAAAGTGATACTTGTTCATCAAAAGTTGGGGAGGGATGTAAATCTAGAGTAATAAAGTTAACGGTTTCTTTATTGCAAGTCTTCAGAACTTCTAACATATAAATATATAATAGAAATCTCCCAGATGAGAATGAGAGGAGGATGCATGCAATATTTCTCAAATGTATATCCATATATATTTTTCAAGAAATATCCATTAATATTTCAGTTAGTCTGTGGAAGACTATTTGGGAAACACCCACCTTGCTAACATTTAGTTTTATTTTGAATAATCATTTCAGGGTACAAGTCTCCACCTATACTTAAGAATTGGGCACATGACTTAGGAACTTGATTTCAATAATTTGAGAATACATGTGAGGAAACTCATGAATCATATAGTAAGCATCAAACTCAAAAACTACTGATCACAAAATAAGTACCAGGTAAATGTGGAATAAAATTATTCCCAATGGTCTAACACACTGCAGGTACTATCAGCAGGAATCAAAATGTAGATAAGTAAACAAATAGATACTGACAAGACTAAGGTAGTATAACTAAAAGTTCAAATGTTATGTCTAAAATCTGATCTTTTATTATTTAAAAAAACTTATTGGTAACCTATATCTAAATTGTACCTTAATTATTTTCCAGCATTACATCAGAGACAAAATCAAGACTTGATAGTTTTTTGGTAGGCAACATAACACATTTTGTTATTTTTTTTAATGGTAAAGCATAACATTATAACCAATTGTAAGCACTGTAACCAATAGCAACAAACCCACCCAAGTTCAAATTGATGAACCACCAGTTTATAAAAAGTATATGTCCTTAGTTATTACTTACTTACCACACTGTGCACAAATTGGTAACTTCTGTACAGAATTACAAAAGTAGCAAAATGCTCTATTCTTCTGCCGCCTTGTCATGTAAAATAAAATTTTAAAATATGGTCAATGTCAAATAAAAGGTCAGAGGGACAATTTTAGTAAAGGTAGATAGAAAAAGAAATAAAATTTACCTCTGACACTTGTCACATTCCTGTAACATATAAAAATACCACATTAATTTTTCTGCAGACTGAAAACTGCAAATTTACTTGTATTACAAAGAATAACCTGCTTTTCAGGTTAAAATTTAAGTGACACTACACTAAAGCTCCCACTAAAGCTCCAACTCCACCCATGTATACAAGCATCTACCCATGCTTAAATAACAAAGGTATGTAAGAGAGAGAGAGTCTGGGTAGATTCCAGAGGAAGAAGTGGCATTATCACGAAGGAGGCTAAACACATTGGTAGTTTATTTTTCAGTTGTTTGTAAGGAATAAAATATCACAGAATGAACATAAGAAACAGGAGAGAATACAAAATAATAAAGTTCACAGAAAATCCAGAGTCCTAAACATGGTTTTAAAAACTCTCCACAATCTGGCCCTTAACCACTTTCCAAACCTTGTTGGCCTACTCTTTTTAGACTCAAGTCACTAATGGTCAGCCATTCCCCAAATATGTCTTATATTCTCTCTTCTCCATGTCTTTACTTATTCTAATACTTTTCCCTGAAAAGTGCCTACTACCTGTTGAAAGTTCTGGTGAAAATCCCACCTCTTCTGTGAACTGTACCCCTTCCACACACAGTCAACTTTATCACCTCTTAGTCCTAATAAGTACATTGTACCTTTATTGAAGCACTTCCAAAATCTAGCTGTCATTATATATATTTAGGCATGCCAGTCATTTATTGTTTTCTCTGCCTAACACCTCTCTTCTCTGGAAAGGACTCTTACATACAGAAGAGAGCCTCACTGTCACATCTGTGCTATGTAATCTGGCCTCTCTCAACCAACCCCAATAAATGTTAGTCCTGGGACAGGCACTGGGTCAAGTCCAGCCTTTCAGAGTTCTTTCCTTCTCTGAGGAACAATATGTGATGTGAGACATGCAAGCTACCTGCAACTATGAAACCAAACAAATGGAGTAAAACAACATGAAAAAATGGAACTAATAAGGAAGAAGAAACAAAAGCAAAAGATAGAACTACAAGTTGTTCCACGTTCCGATTGTCCCTGAGTCCCAGGTATATCCTTCCCCTTCCCAGCAATATGAGTTATTGCATTATCCATTCAATAAACTATTTTTCCCTAAGGTTAATTTAAGTTAGATTTCTGTCATTTATAAACAAACAAATCCTAATATACAAGATAACTGAGCTATAAACTTCTGGAAATAGGGCCCATGTAATTCATCTATGTATCACCATCCACAGTGTCTGAAATAACACCTGGCACAGAGTAGATGCACAATAAACGTTTGCTAAATTAAGCTACATTAAACAATTCATATATGTTTGACAAAACAAAAGGAAGAGGGAAAAAAAAGAAACAGTGGGAAAAGAAAAACAAAGAAAGGAGTAGAAATAGGGAGAACTGGAATAACTCTACAGTCAGTGAAAGCAAAGAGGAAATGATGACATAATTGTTTCTTCACGTATTTCAAAAAGCATATTTCAAAAGCAGCAACCATTCAAAGCAGCCCAGAAATTATCAGGGCTAACCCACTTAGCACATGCAGATAAGGTAATAGAATAGGAAGCCAACAGATGTTAAGT
Source organism: Papio anubis (assembly GCF_008728515.1). NCBI lineage: Eukaryota > Metazoa > Chordata > Mammalia > Primates > Cercopithecidae > Papio > Papio anubis. The sequence continues at coordinate 47,776,198 of NC_044978.1, forward strand.
AGGAAGTTCAGAAAAGAGAAAGGAAAGAATAGCTAAGAAAATATGATGAAAACCCAACTAATAAGACAAATTAAGGCACTAAAGAAACTGGAAAATGAAAGTTTCTATTATCTATTCTTGTCCAATATCTACCTTTATCACCAACAGTATGTGAAGTAATACGCTAGGTTTTATAAATAATATAAAATCCAACAAGAATCACTGCTACTCAGTGAAATCAACGGACAAGCCAGAGATACTAAATTCAGTAACAAAATATATGCAAAAACACTGTCTTCACTAAAATTTTATTCAGGTGTACTTCAGATAAAATAGTATATGGTTTTTTCAACTATCAACTGATATGAAAAAAAGCTGATACCATTGAAGCATTACATGGATGTTTGGCCAAATCTATAGTGCTTCTTGATGCTCTTAGTTGTTTTTCACGTTCTCGGCGGTTCTCAGCCTTCTTCCTCGCACCAGTCTTTTTTTTAGGCATTTTCCCCTATTTTGACACAAGAGAACAGAAAAGATATAATTGACTGCATTTACTATTTTAATAAACTAAGAAATAGTATAACAAAGTATTCTTATTCTTGTTAAATATTAAACTCTATCCTTTTGATAACTAAGCACATTCTAAGCCTTATGAAACGTTAAGCACGTATTATTCCAAATGAAGCGGGTGACCCTTAAAACAAGGCATTTATTGGCACTTACGATTCTAAAAATGTAAACGTCAAAAAAATTTACCCTAAAAGACAAACTGGCTTTCTTTTCCCACTAAGAAAAAAGTTTCTCCAATGATAAAGTATTCTGCACCTCATTAAAACAAATGAATCATGTATCTCATTATCAAAAAAAAAAATTTAAAAGAGCATTATTTACCCAGTTTATATCACCTTTTTGAGCTATTCAGATGACCTGACGCTGCCAACACCTTAAGTAAAACAAGTCTAATTTTTCCTATGTAATATGTAAACAAAACATCTGTCAACAAATAACACTATTAACTACAAAGTCAAAACATTCCGAAGACATTTAAGGTATTAGTTGCTTTGAATCTTTAACAAATGCTTTTCCCTCTACACGCAGTGAGCATGTAATTTTAACGGGGTTCAAATTTATGTTTAACAGTATGTTTAATTTTCATTATTTAGTTGAAATACAAGATTCTTCTAAACTGAAGTTTTCTTAACTGAAAGCTCAATTAAAAAAAAAAAAAAATACCGGTGGTAAGCAGCACGGTAGCAACTGAAAAATAGCCACATTTAATAGGTGGTTACTTCGGTAACGTAACGCCCAGACCACTAAGTCACCATTCCAGTATGTAAAATGACAAAATCTAGAGGGCGCGCTGCCCTGGCCAAAGAACCTCAGAAAATAATCACGAGGTGATCATGCGGATGAACTTTCTGCGTCCTCAGAGATATCCTTTGAATCCTCTGATAAAGTTAAATCTCATTTTTTTTCCCTCCAGTTTGTTCTGCACGCTCAAAAGAGTGAATCTTCTTCTCAGACTTATATGGGTTCAAGCCCTTTTCCGGTAACACTCCAACTTCTTTGCGGGCACTGCGCGTGTCACCAAGTGAGGAAATAGGCACGTGGCACTGCGGCTTTAGGAGTCCAGCCTGGAGCTGAAGAACCCAGTGGGGCGGAGGGGCATCCAGGGGAGAAGCGGCAGAGGCGCCAGGCGGCTTGGGGACCCGCAACTGTCACCCGCCCGAGGGACACCCTACCTCGTGCGCGCTCCGGGCAAACCTAGCTCACTTTCACCGGGAGGCCGGACACAGACAGGGGGCCGAAGGACAGGGAATGGCGTGAGGCCCGCCCGCGACAGCAGTAAATCCAACTCGTGGACCAGGACTCCGTGAAAGAAGGTACTAAGAGCCTGGAAGGCTGACAGCCGGTTCCGGACACTAGGAGACGGACCGGACGTCCTTTTACGACAGCAGCGTCCTTACGGCCGGCGTCACAGGAAGGGGCCCGCCCACTTCTGTTCGCTCCGCCCCTTCCCCGCCCGCACCTGCGGGGGGCAATGCCCCATTCCTAAGCAGAGGATCTTAAGAAAAGGCAGGAAATGCGAGGGAAAATAGGGAAGCAGACGGAGGGAAAGCGGGGGAAGGACCCCTTAGTTTTACTTTTTTAGAAAAAGGAGGAATCTAAAAGGAAGAGGAAAGTGAACTCAGATTTGGGACTGGATCAATTGACTCAAACAGCAAATTCATGCTTACTTCTGTTGGAAACCTTTCATCTGCCGTGCGTCACATCCCACCTTTTCTTGGTTGCTGCGCTAAGCTGTGCCTTCAGTTGCCTGATGAACTTCAGTACTAGCCTCCCCGTCTCTTATTTCTGTTTTGCCCTCTGGATTCCATTCCTTTGTGAACAAATCATCCCACATTCTCTGCCTCTAATGTGTGCTCTGCCCGCTTTTAACTGAAACCTGATGATCCTCCCCCTGCATCAGAATCTCCTTCCGATCAAGCACCTTGACCTTTGCATAGCCGACCAAGCTGGGTTTCATAATCTCTTTTAGAGCTCTGCCGCACTTAGGATTTAGTACTGGACCTATTCCTCTGCTTTTTCTGCCCTCCCACTGGAGGAGATAAAAGCCCCTTTATTTGCTACCAAAAAGGCCTTCTAGAATTTACTCTTAGATTTTGATAGCCAACTAACCACTTCCAGCTTTTTGCTATTTTCAAAGAATCAATTTTACTTAGCAATAACAGTCAATGCCACTGTCATTAAGATTACTATTTCCCTCATAGTTCTCAACTGCCTGATACATTTTACCCACTCTTATATAACCTTACATTACAATACCACCCCAGTTCATTACTGATGAAAGTTTTAACTACTGCACTGTTACCTTGTGCCAAGGTCTGTCTGTCCTACACCTACCCCGAGGGGGTCCTCACTGATAGTCACATGGCCTGTGATTCAAATCATAAATCCCATCTTAGCTTACTATCTTGGACCACTCCTGACACCAACTGTTTTAGGTTGGCTTCCCCAGGAAGCATACTCTGAGTCAGAGAAGAGTATAATGAGTATGTTAGGGAATGCTTTGGGGAACAACATCTGCAGAAGAAACGGAAGCAGGATTGAGCAGAGGGAAGAGCTGACCTGCAGTGAAGTCTCAGTAAAGGCCTCATCTTTGAATCTGGGATATCCCTTCAGAGTTGTCTTGAGTTAGGGGAAATGGGCTGGGCCTTTATACACCTATGACATTTAGTCATTGGATGAGCGCTGCCAAAGGAGAAGAGTGTGACCTTGGGTTAAAGGACTCCTGAAGAGGGCCAAGAGTTGGATTGTGTTGGCTTGCTGTACTCTCAGCAGCTCAGGAAATAAGTCTTTCATTGAGGAAGACGGATCCGGGTAGTGCCTGCCAGTATTCACTACCAAGAGTGATGGCAAAATAAATATTCTGACAAAGACAGAGAACCTTTACTATTCACAGATACTCAGTGAAAGAATTTCAAAGGGCGGTCTTCACAAGATGAAAATGGAATTTAAAAGGCAGGAGGGGATACAAAAAGTAATAATAACCAATTTATTTAATATATAGGGTCAATCTAAAACATTGTCTATATAAAACAACAAAATTATAATAAGCAATTTGGGATATGAAAATTATAAGGAACTGAAATATTCTATAAATGCAAGGCAATTCAAATCAAATCCTCATACAGATTTTTTAATGGAATTTGGTTAATTGCTGTCTAAAATTCATAAGAATAATTAAAGAATTGAAAAGCCCAGACCATTTTAGTTATACAAGCAGAAGGATACTTTTATTTATTATAAAGCTCTAGTAATTAAAACAATATTGCATAGTTTCAGGTGTCAGCAAATAGACAAATGTAACTGAATAGAAAGCCTAGATACAGACTCACATACATTTGGATATTTGGCAAATGGTACGGGTTGCATTAGCATCAGTAAGAAGACGGGTATTATTCAATAAATGAGGCAAAAACTATTGGCGATCCATATGGAGGAAGATAAAATTAGATCCCTATTAACAGCACATATTTAATAAGTTCCAGGTGGAAAGACCTAAATATACAAAGCAAAAATAAAACTATTATAAGAAAACATGGGAGAATGCCTTTATGATATTAAAGTAGAATGATTTCTTAAGACACAAAAAAAAAAACCCAAAAATTTAATGAACAATGAATTTAATAAAATTTAAAAACTTCAGGATGACTAAAGACATTATAAAGTAAAAAGGTAAATGAAAATGAGAGGAATGAATTTTGACACCCATGTAACTGACAAAAGAGTTATATACAGAATAAATGACACCCATAAGACTGTCCAAAATGTAAAAGCCTGGCAGATCAAAGTATTGGTGAAAGGTGGAGAAACAAATTTTAAACAATTCTACTTGGAGTATAAATGTTAAACCTGTTTAGGAGAAGCACATGGCAATGTTAAGTAAACGTAAATATGTGCAAAATTAAAGATTCAACCATCATCCTTCTGGGTCTCTACCATAAGAAATTTGCATACAAATATACAATGATACCATAGCACAATTTTTTAAGCAACCTTTTATTAGGAAAAGGGACAAATTGCATGCTATCTATATAGCAATTAAAATTCATAGACTTTGTAAGTATCAATATGGACTAATTCCTAAATTTGGAGGAGATATTTGGTGAAAAATCAAATTGGAATGCCACATATGTAAAACTGTAAAGCAAAAATCAGTTGTATACATTATTTATGGCTATATACATATACACACCTTGTAAAAGTACCAAAAGATGCCCGGAAATGTTACTAACTTCAGATTATGGTTACCTCTGGAGAGGGAAGAAAAGATTGATGATGTGGAGTGTTAGCCATACTTTTAGTTTCCAGAACAATACTATTCTGAATACTTTTCAGAAGAAGCAGATGAATAGGCCCAGTACTGAATTAAGTACTGAATTCATAGACTTTATAAGTATCAATATGGACTAATTCCTAAATTTGGGGGAGATATTTGGTGAAAAATCAAATTGGAATGCCACATATGTAAAATTGTAAAGCAAAAATCAGTTGTATACATTATTTATGGATATATATACACACCAAAAATGCTGGAAATGTTACTAACTTCAGATTATGGTTACCTCTGGAGAGGGAAGAAAAGATTGATGATGTGGAGTGTTAGCCATACTAATTTTAAAACATATATATAAATAATCCTCAACAGCCACCAGAATGACTAAGATTAAAAGACTGGCAATACCAGTGACCAAGTGTTTATTGGTAAAGATGTGGAGTAACTGGAACTCTCATCCAGTTTTGGGGGATGTAAATGGACTACCACTTTGAAAATTATTTAGCCACATGTGTTAAAGGATATATATCCAAAATGCATACCTGTATTTACTACAATATATGTAAAATAGGCCAGGCATGGTGGCTCACGCCTGTAATCCCAGCACTTTGGGAGGTCGAGGCAGGCAGATCACCTGAGGTCAGGAGTTCAAGACTAGCCTGGCCAACATGGTGAAACCCAACTCTACTGAAAATACAAAAATTAGCTGGGTGTGGTGGCAGGTGCCTGCAATCCCAGCTACTTGAGAGACTGAGGAAGGAGAATTGCTTGAACCACCAGGGAGGCTGAGTTTGCAGTGAGCCGAGATCCTGCCATTGCACTCCAGCCTGGGCAACAAGAGCAAAACTCCATCTCAAATGAAATGAAATCAAATCAAATCAAATATATGTAAAATAGTGTTTATGGTAGCATTATTTGCAACATCTCCAAAACTATAAACAACCCAATTATCCCTTAACAGGAGAATGGATGAATGAATTGTGACATATTCATATAATAAAATACTAATACTATACAGTAACAAGAATGTACAAACTACAATCTCACGTAACTATGGATGAATGTCACTAAAATAATGTTAAGCAAACAAATCTCACAAAGAGAAAAAGAACACCATGATTTAATTAAATAAAGTTTAAATGTAGTCAAAATTAATCAGATTAGAAGTTAGCATAGAGGTTACCTTTGGGTGAAGGTAGTGACTTCAAAGGTTCACAAGCAGGGTTTCTAGAGTAAAGGTAATGAAAATATCCTACTTATGATGACTGTGTTCAATCTGTGACCCTTCATCAATCTGTATTATAATTTATGTGATTTATGCATATTGCATTTTGCTACAAGGTTTTAAAAGAAATATTAAAATAGAGGCAGGAAAGTATGGATGAAAGCCTTAAAATAAGCCATCTATAGCAGTTCTTCCGAAACACTTACTTGCTGTGACATAAGTAGAAAATAATACTTACAGGTCACACAGGGAAAAACAGGACAGGTCTGTTTATTACCGAAGGTGACTCTGTAATTTTCTTCCCCTTTTCATTTTTTTCTTTTTGTGGAAAGGTAAAATCTTTATTCATTTATCTTTCAGAAAAGTATTCTTTACTTAACCGGCACTTCTCACATATTATTTTTAGAAGCAAGAGGATTTTTTTCATTTCTGGGTCCTGACTCAGGTCCAGCCACACTTGTGACCTATTGGCAGCACATAAATGTTCCGGGACATTTTGGAGAGCTCCGGAACGCAGGGCTCTTTCACTTGCCCATTTACGTGTATCTCAGTTTGGCTTTCTTTCAGGAATTAAAGTTTGTTTATTTCTGCAAATAAAAATCCCTTTTCTAATGTTATCTGTTGGGGGTGTGTGTGTGTATACACTTATAATGCAATATTTATCAGCCTCTAAAAAGGAGGAATTTCTTCCTTTTATTAAATCAAATAAAGAATTCCTGTCATACACAACAACCTGAAGAACACTTAAGAACATTATGCTAAGGGAAATAAGCCAGACACAGGACAAATACTACAAGATTCCACTCATATGTGAGTATCTAAAATAGTTAAATTCACAGGAGCAGAGAGTGGAATGGTGGTTGCCAGGGTCCGGCAGTAGGGGGGAAATGGAGAGGTGCTAATCGGCAAAAAAAAATTCAGTTACACAAGATAAATAAGTTCTAGAGACCTACAGCATTGTGCCTAGAGATAACAATACTGTGCTGTGCACTTAAGAATCTGTTTAGAGGGTAGCCCTTCTGTTAAGCATTCTTGCCACAATAAAATTTTTAAAAAACTTCTAGCTCGGCCGGGCGCGGTGGCTCAAGCCTGTAATCCCGGCACTTTGGGAGGCCGAGACGGGTGGATCATGAGGTCAGGAGATCGAGACCATCCTGACTAAGGCGGTGAATCCCCGTCTCTACTAAAAAAAAAAAAAAAAAAAGAAAAAAAAAAAAAAACACAAAAAACTAGCCGGGCGAGGTGGCGGGCGCCTGTAGTCCCAGCTACTAGGGAGGCTGAGGCAGGAGAATGGCGTAAACTCGGGAGGCGGAGCTTGCAGTGAGCTGAGATCCGGCCACTGCACTCCAGCCTGGGCGAGACTCCGTCTCAAAAAACAAAAAACAAAAAACTTCTAGCTCATAAAAGTACTTCCTAAATCCAGACACCTATGTTGTCCATCTTTTGAGCATTCCACAAATAATAATTGTGGCTCATAAAATAACTGCATAATAGATTTCACCTCAGTACTTTTAAAGCATCACATGTTTAGACAGATAAATGATCTTTTAACAAATGGTTTGTATATTTTGGGAAAACTTTATATTGCTCATAACTGTCTAGCAACTTAGTTTTCCTTTTTATCCTAGTTCTCACACCCTATTATCCACTGGACCTATGTGTCATAAGGAAGACTCTGAGTACCTCTTTTTACCAATTAGCTTTGAGGGAAGGAGAAGGATTTCTAAGTGTCCAATACCTGCATAGCCCTTTATATATTACTAAGGTTTTCACATTCATTATTACATTTAATATCAATAACAACTCTATTGTAAAGTACATATTTCTTCACTTTACAAAAAGAAAGCTGAAAATTAGTTTTATCTGTTATCAAACTGGGTTTTCAGAACTGAATTCATCATCATTCCCCCAAAACTGATGCCTCTTTCTTGGTGTCTTAGCTCAATGAACAAAGGGCACTAATTCATCTGCTGAAGCCAGAAATCTGGGAGTCAATCCAGACACTTTCATCTCTCTAACCTATCAATCTAATCACTAAACCTTTGTAATATGACCTCCGAATTATCTGTCAAGTACATTTCCTCAGTAAAGTCCAGATCTCTATTTCTGGTAAGATATCTGGAGAAATTCTGTAACAATAGAGCGCACATAACACTGGATAAAACAAAACAAAAGCAAACAGATCAAAGACATTTTCAGGTGCATGACTAAACTGGCAGGAAAGTGATAAAAGTTCAAGGAGACCAGAAAGACTGAGAAAGTTGGAATCCACACAGTAAGCAAGCTCTGGAGCTGGCATTTGGCTGGTACCATCTGAAACTCCCCAGTGAACTAGAACTTGGATTCTACTGAGAAATTTGTACACTGGTAATATGACTTGGCTCTGTGTCCTCACCCAAATCTCATGTTGAATTGTAATTCCCAATGTTGGAGGAGAGAGGTGATTGGATCATGGGGGCGGATTTCCCCCTTGCTGTTCTCATGATAGTGAGTGAGTTCTCGTGAGATCTGATTGTTTAAAAGTGTGTAGCTGGCTGGGCGTGGTGGCTCACGCCTGTAATCCTAGCACTTTGGGAGGCCGAGGTGGGCGGATCACTTGAGGTCAGGAGCTCAAGACCAGCTTGGCCATCATGATGAAACCCCATCTCTACTAAAAATACAAAAAATTAACTGGGCAAGGTGGTGCAAGCCTGTAATCCCAGCTACTTGGGAGGCTGACGCAGGAGAATCACTTGAACCCAGGAGGTGGAGGTTGCAATGAGCCGAGATCATCCCACCACCCTCCAACCTGGGCGACAGAGTGAGACTCCATCTCAAAAAAAAAAAAGGAAAAAAAAACGTGTGTAGCACTTCCCCCTTCACTCTCTCTCTCCCCCACTCCGCCATGTGAAGATTGTGCCTGCTTCCCTTTCATCCCTCCGCCATGATTATGTGTTTCCTGAGACCTCCTGTACAGCCTGTGGAACTGTGAGACAATTAAACCTCTTCTCTTTATAAATTACCTAGTTTCAAGTAGTTCTTTATAGCAGTGTTAGAATGGACCAGTACAGCTGGAGACACAGGTCCTGTGGCCAAGAAGAGTAGGAAGCTAGGTTGGAGACTCTTGCATAAAGCTGGGATGAACAGTGGACAATAGCTTCAGTGCAGAAACAAGGTTAGAAAAAAATGTTGCCACACAGAAGAAGCTGGTAGGAATAGTTTTCTGTGTTGCCTTTGTATCTAAGTAGGGTGGGAAAAAGCAAAGATTAAAAAACACCACAAGAAAATTCCTACCCACGAGCCCACCTTCAAGCATGTGTTTAGTTTGTTTGATTTGAAGGTCTTCACTGCTGTATTCTGCAGTGGAATAAGAACAGATAAGAGGAAGCTGAAGAGGCTCAAGAGTATCCATAAAGTTTGATATCTTCGGTCTGCAGTTACTAAGTCCCTTCTTTCTAGGTTTACTGAGAGGATTAAGTATGAAAATACATATAAAACACTCAGCACAGTGCCTGGCACATGAGAAACATTAAGTGCTAAGTTCCTTTTGTTGCTACCTGGCTCTTGGAGATCCATAGCCCCCTGCTCATGGTTTAGCCTCCTATTTATCTTTTAGTCCTGCCTGCCTGCTCCTTGAGCCTATAGTCATCCAGTGGTCTCCAGTGGGTCCTCCAGATTATTCAGTGAGATATTGTCTCGGTAGCACCTAGAACTCTGGAAGCACTTAAGTGAGACATTTAAATCAGATTGAGTAGTTCAAGGTTATCCCGTGAAGCCTCAACTCAAAGTGGAGAAAGCATCCACTTTTTTCTAGTTTCCTGTTCTATTTATTTCTTTTAATTAAATTCTATTCTTCTATTAAATTCTTTCTTTCACTTTAGGAATGATTATTACAACTCTGCCTGAGGATAGAACTTGAGATGGAATGAGGTTTTTCCAGTTGATTAAAATATTGACAGTAAAGATTATACAGCAAAGTCAAACTGCCCTATCTTCCAAACCTGAAAAGCCATTTACTGTTAATTTTGAATATAGAAAGTGAGTTTTATCCAGTATGGCCATCTGGATGACAATAGTTACCAGACCTCCAAAAAAAATCAAAGTAAGTTAAAAAAAATGAAATAGTTAAGGGATAGTCAATTCTATTACTTTCCTTCTTAGCAACAAGTGGAAAAACAATGTATAAATAACCCTTAGTGCTTTTCAAACAGACTCAATATGATATGATTTAAAGTAAACTAATGGTTGTACTTGGAAGAAATAATAGGGCATTATTATAAATTGAATCAGATCATTTTCTAACTGGGAGTGTAAGATGTGTTCATCATGAAAAATACTATCAGATAATAATTATTGACTTAAATTATATTTTCATTTCTCTTGGAATGAGATCAAATTATAGCTTCAATAAAGTTTTCTTGAAATAGCAAGCATAGGTGCATCTAATACCATCCGCTTTTGTAATTAGCCACAATAAAGTGGCTATGTGGTTATATGTTTAAATTACCAAACATATAAAATAAATGTGATTTGCTACTGTGGTTTTTTTCTAAAACCTACTTAAAGATATTTAGACACTAATTAAACATTACATCAAAATCAGATACCAAATAGGCAGAAAATGCATCCAACTATATGTAACTGAAAACTTAATTAATGATGGATTCAACAAGGTGGTTTTTCTTTCATGTACAAGAAGTCCAAGACAAGGATAGTGAGGCAAGAACTTTACTACTGAAGTCTTTGGGATTCTTTTACCATGCTCTCAATCATAATCACAGTTAACTAACCTTTTAAGTAAGAAAATTGAGGAAGGGAAGAAAGGACAAAAGGACACACAAAAACAAAGTCAACCTCTGCCAAGAAGTTTTCCCCAATCTTCAACCAAATGACTCTGGCCTCAGATAATTGACCAGAATTGAGTTACATGAGCATGCCTAGCTGCCAGAAAGACTGGCAAATGGAGATTTATTTTAGCTGGACACTGCAACCCAGAATAAAACTGGGGTTCTGTTATTAGGCAGAAATGGAAAAATGGACATACAGGAGGAAACCAGAGTGCTGGCCACACCTTGATTTTTGATACTCCGCAAAACAAGAAATTTCAAACTGTAAGGGTGACTTTTAAAAAAACAATGGGGCCAAATGAAAAACAATGTTTTTAAAAAATCCCTTCCAATACAAAGCAATTAGATTCTGTATAAAACATAATTTTTAACATGTTGCTGAGCTAATAGGAAGTAACAAAAATCTCTTATCACCACTACCTTCTCCCTGGGAAAAAGAAAAAAAAGCTGCAACTGCAACCAGCGCGTTAAATGTAAGGAATGTGTTGTCTGAAGGCAAAATCAACGTCAGCATTGCAAAAAGAAAATTAAGCCTCCTGCCAGCAACCACTTCAAGGAGCTTAATCAGTGATTCAGGTTCTAACCTGAAACCCTGAAGGTAACTAAAGTGGTCCCGGATCTGTGGTGTTCCCTGACTGCAGTGAGAAGCAAATATAAATACTCACTGGAGGAAAGAATTGTCAACTTAGGCCTCCAGATTGTCCACAGATTAAAACCAGCCAACCATGAGAGATCACAATAAAAGATCATCAAATACACACAGAAGTGGCCTCATAGTCTCTACTAAAAAATACAAAAAACTAGCCGGGCGCGGTGGCGGGCGCTTGTAGTCCCAGCTACTCGGGAAGGCTGAGGCAGGAGAATGGCGTAAACCCGGGAGGCGGAGCTTGCAGTGAGCTGAGATCCGGCCACTGCACTCCAGCCTGGGCTACAGAGCGAGACTCCGTCTCAAAAAAAAAAAGAAAAACAAAACAAATAAAAAAAACTACAAATGTGATTCATCTTTCCATTTCTAATAATTTTTCCACAAATAATTTTGGCTTTTATAATTAGGAATTATATCATCTGTGACTAATGACCATTTTCTTTCTACTTTCTATCTCCTTATATCTTATTTCAATTTTTTGCCTTATTGATATGGGTAAGACTTCCAATACAATAGTTAATAGAAACCACGATACAGAGAGCGTCCTTGTTTGGTCCCTTTAAAGAAAATGATTTTATTATATTGCCATTAAAATAATATTAGAAATTATAGGATTCTTTTTTGTCTTTTGGGGATGGATTCTTGCTATATTGCCCAGGCTGGCTTCAAACTCCTGGCCTCAAGAAATTAGAGTTTTTTTTATAGATATCCCCCACAATTTGGGCAGATGGGGAATTAAAATGTTACTTTCTATTACTAAGAGATTTGGTTTTAACTACGAATCCATGATGAAATTATGAACTCTTAATACATTTAAAAAGACAAGCAACCCGATCAAAAAATGGGCAAAGGATATGAATGGGGAATTCACAGGGAAGAAAACACAAATTGTGAATAAATACATAGTTATTTTTAGCTTCGATAATCAAGTAATTTCACACCTAATCAAATACTCTAGGGAAACTTCTAAACATAGGTAGCAGGAAATATATGCAAAAATATTTATAGTAGCATAATGGAAAAAGACTGCAAATCAGCTCAACTGTTCAGCATAAGAATGGATTAATAAATTGTTACATATTCACCTAATGCAATGCTATATGGTAGTGAAAAGTGAACTATAACAACATGCAGACTTGTAGACAAATTTCAGAAATAGAATAGCATGTACATATATATTAAATATACTATTTTACCTGTAGCAAATATGAAATACTTTTAGTTATAACTGTGAATTCCTGCATATCCTCTAGTCTTCCCTTTCTTGGTGGGTGTCGGGAGACGCAGTTTGCCTTTGTCCTTCAGCTGCATATTCTTGCTGATATGCCAAGAATGCAAGGCCCTTTAGCTGGGCCATTGCTGAGATTTATATTTGCAGTGAGCAACTTTGAGGATTGAGGTAAGGTGTCTCACCAGACAAAGAGCAAGCTTGCTTCCACTTGCTGAAAAAACAGTTAATTATTCAAACTTACTGTTCCTTGACTGTGATGCAAATCTACAGTGTGTATAGTATCTGCTCTGGCCACTGTTGTCCCATGAGTACTGAAGTCCTTTGTCTCTGACCCAAGAGTCTTGTGTCTTCTGCTGGTATCCACAAAACAGTAGCAGGCTGACTTGTTAGTCTGCAAGTAGTATCAGACTCTTTGTAAAACTTGACACTAAGTTGGGAAATGAGAAAGACTTCAAAAGACCTTAACCCTGTTTAGTTACTAACTAGCTATCTTGACTTGAAGTATTCAGTAACCTCAATAGACTTTCCATTCCTTTGTAAAAAGAACAAAATTGAAAAGGAAAGAATTAAGGTATAGCTGCTAGCATTCCATGATTCTGTATAAACACAGAACAAATATCCTGACACCTAGAGTAATGGCACTCATCCAGGTAGAACAGAGCTTGCAAAGAAGAATTGAAACTCTTTTGCAATTTCACTTTGTAAATGTCTGAATCTGAAACTGCTAAGTGCTTTGGTGGCTGGTGTTCCTTTTCTTTTCTTGCCTTTTTTTTTCCCTTACTTAATTTTCTGCCTATGGGTATCGATGCAATGGAAACAATGAGATAGAGGAATACGCTAGCCACTCGGGGCCATATTTCTCCTTCTGTGCTCTTCTCTGTAGTACAGGGGCTGGAAGGCTGGGATCTGAGTTAGCTTCCACCAGTGAGAGGCAGTCACATGAGATTTAGAAAGCAGAACAGAGGAAGAAGTCATTATTATTCTTCCTGCAGGGCAAGGAAGGAATACCACAGAAACGAAATTTTACCAGTGGCTTCCAGACATTCTCCTGATGATCACTCATTGTGATGCCACAGATAACTGAGATCATCCATAGTGATTCCCTGTGAGTCTTTCAACTTCCATATTTTGTGAGGCAGTTTTCCTGACTGTTTCCTCAACCCTTGTGTTTGTTTTCTGTTTATAAAGTGCCTAGTATGTTGTGTTAAATCCTTCCTGCTTGAAATACCTGCAATGGTTTCTTTTGTCTTGACTAAACCCTCCTGATAAAAAGAAAGTAAAAATAGAGAAAAGGCCATCCTAAGTAGGTTTTAACCTTTAGTGTTAAAACTAGCTGATTAGAATCCATATCTCTATATGTTACTTTTCTATGCTGCCAAAACAAATTACCACAAATTTAATTGCTTAAAACAACCCCAAATTTTTTATCTCACAGCTTCTCTAGGTTGGAAGTCTGGGTAGGCTTTCTCTTCTTTGGATTCCGCAAAACCCAAATTAAGATGTCAGAAGGGCTGCGTTCCTGATTGGATGCTGTGGAGAAGAATCCTCTCCAAAGTTCATTTAGGTGGATTGTTCAATTCACTACCTTGTGGCTGAGCGCTGAGGCTCCTGTTTCTGTGCTGACCGTCATCCAGGGGCTGATCTTTGCTCTCAGAGGCTGCCCACATTTCTTCTCCTACTTTCCATTTGACCCCCTCCAGCAACAGACTGATGGGGTCAAGTCTCTCCCACATTTCTCATCCCTCTGATTTTTTTCCTTCTGCTGCTTCTCTCTAATTCCAGCCAGAGAGAGTATTCTGCTTTTAAGGGCTCATGCAATTAGATTGGGCCCACATAAATAATTTAGGATAACCTCTCTATTTTAATTTATCTCTAATTAATCTGTATGATGGTTAATATTAGGTGTCAACTTGACTGGATTGAAGGATGCCTGGATAACTGGTAAAGTATTGTTTCCGGGTGTGTCTGTGAGGGTGTTGCCAGAGGAGAAGGACATTTGAGTCACAGACGGGGAGAGGAAGACCCACCCTCCTTGTGGGTGAGCACCATCCAACAGGATGCCAGCATGGCTAGAACAAAGCAGAGAGAAGAAAGTGAGACTGGCTGGCTGCCTTCTTCTTACCGTGCTGGACAGTTGCTTCCACTCCTCCTGCCCTTGGACATCAGACTGCAGGTTCTTCTGCCTTTGGGACTTGCACCAGCAGCTTCTCGGGGGTTCTCAGCCCTTCAATCACAGACTAAAGCTGCACTACTGGCTTCCCTGGTTTTGAGGCTTTCGGCCTCCAACTGAACCACTTACTGGCTTCTCTCTTCCCCACTTACAGACAGTCTGTTAGGAGACTTTGCCTTGTAATCATGTGAGCCATTTCTCCCAAATAAACTCACTTTCATATATACATATATCCTATTGGTTCTGTCCCTCTAGAGAACCCTAACCAATATAACCTTCAAAGTCCCTTTGCCAGGACATATAACACAGTCACAGGTTTCCAGGATTAGGGCAATCACACAACTCGAGGGGCATTCTGACTACCTCTTATCTATAAAATTTTGAATCCACTTGTATCTAATTTATTTGTTACATTTTCTTCATCTGACATCTTCATTTGAAACCTTTATGACCTGTCCTTGACTATGGCAATCTTTTTGAACTTGGTGTTTTGGTTTGGGAACACCCTTTTTTTTCTTTTTCTCCGAGATTGAGTCTCACTGTTGTCCCCCCGGGCTGGAGTGCAGTGGTGCAATCTTGGCTCACTGTAACCTTTGCCTCCTAGGTTCCAGCAATTCTCCTGCCTCAGCCTTCCGAGTAGCTGAGATTGCAGGCACCTGCCATCACACCCGGCTAATTTTTGTATTTTTAGTAGAGATGAGGTTTCACCACGTTGGCCAGACTGGTCCAAACTCCTGACCTCAGGTGATCCACCTGCCTCGGCCTCCCAAAGTGCTGGGATTATAGGTGTGAGCCACCACGCCTGGCCGGGAACACTCTTTTAAATAAAAGAAAGAGAGAAAAGATGGAAGGAACTGCCAGTGCAAGGAGAGCAATGACAACAAAGCAGACCCTAAGGTGGCTTTAGGAAGCAAGCACTGCGAGAGTGATCATGAGTGAATTTGGAAAAAGAGTGGATCATTTTATAGAGGAATCATCTTATTTCATTTCATAAAATGAAGATGCTAGATCCACTTCGCCCCTTATCAAGCAATCATACATGTTAACTCTTTTTAATTGAACAACCTTTCTTCTAACACAGGCGCGCGCGCACACACACACACACACACACACACACACTCTCACTGACCGAAACTGTGAAATTAGTAGTTTCTTAAAATTAATTTTAGCGACATGCCTCCTCCAAGATAGACAGAAAATTTGGGATTGCTCCTGAGAAGCTAGAAACTAAGAGGTTATTCTGTGGGATATGAAGGTATTGAAGGTATTGCCAGCTCTCTTTAAATAAATAAAATGGGTTTAGCTTTAAACTGGGATAAAGTGTATTCCCTGCTATTTGGCACCCAAGAAGAAATATTTCTCATCATAATGAATACCCACTCATGCACAAACCCTGGAACATATTTGTGCTTTGATGTGGAACAAAAATATTCATTAGAAGAATGACTGGATCTTTTGTCCTGCCTCTGTAAATCCATCATCTATCTCAATAATAAAAACCATTTTTCCTCTCTAATTTTGCCTTTTCAAACCCAGTTCTCATTCTTTTTGTTTCCTTTATTACCTGTGAAGCATAGTGTAGAAAAGAAAGAGTGGAACATGCAGAGATTAATAATAGCCTGAAAGAATCTTCTGTTTTATCATCTTAGGTCCTCAAGTTTATTTTTAAAAATGGGATATGAAAAACATCTTACAAGCATTGTATGTGAACAGCTTATGTACCTGTACTAGATGCTTAGGGTATAACAATGACTATGAAAACTCAAAATGAGTTAATATGATTTCTTAATACTTGAGATTTATATAATAAAATGAATGCAGTGAATTTTAACTCTAGTTATTGGTAAAAACACATGCATCAATATTCTGTTAATATTCTAGCCTTGTCTCAAATGACCTTAAAAAGCATGTCAATATTTGTTTGATGTAAGATCATTTTATTTTAAGAATGTTTATCCCAAATGGATTAACTATGCTCAGGAAAAGACTGCAAGGCATGCATTTATAGAAATATATCAGGTGATCTTGACAAAATTTTACACTCAAAAATACTCCTGGGTTTTACTTATATGAAAAAGGTCCTTTAAAATAATGAACAGTCTTAGATTGCAGTTATGCTGAGACAAGATTTGTATATCTGACCCTCAAAATACTTAACATTTGACCAAAGACTGAGAACCAACTCAGCAAGTATAAAACGTGCAAAAAAGCATAACAATAATTTTTATATTTGTATCAAAATGTATAGCTTATTGAGAATTTTATCTTAGCTATCTTATTTGGATGATGTACATCAAAGTTGGCACTGTGAGTACCAAATGCTGCTTCCAGCTCTGCCCCTGACAGTAACCTCAGTTTGTCTTCTTTAAAATTCCTCTCCACCCTCAGGGGGCAAAATAGATCAATTTAAATGGTACATACTCATAGGAGAGGGAGGAGATGGGATGCAGAATATTTGTACTTCTTTAGTGTCTATTGTATAATAAATACTAGAGATGCAAAAGTAAATAGATAAGGAATTTTATCTTTTTGTCTAAGAAGAACATGAAGGCAATGAAGGCATTTTAAGCAAGGTGAGTGGATTATCATAACTACTTTTTGCAAAGATTTTTCTTGGTACAATATGAAGAACTCCTCCTTATCTCTCAATTCTCACTTCCAGTAGATTATGACAATTTTTATTCTGTTCTCACTGCTCCTGCATAAGCTCAACTCTCCTGCTTTTCTCACTTGGAATATTGCTGGCTCTCATCCCTGCTTCTGATCACATCTGCCCATATCTATCCTCTAACTCCACGACTGATTCTTCAAAACTGCAGCCTATTCATATCAATTATCTATTTCAAATGGACTCCGTAATTTACATTGTGAAATCCAAATTCCTTAACAAACCAGGAAATTTCCTGGCCTGACACCCCAGGCTTTATCCACAATGAACTGCTCTCAGTTCCTGAATGGTTGCATTTTACACAGTGTTGCCTTGACTTGGATGTCTTTTCTCTCTGCTCTCACCTGCCCTTCTGCTGGGTCCTACCCATTCTTCCAAAATTCTTAACAGAAACGTTATCCCTCTGGGAAGGTCTAGAGAAGAACTTTTTTTTTTCTTCACTGTGCTTGGGAGGGCATATTTCTGTTAGTCTCCTTACCAAAAGCCAAGAAGACATGAGCTGATTAGTTATTGTTGCTGCTGTTGCTGCTGTTGTTTTTGTGCCCAAACCCATGCCTTTCCTTCTTGGGGGAGCCTTTTCTCTATCCTCCTCAGAATCTAAACAGCACTGTTGGCAAAAATGAAGATGAAACAAAACAACTTCCTTGAAGGCTGTCCTAAGCTAATAAGCAAAGACACAAGAAAAAGACCCTGAAAATTACAGGAAGGGTGAGAAAAACTTCCCCAGACCTGGTGCCTTTGGGGTATCTAGTACATTAAGTTGGAGTAATCCTTGTCTACCTGAAGGCTGAAGGAGGAGGAAATGGTGACCAGAGCACATTACTCCCCAGTAACACAGAATGATCAGAGTCCACATTTTTTGTTATAATTGTGTATTTTTGCCTGCATAAATATGCCATATATATATACGTATATATGTATATATACGTATATATGTGTATATATGGCATATTTATATATTTTATGTATTTTTAAATATATATATTTATATATATTATATATGCAAATTACTCAGTCTGATTATTTTACACATATATATTTTATATATATGTAAAAAATATATATATATTATATATATATAAAATAATCTCCAAGAAGAGACCCAACTCAGTGGTCATATGGTCAAAATACATATCATAAAACAAAATTGAAAATAAATCTTTCAGCATTTTCACAAAAAAAAACCATAAATTTTTTTAATGTGTGCCAAACCTCATACTCTTAAGGATTTATTGCCACTGTATTTTTTATAGGCAGCATTGCATTTTATGGAATAGCATGCAGTTACAGAGTAAAATATTATTTGTTAATTTGCTAGTGGTCTGACCCCTAAAGACTTTTGAAATTTTTTTTGTCACTATATATTGAATAATTTTCCATTTTTCCTGTTAAGACAAATGCTAATGATAAAACATTTGACTACAGACAATAAAATTTAATATATTTTTATAAATTAATAAGAATAGTTCTGTTGTAAAACTCACAAACTGGTTTTGAAAGCATTTTTATACAAAATTCCAAAAAGTTTTTAAATATTTGAAGACTATTTTAAATTAGAGTATGACTTCCTCCTCCAAAAAAAAATTTGAAAAATAATCATTCTATATTAACTTCATGTAATTTTTTTTAAAAAGTCTTACTTTAAACTCAGACCTAGTAAAACATGAATAAAAGTGTCTATAGGAATATATGAATTAACAAAATACTAGGATTCTGACTAAATTCTGGTTATGTTTAAAACAAGAATGATTCAAATGTTTTGGTGAACTCAGCTATTATTTTTTAGCAGTTCAGGAAGTTTTGCTATCTCTCTTCCTAAATAGAGAAACTTGCTCCCCTGATTTCATTTGATCCCAGACTTGAATACCCTAACAACAGTGGAATGGTACATGAGCCAGACAAGGAACATCAAGATTTTCCCTTGGATTCTGAGAGGAAAACAAATGAAGAAAAAATAATTCTATTTACTGGAGTGTCTTCCTCCATTTGGGCTGTTATAACAAATACCTTAGACTGGGTAATTTGCAAACAACAGAAACTTATTTTGAAGGCTGGGAAATCCAAGCTCGAGGTCCTATCCGAGTCAGTGTCTGGTGAAAGCCTATATTTCTCACAGATGGCACCATCTTGCCGTGTCCTCACATGGCTGAAAGGGCAAGCAAGCTCCCTCTAGCCCTTTTATAAGGTCTCTAAACCCATTCATGAGAGTGGAAACCCTCATGGCCTAATTGTCACCTGAAGGTCCCGCTTCTTAATAGTATCACACTGGGGATTCTGTTCCAATATACGGATTTTGGGGAAAGGTCAACATTCAGACCATAGCACAAGGTTTCTAAAGTCAAGCTGTTTGTTGGTAGCCATCTTCCAAACTATAAGGAAGGAACATTGGCAAAATGAAGTCAAGCGGAGATTGAGATATAGAAAGGATGAGAAGGAAAGAAAAAGAAAGAAACTTCTTGGTGAGGTGGAGTCCCTGATTTAAGAGGTCCTTGAGGCTTTGGTTCCAAGAAGAAAATAGCTGCAAGACTACACCCATTCTCTCCTTTTCATGGAGACACTGAGGAGGTGGCACATCCAGAGAGAAAAATGAGAAAGGTGACCTGGAAAAATTTCTTTGTAAACCCTTGAATGGCTGACCTTCTGGAAGACACACCAATAAAAACTACAGGGAGAATCATCATTCATACAATGTCTTCAGAAAGATATACCTGGTCTGTGTGGAATCACTTAATATAAACAAATCTGGAATCTATGGATTTATGAGGCATGGCTATCTGGAAAGTCTCATGTAAACCATGTAAATTATAACCTAAAACTTCATTTTATATTTGGGTATAAAATGAAAATGCTTCATAACCAAACAACATTCTTCTGTGTGAGTAATGTGGCCTCATGCATTGTTTATAGTAATTGTATATCAATTTGGGCCAGAATGCATCCAGATATAAGAAAAGATGTGTGGACCTACATTGGTGGTCCCAGAACATTCCCCTGCTTCACCTGTGTCTCATATTACTTATGTCTCTGAAATTATTAGTAAAGATTCACAGAGTAAGGTAACTAATTCATGTGAGTCTGATATAATAATCTGACCTATTGTATTATCTCAGTTTCCTACACCTTTCTTTTTCTATCATCCTTTTGGTTCTGTGGGCCAATGAATTACCCTACTGTTTAATCTAGTTGAGATTGGGTTTCTGCTGTTTGCAACCAAATGAGTCCTAACTAGTAAAATAGATCTGATTTATTGGGAATCCCCAATACAGATGATACTGGAACTTTTAGTGCCTACTTTTTTCAACTTATTTCAGGGTCAGTGGTAAGCCAGAACTGAAAATGAAGATTCTTTAAAATCAAAAGCCAAGACTTACTTTCTCACTATTCATACATTTTTCTTGATGATGCTTTTGTACCTCCATGTGAGTTACCCTTAATTTTTATTTTCATACATTTTTTTTGCAGAAGAGCCTGCAATGGACTGAATGTATGTGTTTTCCCCCAACACACACAACAAATTCATAAAATGAAGCCCTAATTCCCAATGTGATAGGAGGTGGAGTCTTTGGGAGGCAATTAGGTCATGAGGATGGAATCCTCATCAATGAGATTAGTGCCCTTATAAAAGAGACCTTAGAGAGCTCTCTTACCTTTTCCACTATATAAGAATACAGCAAGAAGATGAAAGTCTGTATCCCAGAAGATGACAGTCTGTATCCCAATGTGATAGTATTAGGAGGTAGAGTCTTTGGGAGGCAATTAGGTCCAGAGGATGGAATCCTTATCAATGGGATTAGTGCCCTTATAAAAGAGACCCTAGAGAGCGCTCTCACCTTTTCCACTATATGAGAATACAGCAAGAATATGACAGTCTGTAACCCAAAAAAGGACCCTCCCCAGAGCGAACCATGCCAGCACCCTGATCTCAGACTTCCCACCTCCAGAACTGTGAGAAATAAATTTATCTTGTGTCTATAAGCTATTCAGTCTACAGTATCTCATTATAGTAGCCCAAACTAACTAAGCTTCATCAGTAATTTAATTATTTTAAATTTAATTTTCTCTGTTCAATCTTTTGTACTTCAAATGGTCAACCTGGATTTAGCACTTGTCAATATGTATACATGTACATATGTATTGTAAATAATTGATACTCTTGTTTACCCACTATAAATATTGAGGGCATTCTACTAAAAATTGAGTTTGCCTTCTTATGTATAATTTGGGGGAAGATACAAGAATATAGAAATTCTACTTTTATCATTTTAAAAATTTACATACAGTAAAATGTAATTTCTGTTATATAGTTGTATGGTTTTGACAAAACATAGTGATATTTATCACTATAATTATAATACAGAACAGTCCATCAATCTGAAAATTCCCATTGTGCTGTTTCTTTGTAGTCAGCCCTCTGCCAATCCTCTATTCTCTGTCCCTATAATTTTGCTTTTCCTGGAATGCCACATAAATGAAATCATACATTATGTAGATTTAGTGGTCTGATTCTTTACTTAGCAAAATGCATTTGAGATTCATCCACATTATTGAGTGTACCAGTAGCGTGTTTCTATTGCTGAGTACTGTTTCACTATATGGATGTCTCACAGTTACTTTATCCAGTCATCAGTTGAAGGACATTTGGATAGTCTCCACCATTGGACATTATGAATCAATGTATAAGCATTCACATGAAGGTTTTTAAGTAAAATAAGTTTCTATTCTCTTGGATAAAAAAGTAGATTGATGGGTCATATGGTAAGTATATGTTAAAAAAACTGACAAACTACTTTCCAAATTGACTATACAATTTTGCAATCCCACCAGCAATGTGTGACAGTTCTAATTGCTCTATATCCTCACTAGCACTCAGTATTGTTGGTTTGTGTTTTTTAGACATTCTAATAGGTGTGCAGTGGTATTTCAGGGTTTTTTTTGTGCATTTCTCTAAATGATGAATGATGTTGAGCATCTTTTCATGTGTTCGTTTGCTATTCACACTTCTTTGGTAAAGTGTCTGTTCAAATCTGTTGCTCATTTTTTATTGGGTTGTTTGTTTTCTTATTGTTAAGTTTCAAAAGTTCTTTGTATCTTCTGAATATAAGAATATTTGCAAGATAATATGATTTGCAAATATTTTCTTCCAGTCTGTAAATTGTCTTTTCATTCTCTTAACAGAGAAAAAGGTTTTAACTTTGATAAAGTCTAATTTATCTTTTTTATTTTGTGAATTATGCTTTTGGTGTTGCAAAAGCCTACTTCTGTTTAGCCACTTAATTGTTCTACTTTAGCCTTATCTGATAAGATTTATTTTGAAGGCAGAGACAAGTATGCTTGAGATGCTCTTAGCCCCAAACAGAGCAATAAAACTTTTATTGACTTTTTATACTTTTTAAAAATCAGCGAACTCATCTTCTGTGAATCTTTTTCGAACCCCCAAAACTTTTCTGATGTATACTTCCGTTTAGTCATGGTCCTCTGAACATACCGATAATTACACTTACCATTTTTCACTCTTATCATTATCTGTTCATTATTCAACTCTCTCAAGCTCCTTGAAGGCAGGAATCATGTGTTTAACTTTTAGGTCAGCCCAATGTCCAAAGCATAATAGGTGTTCAACAAAACTTTATGTAGTGAATGAATCTTACTTCATGTAAATACTTTGGACAAACTGAGAGCATTTCTGGAAACAGACATAACTGAAAAATCTATGAATTAATTTCTCATGATCTATGAAAAGGGACAAATAAAGAATGGTCTAGGCTGGGCACGGTGGCTCATGCCTGTAATCCCTGCACTTTGGGAGGCTGAGGCGGGTGGATCATCTGAGGTCAGGAGTTCGAGACCATCCCAGGTAACACTGTGAAACCCCATTCCTACTAAAACTACAAAAAATTAGCCGTGTGTGGCAGTGGGCGCCTGTATTCCCAGCTACTCGGGAGGCTGAGGCAGGAGAATGGCGTGAACCCGGGAGGCGGAGCTTGCAGTAAGCCGAGATTGCACAACTGCACTGCAGCCTGGGCAACAAGGGCAAAACTCCAACAACAACAACAACAACAACAACAACAACAACAAACAAAAAAAACAAAAAAAAACAAAAAAAAAACCAAGAAAAAGAAAAGCGGTCTAATACTTTGCAAGATAGTTCATAGTGAATAAAAGCCAATCAAATTGCCTTGTTAATTGATACAATAAATATTTAAGCACTTACTATGTGCTGAGCACTCTGCTTATTGAGGTCATTTTTTTTTTTTTTTTTGAGACAGAGTATTGGTCTGTTGACCAGGCTGGAGTGCAGTGGTGCGATCTCGGCTCACTGCAAGCTCCGCCTCCCGGGTTCATGCCATTCTCCTGCCTCAGCCTCCCGAGTAGCTGGGAATACAGGAGCCCACTGCCACACATGGCTAATTTTTTGTATTTTTAGTAGGGATGGGGTTTCACAGTGTTAGCTGGGATGGTCTCAATCTCCTGACCTCGTGATCCACCTGCCTCGGCCTCCCAAAGTGCTGGATTTACAGGCTGAGCCACTGCACCTGGCCAAGATCATTTCTAAATATTTGATTAGTTGACTTTAGAAAATACAAATTGTAAAAGATGATAAAAGTAAATTTGGAGAGAAAATACAAAATGTGTTTTAGCTTAATTTTCTTTGTTATTCTGAAAATGGTTTATCCTAAAATACAATGTTACAAATAAAAACTATTAAGAATTTTAAAATAAATACATTGAGTGTCTTTTATCTTATATTATATGTTGAAATACTAAGATAATCTGCTACAAAAAATGGAGGAAATAGATACATTCAAAATTGTAAAACTAAATTTATTATTGTATAACTCAAAACAACAGTAACATATATTCAACTTACATTTTTTTACAAAAACCAAATGAAGACATTCAAAATTGAATAGTAATTCTGAATTCACTAAGATTTTGAGATAAATTATTTGTAATAAAATAAAAATTTTAGCGTGGCATTTGTACAGCAAACAAAAGCTACAACTCAGATAAAAGGAAATAGCACAAAGAAGTAAAAAAAAAATGTTAAAACACCTTGTCTTTGGGATGAAATTAATCCAGCTCTTGACATCAGACACTGATCAAAAGAAGATTAGCTTATGTTCATGTTTTGATCACTGGATATGAGCAAACCTTCACCTTGGCACTTACTGAGATAGATGGACCATCATTGAATTGATAAGGAGATTTTGGATCAGCTGGCCACCTTTCTGGGACTTGTCTCCAAGGCAGATTCTGGAAGATGGGAAGTTAAAGGAATCAGTCACTTGTGCTGAGGCAGGGGAAAGGGTGAGTTGCCTCTTATTAAAAGGGTCAATCTGTAAAGCTAAAAGAGATACTAAAATGCATATCTTAGCAAGAAGCCAAGGCCAACCACAACTGCAATTCATCACTAGTTCCTCAATCCAAAGCTATGCACAGTGGGATGGTAAAATAGTTACTAGAACTAATAGTTTTATGAGTTGTAACAAGAAATACCAACTGTTTCTAACTTTGTATTTCTATCAAAAGCCTTTCTGACTTAAGAAAGAATGTAGTGGAAGCATAATGAATCAATTCTCAAAATCAAAGGCAAACTCAAAGAACTGGACTTGCAAAGGGTGGAACCGAAGGCAGCTCTGAAGATCTAGTTGGCAGGAACGAATTACTGCTGACACTGGGGCAATCAAATCCAACAGCTCCTTGGTATTTGCATCATCCCTCTCAAGAATCAAAGTCCCAAAAGGGGGAACCTAACTGATGTAATGTGGGTCATTTGCCCTCCTCCTTTTGCTATAGAAAGACAGGAAAACTTGACCAACAGTTTCATCAAGTCTCCTCAAATGGAGGAGACAGAAATCCCATTAAGGGGATCAGGGTTTTGTCAACAGAAGAAAGAGTAAGAACTGCAGCATGGTAAAAACACCTGCCAGAATCATCATACCTCTTTACTTTGTGTACATCAAATTCATTTCTATTTTGAGCCCCATCCAACGAGACAAGGGGAAAGCTTTACCTGTTGTTTCTTGGGGTTTCTTCACCATAGGGATTTTGCTACATTTCCAAAACTTTGTGCATTGCCAAAGCACAGGAGCACTTTGGATTTTGGTCTACTGTCCACATAGATTACTTGGAGAAGTCCATAATCTTTGTCCATGTGCCCCCTTTCTGCTGTTCTTTATCACTTCCAACCTGAGCTTTGCATGTGGAAATCTGTAATGAGGTGCCTATAACTCTAGTTTCCCAGACTACTTCACAGCCAAACCTCTCTAGAATCATGATGCATGTTTTGACTTTATCAATGAACAATAATCAGGTCTCTTTTACTGATAAAACCCTCAGATTGCAAACCTTGTCACAATCCAATAATAGAACCCTTTTAAACATTGCAGAAAATCTTTCTCCCCTTGTGTTTTTCTAAACCATCCTACTCCCATAAATTGACTTAACCTTTCTACCAGTTTTACCCCCCATATAATTAATTACCTTGTGGGCTTAGATTTTTAGCAAAGAAAGTAAGTCATTTTACAGATTACTGATGCTTTCTACCATAACCACATCCCTCAACCTTGTACCCAGCTCCACCAGTCACTGAAGCCAGAGAGCTGAGATCAAGGGACAGCTTGAATGGAGGTAGGGAAAGGAGAAAGAGGGAGAGGGAGGTAGTCAGGGGCACTGAAAAAGAAAGATACGGGGAGAAAGCCACATAAATTAATATCTGAAAAGATTATCTAGTCACACCAAGATCAAGGATTAGCATTACTGGCAGATGGAAAATGAACTGGAATAATTCCAGAAATAGAGTTTGGAGGCCTTCCAGTGGCTGTTTACATAATCCTAGCTCAGGTTTAGGACGGCAGGCTGAGTTCATTTAAAGTGACAGACACTACATCAGGATCTCCAGTGGGCAATTGAGTATTTTTCCTGGTAGCCTGTGAGGAACTTTTCTTTTTAGTTTTATGAGGGGTTTATGCTTGTGCACAGGTGGGTGTGTGTGTGTGTGTGTGTGTGTCTGTGTGTGTATTCATGTGTGTTGAAAAGGCATGTGTAGGGGAAAGGGTAGAAAGGGCTTAATAGCATTGTATTTCATGTTTTCTTTTTGAAGATCTGTACTTATCTTACATAATAGTAGCTATTATTGTGTCCTTACCATATGCCAGGCAGTGTTGTAAATCTTTTACATGTTTTAATTAACTCATTTAATCCTCATGACCAGCCTATGAGGTAGATACCACTATTATCCCATTTTTCCAAGCAGGGAACTGAAGCACAAGATGAAGTAAGTAGCAGAGTTAGGATTTGAACTCGGGCAGTCTGGCTCCATGTTTATGCAATTTACCTTTTCTGTGAATAGTGTGAAGATTAAATCCTCATACCTCTGTTTCTCTAAGCCAATCTATTTATATGGCAGTTCTTTCATTAGTTCTACTCATATTGAGTACCTTCTATATGTGAAGTTATGGACCTGGTGCTCTAGTAATGTGTGAGGAAAAACAAGCATAGGTAACAGCCCATCCCTACCCTGAAAGAGCCTGCGGTTGTAACACTGTAACAGGCAGTATGCTAGCATGTATTTTTTTTCAAATAAACCTAAAAACAGTCTGAGATTCTCCATTTATACTAAAATTTGACATTATTATGGAAAACATCTGGCATTCACAAAGCAAGAATTCTATATGGCCTAACATAAAATATGAAAATGATATTAGCTATTAAGATTCAGTTATGTGTGAAAATACTCTATAGTTCATTAAAATGTAATGCCTAGGTAACTAGATACCATATATATAAAGTTTCTAATCCTTTGTCCTCAGCTACAATGTTAGTAAAAATTAATTTTCCCTAGAATACTTTGGCTACCTTTCAACACTTTGAATGTATATAATACTATATCTCCAGTTGTATTCATAGTAATTGTTTCAATACATCAGAAATCCCTGCAGAAAGACATTAGTGCCAGCAGTGGGTACCTGTCAGATTTTTTTCCATCGATGATTCCAGTTAACTTTCTGTGGGCATTTGCCATTGGAAATGTATAGTTTGTCGTGTACAATATGTGTGTTTCAAATGGCATGTTCAAATGTGAGCAGTCAAGTTTTATAAAACCATGTGCGTATGAGAATCGAAATGACAATGCTTCGTTGCTTTTTATAGCCCACACAGATGTAGTCATTCTTCCTCAGTGGCCATTTTAATTTATCTAAGAACAAAATTAAAATAAAATAATCCTCCTTGTCATGTAATGAGGAAGTTAAACAGTAGTGGGAAATTGGATAACCAGCTTGTAGCCAGCTTGTAAATAGAGAATTCACTGGCCCCTCCCAGCTAAATAATTTATTCTGCAGGGCACTTGCTAAGCATCTCTGTGTCCTTCTGGAAGATTTGTATCAGACAGGCTTCTCTCTCATTTCTTGCTCCCACATCCTGCTCCATTGTGCCACATTTGGTGAAGCTGGCTGCTGCCGTTACTGTTGCATTGTGGCAGGTGAAGGCAGAAGATATTTTTGTCACAAGATATAATCTCTAGGAAAAAAAAAAACAAAACTTGGCTTAAAATCTAAGTGCCATAAAGACAGGGATATTGTCTTTCTTGCTACCATATCCCCAGTGTCCACAATAATGCCTGGTACATAATAACTGCTCCACAAATAACTGTTAAAGATGTGAAGAAAGGAATACAATTTGAATCACCAGCTAAAAACCCAGGAGACGTTTCAGATTGCTGGGGAATCTCACACAGAAAGACTGGGATGACCTGTCCCAACTGGACCACAAACCAAACAGATCTGTCCATCACTCATTTATTCATTCAGCAAACATTTATTGAATGCTTATTATGTGCTAGGCACTATTGTAATTGCTAAGATACAGTAGTGAATGACATTGATAAAATCCCTTGTCCTTACAGCTTACATTACATTACATGGGAGACAGGCAATAAATAAGATACATGAATGAAACATGTATTACGTTAGATAAAGATAAGTGCTAAGAAGAAAACTAAAAGCAGGAAAGAGTGACATAGAATGACAGACCAGAAGGAAATGGAGTTTTAGAGAAGGTGGCCAAGGCAGGTCTTATGAAGAGATTGAATTTTTTGAAAGAACGTGAAGAATATGAGAAGTGATCTTTGCAACTGCTTGGCAAAAGTGCCTTCCAGCCAGAAAAAAATGGCATGTGCAAAGGCCCTGAGTTGGGAGCTTGCCTGGCATGCTTGAGGAACATCGAGTGAGCAAGTATGGCTAATTCAGACAGAATGAAGAGTAAAGAAGTAGAGGATGAGGTCAGAGATATAAAAGAGCACGAGAGCAGTAGGCTGGCAAGGCAATGAGGGATTACACCCTGGCAGAGGGTTGTTGGTGATAGGACTTTGGCTTCTGCATTGTGTGGGATATGAAGGCACTATAGGCCTTCTCTTACACTCCTCCACCTTAGAGCTCTCCTACATGTCTTCCCCCTATGCTTTGGCCAAAATTCACTCATCTGAGAGTCTCTGTTGTGTCTCAGAGAGACCTTTCCTGATGTTCCAGTCTAAACTATTTCTCACCACTGTCAACCCCATTCATTCTCTCCCCTACCAGCTATTTTCCTTCAAAACACCACTTCAAAACACAAAACAACTATATATTTATTTGTATAATATCTGTCTACCTCACTAGGCTACAAACTCCATGAAGCAGAGATTTTTCCATTTTATTCACTCTTGAATACTCTGTGTACTTTTAAGTAACAGCCTTAAAAATAGTCACATTTTCCTGTCTTGCATTTTTGGGTACCTGACTCTCTACCTGGAATGAGGCATTCACCTGCTTACTGGAAATGAGGAGAAGATATTAAGATTATTATCTTAGGAATGGAGAGAGAATCAAATTAATTTTCCTTTTCTCATATTAAAAGAGGGCTTTTTGCAGTAAGGCAATAGGCTGAAGGAAGTTAATATTTTCTAAATTTTTTAACAAACCAAGAACCAAGCACTTAGGATTCAGATCACTGCTGCTCTAAGAGAGGAAGCCATAATGATGTTGGGTAAATCTTGACCAGAAAAGGGAGAAAGCCCAATCATGCTCCATCTGATTCATAAGGATCTGGGGATGGGAAGTAGGGGCAGATGGAAGCAGGGGAGTCTACAAAGCCAGTGAGCACCAAAGTGGCCCAAAATGGCAGAAAAAATGATGAGGCCACAACCAAGCTGAGTATGAAATGGACTAGGATATGCTGGTGTTAGACATCAGGAGCACACACCTATAAGATGACCAGGAGCTGGACCATCAGCCCTCAATGGTCACAAAGCCAGGGAGTATCCCTTGCTAAGACATATATGTATTATAAACAACATAGAGCATTGTATGTGCAGATAGATAGATAGATAGTATATCAACACATCTACAAAGTATATTTCTGTGTGTATGAATTAAAAATTTTATATTTATTGTCACTGTATTTATTATTTATGAAGCAGTATATATATCCAAGCACCCATCTCCCCTTCATTGCCGAAGTCACAACATTCTCCAAATACACGACGCCCTCTTTGACAAGAGCAATGTGGAAATACGACAACATGTACATTGTTACAAATAGATACTAAGTGTTAACCCAAAGAGCTGTGTAAATGGTTGCATCATTTAAAGTTTCTCCAGAATTGAGGGGATGTGGATGAAAGCAGAGCTAGAACCAGAGGTTCTGACATTGGATATACTTGGGCAAAGGATTGAGGTGGAACACCCAAACCAGAGACAAGTGGAGGAGTCTCAGAAGAGGGGCTGAGTGAGGCGGTGTCAGCCAGGGATTACTTGAGGCCTAGCCCAAGTCAAGAGAATCAGGACCACGACCTACACCAGCCACAGATCAGCAACTGGCACCCACAGAAACATCAGGGATAGGATCAGTCCTAACTTAGTGGTCACCATCCAGAAAGTAGCCCAGGCCAACCACTTCACGGCTGACACCAGTGAGGGACTAGTGGCCACTGCATGAATTTAAGGACCCATCTCTTCTCCATTACAATGATTACATGGAAAGCTTAAGTCCTTACCATGCTAACTTGTGAAGTGGAGTGGGGAAGGTCCACAGTGTTGAAATGTTCCTCATGGAGCTGGACTTCAAATTGGCTGAATACTTACATGAAATGAGAAGGTTTAAAATAGGAAGGGACTGAACTGATTTTAACTGACAAATTTTTAACTTTTCACTGTATTAATTACTCCAGCTAGTGGAAGGCTTATGAAAATACAGTCAGTTATACAAAATACAATAAAACTTAATTCTCTCTTCATATCCAAGTGCAGATTAGATTAAGAGGACAGAAGACATAGTTATTGATCAATAACTATTTGTTAAAAGTTTGAATACTTAAGTCCAAAGGTCCTAGTTTTCTAAGTGGTGGTTTAAACAATACCCTTTTATTTTCTCGGAGTTTTTGTGGGTCAGAAACCTAGACATAGCTTCACTGAGTCTGCTTAAAGTCTCACAGGCCTGTAAGCAAGGCGTCTCTAATGCCAGGCTCTCATGTGAAGCTCACGGACCTTTTCCAAGCTCATTCAGGTTGTTGGTAGAATTTACTCCCTTGTAGTCATAGGACTGTAGTTCCCAATTTTCTGGGTGACTGTTGGCCAGGGTTGCTCTCAGTTCCTAGGGATGTCCTCAGGTCACAGACACATGACTATCTCAAAACACGGCAGCTTACTTTTTTAGAGCCAGGAGAAGACTCTCTCTCTTAGGGCTCACCTGATTAGGTCAAACTCACCCAGATAATCTCCACTTAGATAAACTTAAAATCGACTGATTGGGGGATCTGGCAAGATGGCTGAATAGGAACAGCTCTGGTCTGCAGCAACCAGCGAGACCAACGCAGAAGGTGGGTGATTTCTTCATTTCCAACTGAGGTACCTGGTTCATCTCATTCAGACTGGTTAGAAGTGGGTGCAGCCCACGGAGGGCAAGCAGAAGCAGGCTGGGGTGTCGCCTCCACCAGGAAGTGCAAGGGGCCAGTGAACTCCCTCCCCTAGCCAAGGGAAGCCATGAGGGACTATGCCGTGAGGGACTGTGCTATCTGGCCCAGGGCCCTGGGTTTTAAGCACAAAACCGAGCAGCTGTTTGGGCAGACACCAAGCTACCTGCAGGAGTACTTTTTCATATCCCAGTAGCACCTGGAACCCCAGCAAAACAGAGCTGTTCACTCCCCTGGAAGGGGGCTGAAGCCAGGAAACCAAGTGGTCTTGCTCAGTGGGTCCCACCCCCACAGAGCCCAGCAAGCTAAGACCCACTGGCTTGAAATTCTCGCTGCCAGCACAGCAGTCTGAAGTCAACCTGGGATGCTTCAGCTTGGTGGTGGGAGGGCACTACCATTGCTGAGGCTGGAGTAGGCGGTTTTCCCCTCACAGTGTAAACAAAGCCACTGGGAAGTTCAGGCTGGGTGGAGCCCACCACAGTGCAGCAAAGCCACTGTGGCCAGACTGCCTCTCTAGATTCCTTCTCACTAAGCAGGGCATCTCTGAAAGAAAGGCAGCAGCCCCAGTCAGAGACTTATAGATAAAACTCCCATCTCCCTAGGACAGAGCTCCTAAGGGAAGGGGCAGCTGTGGACGCAGCTTCAGCAGACTTGAACGTTCCTGCCCGCCAGCTCTGAATAGAGCAGCAGATCTCCTGGCACAACGCACGAGTTCTGCTAAGGGACAGACTGCCTCCTCCAGTGGGACCCTGACCCCTGTGCCACCTGACTGGGAGATATCTCCCAGCAGGGTTTGACAGACACCTCATACAGGAGAGCTCCAGCTGGCATCTGGAGGGTGCCCCTCTGGGATGAAGCTTCCAGAGGAAGAAGCAGACAGCAATATGCTCTTCTGCATCCTCTACTGGCAATATCCAAGCAAACAGGGTGTGGAGTGGACCTGCAGCAAACTCCAGCAGACCTGCAGAAAAGGGGCCTGACTGTTAGAATGAAAACTAGCAAACAGAAAGCAGTAACATCAACATCAACAAAAAGGACACCCATGCAAAAACCCTATCCAAAGGTTATCAGCATCAAAAATCAAAGATAGATAAATCCACAAAGATGAGGAAGAACCCGCACAAAAATGCTGAAAATTCCGAAAATCAGAATACCTCTTTTCCTCCAAAGGATCACAACTCCTCACCAGCAAGGGCACAAAACTGGACAGACAATGAGTTTGACAAATTGACAAAAGTAGGCTTCAGAAAGTGGGTAATAACAAACTCCTCCAAGCTAAAGGAGCATGTTCTAGCCCAAGGCAAGGAAGATAAGAACCTTGACAAAGGTTACAGGAACTGCTAACTAGAATAACCAGTTTAGAGAAGAACATAAATGACCTGATGAACCTGAAAAACACAGCATGAGACCTTTGTGAAGTATACACAAGTATCAGTAGCCTAATTGATCAAGAAGAAAAAAGGATATCAGAGATTGAAGATCAACTTAATGGGAAAAAAAGCATGAAGACAAGATTAGAGAAAAAAGAATGAAAAGGAATGAACAAAGCCTCCAAGAAATATGGGACTATGTGAAAAGACCAAACCTACGATTGATTGGTGTACCTGAAAATGATGGAGAGAATAGAACCAAGAAGGAAAACACACTTCAGGATATTATCCAGGAGAACTTCCCCAAACTAGCAAGATAGGCCAACATTCAAATTTAGGAAATGCAGAGAACACCACAAAGATAATCCTCAAGAAGAACAACCCCAAGACACATAATTGTCAGATTCACCAAGGTTGAAATGAAGGAAAAAATGTTAAGGGCAGCCAGAGAGAAAGGTCAGGTTACCCACAAAGTGAAGCCCATCAGACTAACAGTGGATCTCTCTGGAGAAACTCTGCAAGCCAGAAGAGAGTGGGGACCAATATTCAATGTTCTTAAAGAAAAGAATTTTCAACCCAGAATTTCATATTCAGCCAAACTAAACTTCATAAGCAAAAGAGAAACACAATCCTTTCCAGACAAGCAAATGCTGAGGGATTTTGTCACCACCAGGCTTGCCTTACAAGAGCTCCTGAAGGAAGCACTAAATATGGAAAGGAAAAACCGTTACCAGCCACTGGAAAACATACCAAAATATAATGACCAACAACGCTATGAAGAAACTGCATCAACTAATGTGCAAAAAAAACCAGCTAACATCATGAGACAGGATCATATTCACACATAACAATATGAAACTTAAATATAAATGGGCTAAATGCTCCAGTAAAAAGCACAGACTGGCAAATTGGAAGGAGTCAAAACTCATCAGTGTGTTGTGTTCAGAAGACCCATCTCACATGAGTGGCTCAACTGGTCAGAAAGATGGGGCTTCACACCCCAGATGCACATACTCTAGCGTTCTCTATCCTGGGAAACAAAACTAAGCTAAATAAACAAACCAAGAAACCTTTACTTGGCTCTCCTGTTACCTCTGGTAACCATCCCATTAATCTTTTTTCCTTTTATTCACAGCACCTCAAATATTTTGGTATCTATTTGGAACGCATTCTTCTCCAAATAGCAGACTGTCTGATCATTGTTTATACTGGAGATGACGTGAAGGACCTCTTCAAGGAAAACTACAAACCACTGCTCAGTGAAATAAAAGAGGACACAAACAAATGGAAGAACATTCCATGCTCATGGATAGGAAGAATCAATATCGTGAAAATGGCCACACTGCCCAAGGTAATGTATAGATTCAATGCCATCACCATCAAGCTACCAATGAGTTTCTTCTGGCTCCACAGTAATGAGTACTAATTAATCTGTCTAATCTTTCCCCTGCGGCACGGTATTGCATACGGATTGAGCAGCAGCTGGAGGGCTCTGGCCTGATAGCTATTGCTTATCTAGAGGTTTCCCTGAACCAGATTTCTGTCTGTGGCCATCCAGAAGCAAAAAGGAAACAAATCAGGAAACAAATCTCCCCAAATCTCATTAAATTGTGTTGTGGGAGTGACATAAGGTGAAAGCGCCTGTATGGAAATACGAACGGGTTTAAGCAGTTGTGAAAGGACACTGTCCTAGCAGTGTAAAGCCCAAAAACCAGACAGTATTTGTGAGAAAATAAATTTTGCCTTCAAAAGAATACAGAATATTTATACAATCAAATGACCCTTTCTTTACAAAACAAATCACTATTGAACTCCTTTAAATATTAAATTCCCTTGACAATGAACAAAGTATGAAACACAACCTAAATTGTTAAGGAATAATGCCAATAGAAAGTTGATTAGAAATGAAGTCAAAGAATCTGACAAATTCCAGAAGAGAAAGTGAGAACACATTTACAGATTTATTAACTCAGGAAATACTGATTGACTGTCTACCAATCAACTACCAGGTGCTACGCTCTTGAGATATGGTGCTTGCCCAGCTAGAGCATGTGGTCGAACGTGGGAGAGAAACTTTCAACAAATAAGAGATCTTAATATATAATAATGCATTATATTCTTCTACATTTACATATATTTCTATACATATATTTCTCTGAAGGAAAGAAACAGGGTCCTAAGAGAGAAAAATGTAATGGGATCCTAATTTAGATTTAGGAGACATAAGCTTTCCTAGAGAAAGTTGCATTGAGCTTAGACCTGAAGAATGATCAGGTGTTAGTCAAATGAAGAGCCAGCATTCTGGGTGGGAGGAGTTCATATTCTAGTCATACTCAGCTTTGCAGGAATACCTCCACTGTAGCAAAAATACATCATTCAACATGAACAATATTGAACTTGACATTAAGAAGCAGTTGGAGAACATAAACTAGCATCCACCTGGATCCCACCTGCCCTGGCCCTTGTCAGCACCATTTCAAGCTTGGCTGTGTCTCCATCCTACCCACCTCCCGCTCTCCCACTAACCCTAAAGAACTTGTCTTCTTTAAGCTAAGGACAGTATGTGAAGGAAAAGTGGGAATCTTAGCTGATAATTTTTTGCAATTGAGAAGTGGCACCCACTCTTTTGCACTAAAATTCTTTCAAAACTTGTTCTTCTCAACGTACCTCTCACATGGAAAAAAAATAAAGTGTACAGGAAACTCAAATTCTTTAAATCTGAAGCACGAATATTGCTGTTTCACTACTCATCTACAAAATTATTATTTTAACCTTGATATAGCTTTGCATCACAAGTCAGGTAAAAAGACTCCGTTATGCCAGCATTGTTAATTCAAGAGAATTAGAGAAATTCTGTTCTGTTAATTAGAGAAAATAGCATGTGCATGCATGCACACACATACTCTGCGGTTGCAACAGACATTGAGAAAACATTCTATCTAATGTTCAGTCCTTATCCTCCTAAAAGAAAGAAATCCTTTTTCAGACAACTCCAAAAAGAGAATTCCTACAACTTTCCTAAGTACTTGTTTCAATGCTACATTCTAGGGGGTTTAATGAAATCTAGAAATTTTTAGTTTACTTCCTGCTAATCAAACTGACCAGTTTTGTCAGTTTTATAGATATTTTGAGATACAATATTACAGTTTAATTTCTAAAGTGTAAAGCTGTCATTTCCCCCAAAACCTTAATTACTGTATTTGCTATTGGGTTTTTTATTTATTCAGCACTATAACAGTATGAGATTCTTTATGGTAAATTGAACATAAAAGTAAACAAAAACATACAAACAAAAAGTTCTTTTCTCTAAGGGAGTTATCCATGAGCACCTCCTGGCCTCCCCAAGGTTTCAATGAAATGAGCTAAACGGTTAAGATGATAAAGCACCAGGGCTCTTAATGTATTCTGTTCCATCAATTTTCTCCTATAATGTCAGAGAAAACAGAACAAGAACTGAGTGTGAAAAATAATATACCCAGGAAAGGGAATGTCAGTACATGCACCTGGATTGTGGGAATTCTCCTTAAGAAAAATTCTCTTCCTAGGAAAGTTTGACATTCCAGGATAATAAAATGCTCTATGCCATAGTTTCAGGCCTGATATTAATGTACATTGCAGGCTGCGCTGAGGGAGAGAGAGAGAGAGAGAATCAATAATGCCCTGTATTTTCAAGTATATAAAATGTTGAGAGAGAGAGAGAAAGAATCAACTTTACATTCTACACCAATGTACCTAATGTGTAATTCTGGCACACTGCCAAACTCATCTATCCTCAGTAGAAACATGAACTTGGGCTTAGGATGTATCAGAATGGAGCAGCAAAGACCCAGGACTAGACTTTCCCATCTCTATATTGGGTTCACTGGAAGGAATCAGAAATACATTTTTTTTTTAGAGATAAGGTCTTACTGTTGCCAGGGCTGGAGTACAGTAATGTGATTACTGCTCACTGTAGCCTGTAACACCTGGGTTCAAGGGATTCTCCCACCTCAGCCTCCTGATCAGCTAGGACTACAGGTTCTTGTCACCACACCTGTTATTTTTTGTTGTTGTTTTGTTTTTTTCTAGGAGACAGGGTCTTGTTATGTTGCCCAGGTTGGTCTCAAACTCTTGGCCTCAAGCGATTATCCTGCCTTGGCCTCCCAAAGTGCTGGGATTACAGGTGTGAACCACCATGGCCAGCCAAAAACCCACTTTAAAGTGAGCATTGTAATCTTCCCTTTCGTAGGAGTGTGTACTTCAAAGTTCTATGATACTATCCCTTTTGTGATATTCCTAGTTTCCATATGTAAGTGTAAATTGATATTGTAGAATTAACTTTTTATATTTTAAATTTTTATTAATCTTTGACTGAAATTAAAATAAAACCAGCAGACATGAGCATGTTCAATGGAGAAAACTTGAAAGACTAAGAAGCTTTGAGCTGGTGACATAAAATTTTGAAAGTACAAGGCACCAAACGAGTTATTTTGCCTGTTACGAAGTTAAAAGACAAGGAAATATTTATAAATTAGATTTCTGAAGATACTAAAAATATCATTCATAGTTGTGTGGTGAAGGGTGTTTTTCATCAGATTTTAACCTGCTTTGTGCTTTATTGTTAGATGAGTGGCTAAACTTTAGTTTTTGTATTTAAAAAAAGTAACAAAGCAATACCACTAAAGACTGGATGGGACTCTAATTCTGAGATTTAGTATTCCAAAGTTCATTTTTTGCAAGGGACCAAGTCATATACTTAAATTTTGTTTTTCTCAGGATTAAACACTGAATGTCTGTGTCCCCCAGGATTCAGATGTTGAAACATTATCCCCCAAGGTGATAGTAGTAAGAGGTTGGGCCTTTGGAAGGGAATTAGAATTAGATGATACCATAAGGTTGGAGCCCTCATGAAAGGGATTAGTGCCCTTTCAAGAATCACAAGAGGCTGGGTGTGGTGGCTCCTGCCTGTAATCCTGGCACTTTGGGAGACTGAGGCAGGTGGCTCACTTGAGCCCGTGAGTTCAAGACCAGCCTGGGCAACATGGTAAAATCCTCTGTCTCTACACAAAATACAAAAAAAAAAAAAAAATTAGCCCGCCATGGTAGCACTTGCGCTTGTAGTCTCATCTACTAGAGAAGCTGAGGTGGGAGGATTGCTTGAGCCAAGGAGGTTGAGGTTGCAACGAACTGTGATCACACCTCTGCACTTGAGCCTGGGTGACAGAGTGAGACCCTGTCTCAAAAAAATAAAGATAGAGTTACAAGAGAACTTGCTTCTCCTCTCTGCTCTCTGTCTCAAGAGTATACAACAAAAAGTTAGCAATCTGCATTCAGCAAGAGGAACTTCACCAGAGCCTAACCATTCTGGCCACTTGATCTTGAACTTCAGCCTCCAGAACTGTGAGAAATAGATTTCTGTTGTTTTTAAGCTACACAGTTATAGTAGCCCCAACTAAAACATTCAGTAATAGATCTGATATTCTGAGTGCAATCAGTCATGACCTCTTTGCCTTATCTTTCAGTTGCTTCTGAACTCAAGTATAGAGGAGAGTGATAATGTCTTAGGCCCTCTTAGACCCCAGCAGTCATTAAAGCAGACGGGTTTTAGAAATAATGTAGAATCAGAACTTTTCTTTGGATATTACGACTACTGGTAACCCTCTCTCTATCACCCTGCTTCAATTTCTTTCCACTTTCTACTATCTGAAATTATCTTGTCATTACAATTGTCTTTTAAATTTGTTTTCTTGATAATTCTCTCTCTTCTCACTAGAACTCAAAACTCTGGACAGCAAGGACCTTGTTTTTATTTTTCTGTTTTGTTATGTTTGCAATGCTGTCCCCAGTCCAAGAATAGTGCCTGGCAATATAATAGGAGCCCAACAGATCTGTGAGGAATGGAGAGATTAAGCAATTTCCCAAGGTTGCACAGTGAGTGGGCTTAATGCTGGCGATCTGGCTCCAGACTAAGCTATATTGCCTGAAGACTTTCATGTGTTCATTCCCACCGTCAGCACTCTGCCTTTCCCTTTTTCTCAGTTTGGTACTAGCCACCTTGAGGTCTTCTGAAACAACCAGTTTAATCTGGATCTTTCGCCCCTAGGCTGGTTTCCATCATCTAACAGAAAACTCTTAGCAGAAGGTGATTTTAAAAGACTTGGAGCACAGTTATCTCCTGCTAAGGCTGCCACTGCAGAATCAATGTTTACAACTCCTTCATTTGGAGTTGGTACAGAGAGTTTTTTTTTTTTTCTTATACAGGATTCTAGGTAACCACTCAGAAAACTGAGATTGCAGATGCCAGGCAGAAAAGGCTGTTTTTAATGGAGCTATATTCTTTTCCAACTTTTCCCTAGATTTTCTGGCCTGTGTTCACCTCTCTTGAATGAGACTTTGCTACAGACGGCAAGAAGCATTTCTGTTAACATCATCCAGTTTCTCTTCCTTTTCCTTCAACCCTGTAGCCTCTATCAGTTTGTGGTCTGCCCTTCAAGGCAGAGTAGGGACCGATGAACCAAATAAGGCTCATGTACTTTCTAGCCAATAATATCTGATCCTTTGCTCTTCACCACCTAACTACTTCTGTCAAGTCAACTACTTCTGTTAAGTCAGTCAACGTGATCTGGTTCTGCTATTTGCTGCAATTCTAGAATTATTGCCAGTTGCAAGTCACAAAAAACTTCAAAATAATAGTGGCTTAAGTAAAATTCAGATGCATGTCTTTTCAAGCAGAGGAAAGTGAACCAGAACTAGTACAGCACTCCATGGTATTAACACTTGCACTTTTGTGTCTCACTGCTCAGTGTGCCTGGTCCCAGCACTGTGGTTCATGATGGTGTCATCTACATTACAGACAGAAGGATAGAGGAAGGGACAAAGAAAGAGACTCAAATAGTACACACCAGCTGTTTCTTAAAGAAGGGAACTGGGAGATGTCTCAGACACTTTTATGCACATTTTTTGCCCAGCCTTTAGTCAAGTAGCCACAGCTAGCTGTTAGGGAAAGCAGGAAATATAACTTTATTTTAGGTAGCATATGCCCAAATAGCAATTCCCCTGTCAATAAAGAATGGGGAAATTACTGCTGAAGTCAACTAGAATTTACCACAGAAACATCTCCAAAATATAACGTTAGGTAAAAAATGCAAATTGTTAAAAAAAAAAAAAGCAGGTATAATATGATTCCTCTGCTGTAAAATGTACAAACACTGTCACATACAAGTAGAAACATATCCACATAAACTGTATTTATAAATCATAAGAAAAGGTCTAGGAAAATATACACCAAATTGATAACAACAGTTGCTTCTGAGAAGAAAAGTTGAATGAGACATAAAAGTTTTGAGGAAGAACTTTCACTTTTTACTCGAAATATTTCTAAATTGTTTAAATTTTTATACTGAAAATACATTTATTATTTTTGTTCATTTAAAACTGACAGAAGCAAAGACACCGTGGAGTTCCAAGTAGAGGGCTTGTCCAAAGTGTAAAAACACTATTTAGCCAACTGTAGGGCAGTTGGCTGGCTCTGCTCAAGTCCTCAGTCTTCTCCTGGGGCCATGAGCTAGCTGGGGAATTTGCTTCTTGTGATGCTGGCAGAGGTGCAAGAGGGCAAACTGAAACTTAGGCACTGGCTACAGAGCCAGAAGATCCTGACAGCCATTTACCAACTATGTCAACTTAGGTGAACTCCTTGATCTCACTGTTCCTCAATTTCCTCTTCTGTCAAATGGACCAAAAAATCTCTACCTTTCAGGGTTGTTGTGGGGAATGTTTGAAATAATGTTTGTAAAATACAGAATGCTCATCTCTCTTTTGCTTATCTCTGTTTTCTAACTTTTGCGACAAACATACAGTGTATGTATAATGAAAATAAATGCATAATCAAAACTTTATAAAAGACACCCACTATAAAGTGAGTATATAAGCTACTGTTCTGAATGTAACAGGTGATAATTGATCAAGGCATCAAGGATTAACTAATAATAAGAGAAAGCCTTATAAAGAAGGCTGACTCATTACAGACAAAACACCTGATGTCTAATACAAATGAAATAGTCATTAGAATCCCTCAAGGCAATGAGCTGGTGGAGGTAGTGTCTCTCTTGAAAACCATGTCTTCAGTACAGTAGCACTTTCCTTTAAATTAAGATGAATATTCTAGTTTTCTTTTTCTTCTTTCTTTTTTTTTTTTTTTTTTAAGACGGAGTTTCGCTCTTGTTGCCCAGGCTGGAGTGCAATGGCGCGATCTCGGCTCACTGCAACCTCTGCCTCCCGGGTTCAGGCGATTCTCCTGCCTCAGGCTCCCTAATAACTGGGATTACAGGCACCTGCCGCCATGTCTGGCTAATTTTTTGTATTTTTAGTAGAGACAGGGTTTCACTATGTTGGCCAGGCTGGTCTTGAACTCCTGACCTCAGGTGATCTGCCTGCCTTGGCCTCTCAAAGTGCTGGGATTACAGGCATGTGCCACTGTGCCTGGCAATATCCTAGTTTTCATAAATGCAGCTTTTGAATCAAGTGTAATTAATGCTCAAGTGAGTGTTGTTATTTAAGGCCTAGAGAAAAAAATCTCCAACTCTGGAAGTTCACCTAGATGACTTGGTATCATGGGCACATGGCTCACCAGCTGCTATAGGTACAGCTGAGTCATATCTTGTACAGGGTACAGGTTTTCAGGTCAACTGCTAAATCCATAATATCTCAAAAATATTTTAAACCATTTATTAAGCATGGCAAATGTGTGTATAGGGAAGGGGGTTAACTCAGTAGATGTAGATAAATTATTGATCCCAATTTTTCACCCCATCCACATTCATGCTCTTGCCAGAGTCTCACTGTGAAGAGTGCACTGCCCTGCCTTTTGACTTTGGGCTTAGCTGTGCGCCTTGCTTTGGCTAATGACATATAGAGAAAATGGACTCTGCCAGCTCCAAGCTTAGGTCGTAAGAGATCTCGTAAGTTCAATTTGCCCTCTTGCACCTCTGCCAGCGTCATGAGAAGCAAATGCCCCAGCTAACTCATGGTCCCAGAAGACTGAGAAGTACATTGAGCAGAGCCACTGAGCTGCGCCACAGTCTAAAGCAGAGAAGCACCAGCTGACCAGCAAACTCATAAGGGAAGAATAAAAGCCTATTGCTGTGTGCTACTGAAATGTTGTGGTGCTTTTCTAGAAAGCATTGTTGTGGCAATAGCTAATCAAAACACTGATCTTATGTATAGGTACAAATGTATATATGTAGTATTATACAGTATATATAAAAGAGCATATAAAAGTATAAGTATTTTTAACTTACTCTAAGCATGGCTAGACGTTCACATGAGAAGCACCTATGACAGGCACAATGCCTACCGGTGACAAGGTCTTCAAGGGGGCTTTGGGATGTATCTGAAATCTGAAGAAAATCATTGGCTCCAAAATATGGGAAGGGAGGAACATAACACCATTTAATTAAACATCTACAAAAGAAAACCTATGTCAACTAGTCAAGTTGAATTCAGTTCAGTTGTGCTGTATGTACATGGACATGTATCTATATACAAATTGTGTATAACGTGGGCCATGGATACATTGTAGTACATTCAACTGAAGTTGAAGTGGGAGCTCAAAAGTAGCATTCATCTCTGTGCCTAGAGAATGTCTTCAAGCATCCCTCAGAGGAAACTAAGACTAACTGAGGTAATAGATTCAGTTCCCCCATTCTGTGCTCACTCACTAGTAAGTAGTAAGAATCCCCACCTTCTCTCTCTCTTTCTCTCTTTCTGTCTCTCTCTCATAGATGCATCCACACATGGATTCGTGCACACATACACGCAGATCAAATGTGTTTTATGTAACTTACAAATAAAGAGAATCTACTATAGGGTCCAATACTCACGTAGAACACTGTAAAAAAGGATAATCTCTCCCAAGAGGTATGGCTGTTAGTGGAAAGTTCTCTGGGAAGCATGAGAAGATCTAGGGTCCAGTCCTGATTCTGCTACTGACTGGGAACATAGACCATGCAGTGTGGGCTGGAGGGGAAAGGTAATCTTTATTATCTAAGCCTCCTTCTTTTACAAGTTATTCTTTACAACTCTATGTTGGAAGCTCTTTCTCCTTGCTTTCTAAAAAGACTGTGTATATATCCATTATGACCTTAACATGACTGCATTGCAATTACAATTTTGCATTCTTCTCTTGTCCAGAAGTCTGTGATTTCCTTGGAGAAAGATTATCTTGTATTCTTCTTTGTGTTCTCAGTTTCTAGCACAGGCTTTGGATGTACTGTGCATTAATACGTGTTAT
This sequence comes from Papio anubis, assembly GCF_008728515.1. Lineage (NCBI taxonomy): Eukaryota > Metazoa > Chordata > Mammalia > Primates > Cercopithecidae > Papio > Papio anubis. Next base: position 47,819,368 of record NC_044978.1, read on the forward strand.
GGACTAAAAATCAGCCTTGGTGCCTCACATCTTGGACACAAACTTATCCGACCAGGTGGAAGTAGTCACAGTGGAGACACTGCTGTCCTTTTGACACCACTCTTACAACAATCATGTTCTTGCAGGAGTGAATGTTAAATTATTCTCTGGAACACACTGAAGCCAGTTGACATAGGAGGTGATTTACCGTTTGCTTTCTGTGGTCATTTCCAGAATGAGATTGTTTATTGACCGTTTTAGTATCTCTGAATGGTAGCCTATCTAACACTTCCACTATAATGGATGTATAATTCCAGAGGTCGAAATGAAAGTTATGACCCTATCTCAGAAAAAATAACCAGAGTCATTTTGACTGCTTGAATGATAGACTCTCCTTTGCAGAGACAGAAAAAAAATTCTAATAGATTTCATTTTCTAAGCAGAATAGGAACTATATCAGAATAATAGAAATAACAATGCAAATTAAAAGAGTTGCTTTTTATTGCTTTTAATCTGTTGCGTAAAAAATGGATTTTGACAGCTCTGATAACGTAGAGGCAACCTTCAGCTATTCAAACATTATGTGGTGATTCATGTTCCAATAAAAAATCATCTACAGGTACCCCAAGACATGGAGTACATGTCATCTATATGATAAACTTCCTCAAAATAACTGAGAAATTACAAGCTACTTGGTCCAAAGAGCATTCACCAATATGTTGTATATCATCTGACTTATAACCATTACAAATATTTATAATAATGGAATATGTTAACATGATGAAGTCTGAAAAGGCTCATTAAGTCTAAATTTGATTCAGTATCTCCATTTCTTTTCATTTGCAGACTCATGATTCCATAGTTCTGTAACATTATCTGAATTATACGAGCAGTGAACCATCCCTAAGTCTAGATGCATGTTTAGTTTAGTGCAAGATAAATATTAACGTTGGGATTCTTATTTCTAAAATGCTTTTCTGAATAAATTCATCCATTTCTTATATTTTTCTTCTTGGGATTTCTAGACTACAGCACAAATTAGAAATTGTAGAGTCATGGAATTTTAGGAGGTGAGGACCTCTGAGGTCAAAGAGATTAGAAAAAAATGTGTTAAATGGCTCATGACTCTGATAGGCTAAATTGTTCTCGTAAAAGTAGCAGAACTATAATTGACTTCATAAATGTAAAAAAAGAATGGCAAATATTACAACAAAACAAGGGCTAGACCTAAAAGATGAAAATGAGTAGAATAATAAACAATTAGAAAGTTAAATTTAATAAAATAACTTAAAGTGAACTCAAACCTGAATAGATCAGCCAAATGAAGATGAAGCCCATGTCAGGCATTCTTCTTTAAAATTAAAAATTAACTTTTTATTGTGATTCTTGGACCTTTTCCTGTTTCTCAACATGTGGGTATTTTGTTTCTCCTTCCTAAAGAATTACTCTGATTCTTTGCCAAACTATAATTATTAAAAATTACCTAAGAATAGTTATGTATTGATTGTATTTGTCAGTTATCTGCTATAAAGAATACCTGAGACTGGGCAATTTATAAATAAAAGAAGCTTAATTGGCTCATGGTTCCTCAGGCTATTCAGTAAACATGATGCTGGCATCTGCTTAGCTCCTGGGGAGGCCTCAGGAAACTTACAATCATAGCAGAAGGTAAACGGGAAGTAGACGCATCTTACCTGCCCAGAGCAGGAAGAAGAGAAAAAGGCGGAGGTGCCACACACTTTTAAACAGCCAGATCTCATGAGAACTCACATGCCACACGGTACCAAGAGGGGATGGGGCTAAACAATTAGAAATCACCCCCATGACCTAATCACCTCCCACCAGGCCCCACATCCAACATGAGGAATTACAATTCAACATAAGATATGGGCAGAGACACAGATTCAAATCATATAATTCTGCCTCTGGCCCCGCCAAATGCCATGTCCTTCTCACACTGCAAAATACAATCCTGCCTTCTCAATAGTCCACCAAAGGCTTTTTAAAAATTATTATTATACTTTAAGTTCTGGGATACATGTGCAGAACGTTCATGTTTGTTACATAGGTATACATGTGTCCTGGTGGTTTGCTGCACCCATCAACCCATCATCTACATTAGGTATTTCTCCTAATGCTATTCCTCCCCTAACTCTACACCCCCTGACAGGCCCCGGTCTGTGATGTTCCCCTCCCTGTGTCCATGTGTTCTCATTGTTCAACTCCCACTTATGAGTGAGAACATGCAGTGTTTGGTTTTCTGTTCCTGTGTTACTTTGCTGAGAATGATGATTTCCAGCCTCATCCACGTACCTGCAAAGGATGTGAACTCATCCAGTTTTATGCCTACATAGTATTCCACGGTGTATATGTGCCACATTTTTTTTATCCAGTCTATTATTGATGGGCATTTGGGTTGGTTCCAAGTCTTTGTTATTGTGAATAGTGATGCAATAAACAAACCCATTCATGTGTCTTTATAGTAGCATGATTTATAATCCTTTGGGTATATACCCAGTAATGGGATTGCTGGGTCCAATGGTATTTATGGTTCTAGATACTTGAGGAATTGCCACATTGTCTTCCACAATGGTTGAACTAATTTACAATCCCACCTACTGTGTAAAAGCATTCCTATTTCTCCACATCCTCTCGAGCATCTGTTGTTTTCTGACTTTTTAATGATCGTCATTCTAACTGGTGTGAGATGGTATCTCACTGTGGTTTTGATTTGCATTTCTCTAATGACCAGTGATGATGAGCTTTTTTTCATATGTTTGCTGCCTGCATAAATGTCTTCTTTTGAGAAGTGCCTGTTCATATCCTTTGCCCAATTTTTGATGGGGTTGTTTGTTTTTTTTATTGTAAATTTGTTTAAGTTCCTTGTAGATTCTGGATATTAGCCCTTTGTCACATGGATAGATTGCAATAATTTTCTCCCATTCTGTAGGTTGCCTTTTCATTCTGATGATGATTTCTTTTACTGTGCAGAAGCTCTTTAGTCTAATTAGATCCCATTTGTCAATTTTGGCTTCTGTTGCCATTGCTTTTGGTGTTTTAGTCATGAAGTCTTTGCCCAGGCCTATGTCCTGAATGGTATTTCCTAGGTTTTCTTCTAGGAGTTTTATGGTTTTAAGTCTTACATTTAAGTTTTTAATCCATCTTGAGTTAATTTTTGTATAAGGTGTAAGGAAGGGGTTCAGTTTTAGTTTTCTGCATATGGCTAGCCAGTTTTCCCAACACCATTTACTAAATAGGGAATTTTCCCCCCATTGTTTCTTTTGTAAGGTTTGTCAAAGACCAAATGGTTGTAAGTGTGTGGTGTTATTTCTGAGGTTGTTGTTCTCTTCCATTGGTCTATATATCTGTTTTGGTACCAGTACCATGCTGTTGTGGTTACTGTAGCCTTGTAGTACAGTTTGAAATCAGGTAGCATGATGCCTCCGGCTTTGTTCTTTGTTTAAAAGTGTCATGGCTATATGTGCTGTTTTTTGGTTCCATATGAAATTTAAAGTAGATTTTTCTAATTCTGTGAAGAAAGTCAATGGTAGCTTGATAGGAATCCCATTGAGTCTATAAATTACTTTGGGCAGTATGGCCATGTTCATGATATTGATTCTTGCTATCCATGAGCATGGAATGTTTTCCCATTTGTTTGTGTCCTGTCTTTTTCCTTGAGCAGTGGTTTGTAGTTTTCCTTGAAGAGGTCTTCCACATCCCTTGTAAGTTGTATTCCTAGGTATTTTATTCTCTTTGCAGCAACTGTGAATGGAAGTTCACTCATGATTTGGCTCTCTGCTTGTCTGTTATTGCTCTACCTCAATACTTGTGATTTTCGCACATTGGTTTTGTATCCTGAGACTTTGCTGAAGTTGCTTATCAGCTTAAGGAGATTTTGGGCTGAGACAATGGGGTTCTCTGAATATATAATCATGTCATCTGCAAACAGAGACAATTTAACTTCCTCTCTTCCTATTTGAATACCCTGTTTCTTTCTCTTGCCTAATTTCCCTGGTCAGAACTTCCAACACTATGTTTAATAGGAGTGGTAAGAGAGGACATCCTTGTCTTGTGCCAGTTTTCAAAGGGAATACTTCTAGCTTTTGCCCATTCAGTATTGTATTGGTTGTGGGTTTGTCATAAATAGCTCTTATTATTTTGAGATTTTTCCATCAATACCTAGTTTATTGAGTGTTTTTAGCATGGAAAGGTGTTGAATTTTATCGAAGGTCTTTTCTGCATCTATTGAGATAATCATGTGGTTTTTGTCATTGGATGTGTTTATATGATGGATTATGTTTATTAATTTGTGTATGTTGAACCAGTCTTGCATCCCATGGATGAAGGTGACTTGATCGTGAGTGGATAAGGTTTTTGATATGCTGCTGGATTTGGTTTGCCAGTATTTTATTGAAGATTTTTGCGTCGATGTTCAGCAGGGATATTAGCCTTTTTCCTTTTCTGTTGTGTCTCTGCCAGGTTGTGGTATCAGGATGAACAGAAAATGAGTTTGGGAGGAGTCCCTCTTTTTCCATTGTTTAGAATAGTTTCCAAAGGAATGATACTAGCTCCTGTTTGTACCTCTGGTAGAATTCAGCTGTGAATCCGTCTGGTCCTGGGCTTTTTTTGGTTGGTAGGCTATTAATTACTGCCTCAATTTCAGAACGTGTTATTGGATTTGATTTCTTCCTGGTTTAGTCTTGGGAGGGTGTATGTGGCCAGGAATTTATCCATTTCTTCTAGATTTCCTAGTTTATTTCCATAGAGGTGCTTATAGTATTTGCTGATGGTAGTTTGTATTTCTGTGGGATCAGTGGTGATATCCCCTTTATCATTTTTTTTTGTGTCTATTTAATTATTCTCCCTTTTCTTCTTTATTAGTTTGGCTAGTAGTCTATCTATTTTGTTAATCTTTTCAAAAAACCAGCTCCTGGATTCCTTGATTTTTTGAAGGATTTTTCATGCCTCTATCTCCTTCAATTCTTATCTGATCTTTGTTATTTCTTGTCTTCTGCTAGTTTTTGCATTTCTTTGCTCTTGCTTCTCTAGTTCTTTGAATTGTGATGTTAGGGTGTCAATTTTAGATCTTCCCTGCTTTCTCCTGTGGGCATTTAGTGCTATCAGTTTCCCCATAAACACTGCTTTAGCTGTGCCCCCAAGATTCTGGTATGTTGTGTCTCTGTTCTCATTGGCTTCCAAGAACTTACTTATTTCTGCCTTAATTCTGTTATTTACCCAGTAGTCATTCAGAAGCAGGTTGTTCAGTTTCCATGTAGTTGTGCGATTTTGAGTGAATGTTTTCCTCCTGAGTTTTAATGTGATTGCACTGTTGTCTGAGAGACTGTTTGTTACGACTTCTGTTCTTTTGCATTTGCTGAGGAGTGTTTTACTTCCAATTATGTGGTCAATTTTAGAATAAGTGTGATGTGGTGCTAAGAAAAATGTATATTCTGTTGATTTTGGGTGGACAGATCTGTAGATGTCTATTAGGTCTGCTTGGTCCAGAGCTGAGTTCAAGTCCTAAATATCTTTGTTAATTTTCTATCTCGTTGATCTGTCTAATATTGACAGCGGGGTATTAAAGTCTCCAATTATTATTGTGTGGGAGTCCAAGTATCTTTGTAAGTCTCTAAGAATTTGCTTTATGAATCTGGGTGCTCCTGTAGTGGGTACATATATATTTAGGGTAGTTAGCTCTTCTTATTGCACTGATCCCTTTACCATTATGTTATACCCTTCTTTGTCTTTTTTGATCTTTGTTGGTTTTAAGTCTGTTTTATTGGAGACTAGGATTGCAATCCCTGCTGTTTGTTGCTTTTCATTTGCTTGGTAATTATTACTCCATCCTTTTATGTTTAGGCTATGTCTGTCTTTGCATGTGAGATGGGTCTCCTGAATACAGCACACTGATGAGTTTTGACTCTTTATCCAATTTGCCAGTCTGTGTCTTTTATTTTGGGACATTTAGCCTATTTACATTTAAGGTTAATATTGTTATGTGTGAATTTGATTCTGTCATTATGACGTTAGCTGGTTATTTTGCTCATTAGTTGATGCAGTTTCTTATAGTGTCAATGGTCTTTACATTTTGGTATGTTTTTCTGGTGGCTACTGCTGGTTTTTCACATTTAGTGCTTTCTTCAGGAGTTCTTGTAAGGCAAGTCTGATGGTGACAAAATATCTCAGGATTTGCTTGTCTGTAAAGGATATTATTTCTCCTTCACTTATGAAGCTTAGTTTGGCTGGATATGAAATTCTGGGTTGAAAATTCTTTTCTTTAAGAATGTTGAATATTGGCCCCCACTCTCTTCTGGCTTTCAGGGTTTCTGCACAGAGATCTGCTGCTAGTCTGATGGGCTTCCTTTTGTGGGTAACCCAGCCTTTCTCTCTGGATGCCCATAACATTTTTTCCTTCATTTCAACCTTGGTGAAGCTGATGATTATGTACCTTGGGGTTGCTTAGCTCGAGGAGTATCTTTGTAGTCTTCTCTGTATTTCCTGAATTTGAATGTTGGCCTGTCTTGGGAGGCTAGGGAAGTTCTCCTGGATAATATCCTGATGAGTGTTTTCTAACTTGGTTCTATTCTCCCTGTCACTTTCCGGCACACCAGTCAAATGTAGGTTTGGTCTTTTCACACAGTCCCATATTTCTCGGAGGTTTTGTTTGTTCCTTTTCATTCTTTTTTCTCTAATCTTGTCTTCATGCTTTTGTTGCATTACATGGATCTTCAATCTCTATTATCCTTTCTTCTGGTTGATCAATTTAGCTATTGATACTTGTGTATGCTTCACGAAGTTCTCGTGCTGTGTTTTTCAGCTCCACAGGTTATTTATGTTCTTCTCTAAACTAGTTATTCTATTTAGCAGTTCCTGTAACCTTTTATCAAGGTTCTTAGCTTCCTTGCATTGGGTTAGAATATGTTCCTTTAGCTTGGAGGAGTTTGTTATTACCCACCTTCTGAAGCCTACTTCTGTCAATACGAACCAGCATTTCCCCAGTTATGCAGATTTCTAATTCCTTCAGTCACTTCCTTCCTACAGGCTTCCTTTCCATACTTATTCTTGTAACAGTTGATTTGCCTTTAGCCAAATAACCTATGATAACTTTCATTTTCTTTCCTTTCCTTATCTTATAGTATGTTAAAATTTTGATTGGAGCTATCTAACAGTGATTTTTCAAGTTTTAGCATGCATCAGAATACCCTGGAGGACTTGTGAAAACACAGATTGCTGAACCAGCTCAGTAGTTCTGGGGTGGGGCCTGACAATTTGCATTTCTTACCAGGTGCCAGGTGACCCCACTGCTGATAACCTGGGGCAGAGCTTCTAGAATCACAGCTGTAGAACCTTTGGGAATCAAGGATTGTTGCAAAATTATCACAATTATTGCGAATTTTAACAGATGAAAGTAGGGAGTTTGAAAAAGAAAAAAAAAAAAAAACACCAGTAAGGATTGGCATTTCACAATGGCTGAAATATGACATGAACAAATTAGAAAGAAGAAAGATAGGCTGGGTGCAGTGGCTCACACCTGTAATACCAACACTTGGGAGGGTGGGTGGATCACTTGAACCCCGAAGCTGTAGATCAGCCTGGGCAACATGACAAAACCCTGCCTTTACAAAAAAATTACAAAAATTAGCCAGGCGTGGTCACATACAGCTGTAGTCCCAGCTACTTGGGAGGCTGCAGTGGGAGGATCACTTGGGCCCAGCAGGTGGAGGCTGCAGTTAGCCATGATTGCACCGCTGCACTCCAGCCTGGGTGACACAGCAAGGCCCTATCCAAAAAAAACAAATAAATAAAAACCAATCAAGCATCAGTAAACTCTAGACCACAGCCCAAATTTTGTCCACTGCTTGTTTTGGTGGAGATTGTGAGCTATGTACAAAACTCATATGGCTGAGAGTTTTTAGATTTTAAATTGTTTGGGGAAAAGCAAAAGGAGAATAATATTTCATGATGTGAAAAATATATTAATGTCAAATTTCAGTGTCTATAAACTAAGTTTTGTTGGAACACAGCCACATTCACTGATTACATGTTGTCCAAAGCCACTTTCAAGCTACAATGGCAAATTAAAGTAGCTCCAACAGAGACCCTAGATGACCCACGAAGCCTAAAACATTTTCTTATCCAGTTCTTTACAGAGAAAGTTTACTGACCTCTGGTCAAATATTTGGAAACAGTTTGTTAACCAAAATAATACCAGCTGTTGAACTTCTCTTCAGTTAAAGTGATAAAGTGGTTTTCTAGCTCTAAATAGGGGCTGCAGTTTGCAGCATTTTCCAGATTGACTTGACTGAGAAACACTTCCTTTAATGAAATGATTCACACCGTACATATTTTGAAGAACACCAAGCTGGGAACTGCCATTTCAAAGCACCCTCAAGATGGTAACATAAACTTAATAAAAAGGAATGAAGAACTAATGGTGACATTTCAGATTATCTGTGAATAAATTGGAAGGATGGTTCAGGTAAAAAGAGGGTTTGAGTTCTAAGTGTCTCACAAATTATACTCCCAGGAAATACTGATAGTTCTTCCTTGGAATATAACAATGTTGGTTGGGTGGTGGCAGGCAGGGTAGGCACGACTTTGAGGAAAGAACCTTATCTATTAACACTTCCACTATCTGTACATTGCAAAAATGAAATGGTAATGATAAATGAGCAGAAATGTCACAGAAAAATTTGACTATTCAGTTCAGCAGAATGTTTGATAAATGTTAATACACTAAGGATGAGCTTTCTATAGTTGTAATTCCTAAAGCCTTGTGAAATCAGTAAATGTTATATAACAACTATTATTACCATTTGTCTTGGATTTTTAAAATAGGATTAGGCTTTTTTTTTTTTTTGAGAGTAGCAAGTTCTCCTTTTGTGAAATAATAGTGACCTCCAGTGGCCAACTAGTCATAGTACTTTATATTTTCTCAACCTCTCCTGAAAAAAGATTACAGAAATGATATGCTTCTCAGGGGTTTTTTGTTGTTGTTCTTTGTTTTGTTTTTGTTTTTGTTTTTAGATGCAGTCTCACTCTGTCACCCAGGCTGGAGTGCAGTGGCACAATCTTGGCTCACTGCAACCTCCGCCTCCTGGGTTCAAGTGACTCTCCTACCTCAGCCTCCCGAGTATTTGGGATTCCAGGCGTGCACCACCACACCCAGCTAATTTTTGTATTTTTTTTTTTTTTTAGGAGAGATGGAGTTTCACCATGTTGATCAGGCTGGTCTCGAACTCCTGACCTCGTGATACTCCTGCCTCGTCCTCCTAAAGTGCTGGGATTACAGGTGTGAGTCACCATGCCTGTCCTTCCCCAGGTTTTAAATGTTAATTCATTTATCTAACAAATATGTATAGAGTTCTGAGCACTAGGAAGGGATGATAGAAAGACTATTGGGTGAAAAGATAAGAGATCTGAGCCACAGAGCAAATGCAATAACCTCAAAGCTGTTTGACTCTGGATGAGACTCTTAACTGGCCTGAGCCTTGGTCTTTTCACAACATTATTTTGAGTAATAGTGAACTGTTTGTCGAAGCCTTGTTTCTATATGTAGCAGGCTTGTTTACACTATAATGCACATTGCAAATAGGAGGCGGTAATACGTTGTTATCATGTAAACTTCCTTAGAGTTTTTGAAACATGATAATAAAACCAAGACATATGGAATCAGTCTAAGAATGAGCAATAGAGGAGATCAGGCCCAAGAACAGGAGCAATAGAGTGCCTTCTGAAAGCTAAAATACGGAGTCAACTTCAAATGGATTGGAAAAAAAAGAAATGTAAAGTTTCCCTAGTCTGGCCAGTTCACTGAGACAGACACCATTTTTTGCCACTTCCTTCCCAATTCCCCCTTACTGGCAGAGCCCTAGTTTTGCTCTGAGGTTCAACCTGCTATGTATGAATCGCTGGTGGCTGAGTCAATCATAATTCTACTCTCCTTCTGAGGGACTGAATTTAGCCATGGTTATATATGACCAAACCCAGGCCAATGGGATCTGACTTCTTCGGTGCAGCAGTGTGGATGGCCACTTTAGGAAATATTTTTCTCACTATTTACAAAGGGTTTCTAGGGTGTGACACACCCCTACATTTTTGACGGGGAGATATTGTGCATGTGACACCTGAATCCTGCAGCTGTCTATGATCATGAGAGGAAACACTGATGAAACCCTGAAAGTAGAAGAGCAAAGAGCAGAAAGCATCTGAGTCTCTGATGACAGTGTTACACTATGGACTCACCCACTCTCAGAACTGTCTACTTATGTACTTCCTGTTATGTAAAGATACTAAGTTGATTGGTTTTCAAGGAACTTTTAGTTGTGAATTCTGATACTTGCAGCTGAAAGCATCCTTACATATTTAATACAAGGTGTTGCCACTCTCTAGGCTTGGAAATTCCTGGACCTTAATGGGTTATTTTCATCATCTACAGCATATGATCCTTTTTTTTTTTTTTTTTTTTTGAGATAGAGTCTCACTCTATTGCCCAGACTGGAGTGCAGTGGTGCAATCTTGGCTCACTGCAACCTCTACCTCCCAGGTTCAAGCAATTCTTATGCTTCAGCCTCCTGAGTAGCTGAGATTACAGGTATGTGCCACCACAACTGGTTAATTTTTTTTTTTTTTTTTTTTTTTTTTAGTAGTAGAGATGGGATTTTGCCATATTGGTCAGGCTGGTCTCAAACTCCTGACCTCAGGTGATCTACCCACCTCAGCCTCCCAAAGTGCTGGGATTACAGGTGTGAGCCACCATTCCTGACCTGCACAAATATTTTTAATTAAATATAATATCAGCCAGGAGCAGTGGCTCATGCCTGTAGTCCCAGCTACTTGGGAGGCTGAGGTAGGAGGATCATCTAAGCTCAGGCATTCAAGACCAGCCTGGACAACATAGAAAGACCTTGTCTTTAAAAAAAAAAAAAGTCAAAAAATTAGTCAGGTGTGGCGGCACATGTCTGTAGTCCCTTCTACTCAGGAGGATGAGGCAGGAGGATGGCTTGAGCCCAGGAGATCAAGGCTGCAGTGAGCTGTGACTGCACCACTGCACTTCACCCTGGATTACAGTGAGACCCTGTCTCTGAAATAAATAAATAAATATACTATGATCTTCATATGCATGCAACAATAGAATTTAGATATGAGAAATAAAAATAAAATGTTCAGCTCCCCAACTGACTAAATAGACACTCTCTTGGCCAAGGGGACCTCAGAGAAAACTTAGAAACAGGGTTTCCAGCTATGATGGGATGGAAGATCCATGTTGCCTCCTTTTTCCTCCTCCTTCCAGCCATGATGGGATGGAAGGTCAGTCTCGCCTCCTTTTGCCTCCTCCCTCACTAACCACCATTAGACTTTTCTTTCCTAAGAGTTAAACAGAAACCTGTCGTTTTGAAAGACTTGCTCTGCTACTGATTTCAAACAACTGCCTGATACTGCAGCCCAACTCCCCTCCCTTTTTGTGGTTTCGACACAACAACTGACCAGCATTCCTGGCTGATAAGAGACCACGCGCCATGCACTCGTTCTGGCTGTTTACAGGACTGGGCACTGCATGTCTTCGTGTCCTCCATTTCACCTTTTAATATGTAAAGCCTAATTCTGATGCATTTAAATGTTGTCTCCTCCCCAAAGTGAAAATGGGATGTATATAACATTCATGTTTGCTTACTACTCATACTTGCATACCCTATTTTGTGATTATTCCTAGTCATGCTATGCTCTGTTTAATATGTATACTTACCCAACCCATTCAGCATAAATTCCTGACTCACCCTTCCTCCTTCAAAGTGCCCACTTTCCATTTCCTCCAGAGTCTACGCTTCTCGGCCTGTAGTATGGCCAGTTTGCAGGCTGCAACTCTTTTTAAGGAATAAAGCTCTTGGCTGGTTGCGTTGGCTCACACCTGTAATCCCAGTACTTCGGGAGGCCGAGGTGGGTGGATCATCTGAGGTCAGGAGTTCGAGACCAGCCTGGCCAACATAGTGAAACCCTGTCTCTACTAAAAATACAACAATTACAAAAAAATCAGCTGGGTGTGGTGGTGCATGCCTGTAGTCTCAGTTACTCAGGAGGCTGAGGCAGGAGAATTGTTTGAACCCGGGAGGCGGAGGTCGCAGTGAGCTGAAATCGTGCCACTGCACTCCAGCCTGGGCGAAGGGGCATGACTCTGTCTTGAAATAAAATAAAACATAAAGCTCTCCTCTCCAAATGTATATACCTCACAATTTTAAGTTGACAGACAAAAGAGGATTGTTTATGAAGGAGGAACTAATGGTAAAATATCTGACTCTGATGAAGGATGACATCACCAAGCATTTATTTTAGTGAACGGGCATACAGTTCCTGTCTCCCATCATTATGAGTCAGGCACGAAGGTAACTACCTCTACTCATCTTTAGGGTTACTGATAAAACTAAATGAGACACCGCACCTGAAACATAGGTTGCTGTTGAATAATGGTTTCTCTCTTTTCCTCATCTCTACCAATTTGTGTTCTTTCATCCTTCAAACCTTCCTGAGAGCTCACCTTCTCATGACACGCTTTCTTTAAATTAAATTCAGCTGTTGATTTATGTTCTTTTTGCACTCAAATATGTGGTCTGCATTTTAAGTACAGCTGCTTAAGTTTTCAGATGTGTTGCACGGGGGCATATTGTATCTCTCTAGAAACACACCAGAATTGCAAGGGGGTCAGCCAAGGCAGAGAAATTGGCCTCCTCTTGTTTTTGAGTATGTGTGTCTCTGACTCTTCTCAACTTTTCCCCAGCCCCCCAGCATTTAGCCCACTGATCCACATAGAGTCATTACCCAACAAATTGTGAGAACTGCTTGCCTAACAACCCTTCTAACTCAACAGCATTGTGCTACACAGGCACGCTAAGGAAGGACAGAATGACCTCTTTCATTATGCAGACCTGTGATGTTCCTCATTAGTTTTACAAAAGCCAATTCCTTTCCCCAGAGTGGGGAGGATCTGGCTACTTACGTGGGAAGAACATAAGTTGGAAATTGGCCAAGGAACTGATAGTACTATGAACTGGACACAGAGTCTTTCTGCTTTATGTCAACTAGTACAGCAGAGCTCCTCCTGTTGCACACTCTGTGGGCAGTCTTAAAATTATGTGTTTAATAGCAAAGTCTTAATGAGTGCCATTTATGTAACTGGAACTATTCTAAGTGCTTTTACATATATGTACTCATTTAGTACTCACAGCAAACTGATGAGATATGTATAATGATTATCCGTTTTACACATGAAAAAACTAAAGCATGGGGAGATGGAGAAATTTGTCCCAAAGCAGACAACTAATAAGTGGCATATGTGGGATTTAATCTCAGCAAACTAACTCCAGAGTCTGCTATCTCAGCCACACATTCCACCATGGTGTGTGCTCATTGCTGCACACCTCCTCTATTAACGATGGATCAATCCTTTAGGCATGCATGAACACCTATGAGAAAGTTTCAAGACAGGTTAGACATCATTTCTACTCTCTGCGGTCGCACAATCCAGTTGGGAAACAAATAGAAAAATAGGTAATGGAAACCTTACATCCTTCTGGACCATTTAAAACCTACTATATCATCTACTCACTCACTATCCTCTTTCTCTTTGGATAGGTGAACGCTCATCTGAAGATTTTTACCATTATTTCTTTACTGTGTGGGTTAGTACACAGGGGTGCCATAACAAATTACCATAGACTGGGTGTCTTAAAACAACAGAAATTTATTTTCTTACAATTCTAAGGGCTTGAAGTTCAAGATCAAGTTGTCAGCAGGGTTGGTTTCTTCTGAGGCCCCTCCCCTTGGCTTGTAGATAGCCATCTTTTCCCTGTGTCTTGACATGGTCTTCCCCTTACCCATCTGTGTCCAGACTTCCTTTTTCTGTAGGGACATCAGCCATATTGGATTAGGACCACCTTAATGACCTCATTTTAACTTCATTACCTCTTTAAAGACCCTTTCTCCAAACACAGTCACCATCTGTGGTACTGGGAGTTAGGACTTCAATAAACTAATCAATAAATGAATTTTTGGGGAATACAACTCAGTTCACAACATTGTATTAACCCTCCCTCCCCAACAACTTCTCCAGAAAGTGCTCTGATATCTTTAATGACAATGTACTCCCAGCACTTGAAAGAATTAAAAACTTTTGTCAGCCTGAGACAGGAGAAGAAAAAAAATTATGTGTATTGCAAGCAAAGTGCATAATTAAGATGTTGTGAATGATTCCTGGAAATATCCTTCTGGTTACTCAAAAACACTGGCAGCATCATGACAAATAGCTAATGCATGTGGGTCCTAATACCTAGGTGATGGGTTGATAGGTGCAGCAAACCACCATGGCACACATTTACCTATGTAAAAAACCTGCACGTTCTGCACATGTAAGCCAGAAATTAAAGTAAAATTTTAAAAAGCTGCCTATAATTGCTTTCAAAGGCTAATTTAGTATTCTTCTCATTATATGATGTTACATATGTGTGTAAAACACAAAGTGAAGTTTATCTCACAAAAAAATAGGTTGCACGCCCCAGCTTTTATCCCCTAGAAGTGGTTAGTACACCCCAAACATCTTCTGGGACAGGATAAAATTAGGAGTGAGTCCTTATAATGGTAATAAAGTAAATGTAAGGGTTGAGAAGATCTCATCACATAATTCATAGTGAGAGTCATTATCCACTACAATGAAATGGACAGAGTGCTTTCGGTGAATAAATTTTACCTTTTTTCATGCAAATAAATAATAAAATAATTAAATAAATATGTGGATGGCACTTTATGATTTGCAATGTGTTACATTAAAGTAACAAAGTCATGTCATAGGTCAAAATAATATTCAGATAGTCCATATTCATTTTCTCAAAAGGATGGAATATTCCCTCCTAACACTAATTATTTTGCTCAATTCATCTCAAAAGTTAGTAATTTTGAAAAGGAATGCTTACATTTTCTTTTTATGTGACTGGACAAAATTCCAGTGTGGGTGTTCAATTTGCCCTTCAGGGACAAAAGCAACATGGCTGAATTTTTAAGTGAATTGCTTTGTGGCAATGTCTCACCCATTGATGAATCCTTGTGGCATAATTAATTCTGTAATAAAATTTCACAGCTCAATCGTTCATATATTTCTAATGATTCACAGAACACTTTCCCAGATTGCTTGAGAGGGATTAACAGATTACATAAAAGCCATTTTTAAAATGAAAAAATGACAATTTTATCACTGTTACTAAACTCCACTTTTTTTTTTTTTTTTTTTTGGCTGTCAATGAAAGGTTTGTAAAAGAACACATGGCAGACCTACATCATGAATTTTTCCAAGAATTAAATATTTTCCAGCCATAGCTATCTGGTAAATCAATTAGAACAGCTTTTCCATCTGAATGAAATTTGAAGCTGGTTTACTAAGGAGATTTTCTGTGAATAATTTTATTTTATCATGGGAACACATTTGCCTTCTTCAGGGAATTTCAAATTATTTGTAAATTCAAATGTTATAAAGATTAGGAATACTTCCTTGCTTATAAAATTCAAAAACCCTGCCAAAAAAGAAGCCATAAAATAACATGTTTTTAAAAATATCCCATAATTCCAGGAATTGTTCTATTCTAAGGTAAAATATTAAATTAGATAATATTTACATTTTCTCCTAATTCTAATGTTCTTGGATTTTTCTGGTCCTTTCAGACTACTATAAACCTAGCCAAACTAGTATATTTCAAAGAATAAAGTGTGATAATTGTATATAACCATTTTAAAGAAAAACATTCCTATAGCTATCAGTATTGACTTAAATTACTCTGTGTGTGTGTGTGTGTGTGTGTGTGTGTCTGTAGAGATGGGGTCTCCCTATATTGCCCAGGCTGGTCTCAAACTCCTGGCCTCTTGAGTCACTGGAATTACAAGGTAAATTACTTTTATAATACTATTAGTTAAATATATTTAACCATAAATTAGGTTTTTTCTAACAACTCTTACACAACTATAAAAAACAAAACTTGGCTGGGCGTGTTGGCTCATGCCTGTAATCCCAGCACTTTAGGAGGCCGAGACAAGAGGATTGCTTGAGGCCAGGAGTTCTAGACCAGCATGGGCAACAAAGTGAGACCCCATCCTCTACAAAAAAAATTAAAAACGTAGCCAGGTATGGTAATGCATGCCTCTAGTCCCAGCTGCCTGAGAAGATGAGGCAGGAGAAGCGCTGAATCACTTGAGCCTGGGAGTCTGAGGCTGCAGTGAGCTATGATTGTGCCACTACACTTCAGCCTCCCTGGGTGACAAAGCAAGATCCTGACCCTAAAACACAAGAAGAAAAGAAAACTTAATTGCCGATTAAGTGATACAAAAAAAATTTTAATATATCAGATTCATCCAATCATTTCAGAATTGTTCATTGAATGTGTACTATATTCCAGGAACTAATCCAGGAGCTGGAGTTGCAGAAATAAAGAATGTGGATGAAAATTCCTGCCCTTTTAAGATTTACATTCTAGTAGGAGGTAGAGAGAACATGAAAGGTAAACAATATACTATGTTAAATGGAGATCAGTTGGAGGAAAAAGAGTAGAAAAGGAAATAGGGCATATTAGAGGGACAGTGTCTCTTTTCCATTCATCAGGGGCCATATAGGCCAATCTAAAAACTCTGAATTTTACTCTAAGAGAGATGGAATGCTACCGGAAAATTGAGCAAAGGAGTGACTCCACATGACTTGTGTTTTATCATGATTACTTGGCAGCTGTGTAAGGCAGGCCAGGGTAGACTAAAAGACCAAGTAGGAAGCTACTACAATAAGCCCCGCTCACACCCGTGGTGGAAGCAATGGAGATGATGATGGTGAGAAGCCATTGGAATCTGATGTATTTGGTGAGACATTGGATATGAGTATGAAAGAAGGCAAGGAGTCAAAGAGAGCTCCAAAGATTTTGCCCTGGGCAACTGAATGGAAGAAGGGGCTATTATCTGATTATTTTGCTTTGCTGAAACTAAGATGCTACTTGCAATATGAATATGGTACCAATTGCTAATATGTCAGGCCTTTTGAACTATTTTGTGATAGATTCACAAAATAGTATATTTTCCCACCATTTTTGTCTATCAGAATCATTGCAAAAACTTTATTAGCAAATGATGCTATGATTTATTTGACCCCTCTTTAGTGATAATTTATCATTTATACATTACACCTATTTCATTCTTTGGTCATTAGACTCAGACAACTACAAAGGACTGAACTATACCAAGGCAGTCAGAAATACTCATCCAAAAGTGAGGGCTCTGACTCACTCCTGCAAGAATGGCCATAATAAAATAAATTTTAAAAATACCTGTTGGTATGAATGTGCTGAAAAGGGAACACTTTTACAATGTTGGTGGGAATGTAAACTAGTACAACCACTATGGAAAACAGTGTAAAGATTCCTCAAAGAACTAAAATTAGATCTACCATTTGATCCAGCAATCCCACTACTAGGTATCTACCTAAAGGAAAAGAAGTCACTATACAAAAAAGATACTTGGACACTTATGTTTATAGCAGCACAATTGCAATTGCAAAAATATGGAACCAGTCTAAATGCCCATCAATCAATGAGTGGATAAAGATAATGTAGTATATATAAATAACATGGAATACTACTCTGCCATAAAAAGGAACAAAATAATGGCATTTGCATCAACCTGGATGGAATTGAAGACTATTATTCTAAGTGAAGTAACTCAGGAATGGAAAACCAAACATCATACGTTCTCACTCATAAGTGGGAGCTAAGCTATGAGGACGCCAAGGCGTAAGAATAATATAATGGACTTTGGGGACTCTGGGGAAAGGGTGGGGAGGGGCGAGAGATAAGAGACTACACATTGGGTACAGGGTACACTGCTGGGGTCCTGGGTGCACCAGAATCTCAGAAATTACAACTAGAGAGCTTATTCATGCAACCAAACACCTCCTGTTCCCCAAAAACCTATTGAAATAAAAAAATAAATCAAAACAAAAGTGAGGGCCTTGAAATCTGTATCAGGACTCTATTGAATGGTTGTAGGTTACCTAACTGATAATGAATATACTTATATGCATTTTTTGATGATTCTTGAAACCCCACCAAAAGGATAAAATTTAAAAATGTTGAGGGATAGTTTCAGACCCTAAAGAACATTTACTTGACTACATGAATGTTTGTTTCTCAGTACCACATTGTGAGCTTCAAGTTAAAACTTCTGTTCAGTTTTCTTCCCCACTCAATCCCCAAGGCAAGGTGACTTCAGTAAAGAGAAGGTCTATGGATGGATTACCAAAAGCCAGGAACTAAGGAGGAACGATAAAGCTACCAGCTGGTGGAATCAGCCCGCTTCTGCAGCTTCCGAGCCTAACTGAGCTGGACTGTGACACAAGAAGAAAGGAGACCAAAAATTTGAAAACAGAATAGATTAGACAGTTTTAATGCCTGGGAAAAAAAGAAACAGGGATGTGTTACCATTTAAGAGTGAAAAGCGCTGGGCGCAGTGTTGCATGCCTGTAATCCTAGCACTTTGGAAAGCCAAGGCAGGTGGATCACCTGAGGTCAGGAGCTCGACACCAGCCTGACCAACATGGTGAAACCTCATCTCTACTAAATATGAAAAAATTAGTTGGGTGTGGTGGTGCACGCCTGTAGTCCCAGCTAATTGGGAGGCTGAGGCAGGAGAATTGCTTGAACCCCTGAGGCAGAGGTTGCAGTGAGCTGAGATGGCACCATTGCACTCCAGCCTGGGCAACAAAGAACGAAACTCTGTCATAAAAAAAAAAAAAAAAAAAGTGAAAAGCTTTAAGAACCTGCTAAAGCGATTGTCCAGGGCAGTCACTGAGAGAAATAAAAACATGTCATAAATTACTGCTAACAAGTCTAGCATATTCAATAAAGTGCTTACAAGACAGTTTTCTTTTTAAAGAGAAGCATAATTAGTTTACATTCTAGGTCCAGGGTAGCTGACCACTGATGATCTGAACTAACTTTGCTCATGCTCAATCTATAAGAGGGAGTTGTCATCATATATATAAATATATATACATATTTTTATATATACATCCTGTATTTGACAAAGTTATTGAGATAGCATTTCAAAAGAAACACAAGTAGTCTCAAAGTTGTATTAAGGCTAATTTTATTAGTAATTTAAATAATCTTTTATTAATAATTTGAATAAGCCAATTATTATAATATATCCTAAAATTAAGGAAAGATACAAGAAGATATTTTAAGGACATTACCAACCAATATATGGTTTTAAAGAAGAAATTTAAGGATGACATGAATTGGTTTAAAGGTTTTTATTCAACTCCTGGGGGAAAACTTATTCTCTACTCCTCATATTTCTCAGTAGATTATTTTCCTAGAGTAGCACTTCTGGATTTTTTCTTCCTCCTTCTTGTAAGTGATGAGAATGGAAGAAAAAATTAGTCATGTTCAATCAGCCTTTTCCCCTCCCCTCTGAAATCTGCCTGCCCACAGAGAGGGTGCATTCCGAGCCTCTCTCGCTCAGCTATGCTCTAAGCTTAGTGAGGCAGATTCTACCCTTGTAGGAATGAGCTGTTATTTTTCAGGGGTAAGTCTGCCTAAGTTCGGGAGGAAATATTTGCAAGCCCACTTGGCTAAGATCTAGTTATTTTGGTCAAGACTGCTATGTTTTCACCAAAATCCATTCCCTCTGCCTTGTGTACATAGAGATACACTAAATTTGCAACTTTCCCAACCTGCTTGCTTTACAGTTAGGTTAGGCCATGTGACTGGGTTCTAGGCAATGGAATATTAACTTATGTACACTACTTCCAGACCTGTCACATGAACACCTCCTGTGTAATCTTTCATGCTCTTTCTTTCCCAGTTATTAACTGATGTAGAGACTTCAGCAGCAGACTTTGAAGCTCTAGGGATGGAGCCACATTATGGAAGGTCCACTGAATGACCATGCTGAAGGCTACCTGCCAAGCAGGAACATCCTTACTGGACTACATACGAACAAGAAATTAACTTTTGTTCAGTCTCTGAAATTTTAGAGTTGGTTTGTTGACAAACCAGTATTACTTATCATAACAAACACAGTCACCAGGCTGGGCAACATAGTGAGATCCTGTCTCTGTGAATAATACAAAAATTAGCTGAGTGTGGTGGCACACACTTGTAGGCCCAGCTACTCAGGATGCTGAGGTGGGAGGAGCGATTGAGCCCGGAAGGTTGCAGTAGTCATAATTGCGCCACTGCACTTCAGCCTGGGTGACAGAGCAAGACACTGTCACATAAACAAACACAAAAGCAAAACACAGTCATATTCTCTAAAGAGCTTTTATCAGTAATAAAGCTAATATATTGCTGCCATCTGTTTGAGTTCTATCTCTCAATTTGCTCTAATCTTGAGAGTGGAAAGAGGGTATTGTTTATTGATTCCGTAAACCTCCAGCAGATTGTATACTTCTCTTAGGGTAGATAACAAAGTCGCCTTGAGTGGGATGTAGGACCTACAGGATGGGTCCAGCAAGGTCATTTGGTGGGCTTCATATCTGAGAGTGTTCCAAAGTTTGGCTAATGTTCAGTGGCAACTTGGCAAAGGGATGAGAGTACAGTAACCTCATCACAAACCTTAACTTTCTTTTTTTTACTCTTCGATTATGCCTTCGCTAAGTTTTTCTGTGAGACATATTGCTGATAATTACAGCAGTTGTTGCATGTTACTCTTAAATACTCCCAGGGTGCAGCCCAGTTTTATAAATAAGAAGATGACCCAACCTATGCTTTAAGAATAGTTGGCTCATGTTATGGGATCATACTTATATGCTGATTGTCTTTTCCCAAAGAATGCAATTAAAGTTATTTGCATGATGCAGTGAATGTTTCTTAAATTCAACAAACAGTAATTCTCTTGTGAATATTCTTTCTGGGAGATAGGATAAAAAACATTGAAGAAGGTTTCAATCTGTGTGAGGAATGTTTCTCCTGCAGACATTTTTCCTCCCTAGGAAAATAGGGTCAAAGGTTCTATTATTTGAATCTGCAACGTGACATGAATTTTAAAACTACTTTGACTTAGTCAATAGAACCAATCCTGTTTCTGATTTATTAAATATGTATCCATCCCTAAGTAACAGAATGTAGTAGATCTCATTGTTCGTTAGATCACATTTTCTCTTCCCGAATCCCGGAAATATTTAACCAGTTAAGTTAAATTATTCCTTCTAATGTAACAGGAAAAGGGACCAATGAGAAGCTGGCTATGTCTCAATGAACAGTAGGTGGAAGGCAGTGGGACACTGAACATGCTTGACTCCAGACACACACTGAGGCTGCTGTGTTTGATGCTATATCTGTCCTGACACAATGATACCCTGAGACACAACCTGACTCCTCAAAATCTGTACAAGATATAAAAGTGGGGAACCTGAACCATAGTAGAACCTGAGCATTGGATCTTCCGTAAGATATAGTCATCCAAGTAGGCCCTGACCCATAAAAGAC
Organism: Papio anubis; assembly: GCF_008728515.1. Lineage (NCBI taxonomy): Eukaryota > Metazoa > Chordata > Mammalia > Primates > Cercopithecidae > Papio > Papio anubis. Next base: position 47,840,850 of record NC_044978.1, read on the forward strand.
TTCTGTCCTGGGTAAAGAGATGGGCTGGGCAATTGATACAATTTCTTTTTTGTTTATACATCCAAAAATGAGATTTTCTTTTTCTTTTCATGCCACCTCACTTCAAAGATTTTTCAACTTAATGTAGCCATGCCAAATAAGGCAAGAGAAACAAGCTATAAATCATTAGTGAGCCTACAGAACTTATCCCATGCTAAATGGTCAGCTATACTATTCACATGAATACACACATGTGCATACACAAGTCCCTACACCTACATACTCACTCCTGTTAATTGGAAATGATCTATGTATATTTAGTTATAGAGCCTGTTGAGGTCCTTTTACAAAAATTTATCTTTATAATAGCTTTATATTTCTTTATTCCAGCATCATATTAAGCTAGGTTTCATAATATTCTACATTTTGCTTATTTTTATTCATCTTAATGTTATATTAAATAAAAATATTTCTAACTCATTTGTATTTATTTCTTCATAGATCAATGTTCATTTTCTTTGACACTTTGAAGACATTTTGTAACTATTTAAATTCTACACCATCTTACTTGCCACTAAAATCTTATGTAACACACTTAAGTTCAGGAAATTATTTAACCAATTATAAACACTGACTAGTTTGGGAATTGAAATGTTACTGTTATTACCCATTAATATTTTTTAAATCCTCATTTTTTTCTGGAATAAGTGAAATGCGAATGTGAGGTAAATGTCTTGAATGACCGAAACTGTATTTTAATCTAGACACTAGGGAAATCTCTAGACATGAAGTCCAGACCATGTGTTACTCTTTTGCCTAAGCCGTCTGTCCTATAGATATAAATATTTTATTATGAAATTTAAATTATTAGCTGGGATGTCATAATTTTTGTTACTGGAGCATCTTGGTTCATTTAATCAGCATGCCCTTCCTTCCTTCCTTCCTTCCTTCCTTCCTTCCTTCCTTCCTTCCTTCCTTCCTTCCTTTCTTCCCTCCTTCCTTCCTTCTACATTTATTGAGAATCTACTTCCAGGCCTTTTAAGACTTAGGAAATATAACTAGAGTCCCTGCTTTCCTAACACTTGTGTCTAGTATCTAGGAAAGAACCACAAAGCCCTATAGAAAATATTTTCCAAAGTAAGGATTCTTTTCCTACATTTCTTCTGATTAAAAATATTTATAATTAGCTCATCTTTACCTTTCCTCACTGAGGGGAGGAGTCGTTTTTGTTCCCAAAGTTTCTGGAGTCTAAGAGCATTCATGCTCCTAAAAACATTAATAAACATCAAGAGCAAATTGAGCTTATTAGTCACAAAGTCTGATTTCACAGCAATTCTCCTGCATAGAATTCATGATCTCCCCACATAACTGGACTGGAATCCTCAAAAGCAAAGAGTAACTCAGGCCCAGACTCCAAAGCAAGTGAATACAGTATGACAATTGCCAATTAAAGAATAATTCAATAAAATACAGTCTTTATCATTGTGGCATAGCTTCTGGCAAGAAGACTGGAAAGCTTAGTCTGGGATATGTGCTAGGAGGATAAGGATTACATTTTTGGAATAATGGCTGTTGAGCAAATTTATCAAATTACAGATCACAAAGTCTTATATAATCAAATAGTGGTTGGAATTCACATCCAATCCATATTGGATATAGAGTAAACACTACTTATATTCAATATGATAAAGATTTTTGGGTTTCCCTCCCTAAAAGTTTTGTGGGTTTTTTCCCCTAGAAACTTCTGTTACTTGGTTTATTATGAGCCAGACTGTGATAAGCACTGAATATAAAGTTCTGAACCCTAATTTCAATAAATATCATTTCAGTGACAGAGAGAATAAAAAGCAAGTAAATAGGGTATATAGGCAAAATAATTGCATGCTATTAAAAGCTCTCTGAGAAAAAAAAAATAAGAGAAGTAAAATAGAATAGTTGAAAGGAGATTTATTCTAGGGAGGGTGGTCAGGAAAAGTACCTCTGAGAAGGTGCCATTTAAAATAAAGGAAGAGGCATTAGTCCTTTGAAGGGTGAGGGAAAGAGCATTCCAGAGACAAGGAATGCCATGTGCAAAAGCCCTGAAGAGAGTGGAACCAAAACTTGTTGCATGTGAGGATCGGAAAAAAACAAAAACAAACCAGTGGCTGAGGTCATGAAAGAAAGTGCCAGACTGAAAAAAGACAGGGGCAGACCACAAAAGGCATGGACTCATTTAAAGTGGGGGATTTACATTTTAAGAAGTCCACTGAATTGTCGTGTGGAGACTCTGGGGCCAGGGAAGCCCTTAGTCCAGTTAGAAGACTACTGTTTTCACTGTGACAGGAGAGCCTGGTGGACTGCACTAAGGTGGTAATGGGGAGATGGAGAGAAGGGTAGGTTTGAGATTTATTACGAAGATTGGATTAACATAACAGAGCTGGCTGATGGATTAGATGTTTAGACGTGGGGCAGGGAGCAGTGAGGGAAAGCAAGGAATAAAAAAACTCTTAGCTCAAGTGGGTGGCATTGCCATTTACTGTTTGATGAAGATTGCCATGAGAATCAAGTTCAGTATTTGACATAATTTTGTGATACTCATAAATCATCAATATAGATATGTAAATGAGGCAGCTGGATAAGCAAGTCTGAGGCTCAGAGAAAATAAATTCAGGAATCATCAGTTTAACGATGAGATACCTGGCCAGGCGCGGTGGTTCACGCCTGTAATCCCAGCACTTTGGGAGGCCAAGACGGGCAGATAGCCTGAGCTCAGGAGTTCACGACCAGCCTGGGCAACATAGTGAAATCCCGTATCTACTAAAATACAAAAAAATTAGCTGGGCATGGCTGCATGCACCTGTAGTCCCAGCTACTCAGGAGGCTGAGGCAGGAGAATTGCTTGAACCTGGGAAGCGGAGGTTGCAGTGAGCCAAGATCGCGCCACTGCACTCCAGCCTGGGTGACAGAATGAGACTCCATTAAAAAAGAAAAAAGAAAAAAGATACCTAGAACAGGGATAGATCACCTACATAATATAAAATGAAGAAAAGAGACCACAGCAATCCTTAGGTCAGAGCCTGAAGGAACCCCAATATTTTCCTAGGAGTACAAGGAGTAGCACTGAAGAAATCAAGAGAGCAGAGTGTGTCAGACAGGAGGCCGTGGTCAACTGCATCAGATGCTGCTGAGAGGTTACATAAGATGAGGAAAGAAGTGTTTCCATTGAATTTGACAAAGCAGCAGTCACCAGTGACCACAGAAGTTTCGGTGAGTGGCCTGGGCAGAAGCCAGAATATACTGGGTAAAGGACAGAAGAGTGACATCTACTATAGCCAATGTTTTTGAAAAGTTTTGCTATAAAAAGGGAGGAGGAATGAAGCTGTAGTTGGAAGAACAAGAAAGGTTCTTTTGAGGTAATACTAGAGCCTGTCTGTGTTCTGACAGGAATGTTCCAGTTAAGAGGGAGGGATTACTGTTGTGGGAGAGGGAGGAGATCACGGTAAGGACTAAGTTCCTGAGAAGGGCAGAGGGGACAAGATTCTGAGCAAAAGTGAAAGAGTTGGTTATGATAGGCTGGAGGGTGTCTTTTTCATTTAAACAACAGAAAAGAATACATTGGGGTAAAAGTAGATAATAGGTTTTGGGATCAGGTGGTGGGAAGATGGGGAGTTTGATTCCAAAGGCTTCCTTTTCTAAATAAAATCTGGTATGATATCATAGCTAAGAGTAAGAAACTAAAAAGTGTGGGGAAGGCATGACAGGAGGGAAGGTACGAAACATTCAAAGGAGACATTCTAGGGAACCCATTAAAGAAACACAGTAGCATTCCTACAGCTGCCAATGTGAAGTTTACATCATAAATTTAAAATAAAACTGATCAGCTCAGTAGTGCCATCTTGGCTAATATAAAAATAATTACATGAACGTGACAGAGAATTGTCCTTCACTTTTGTCACCCCAATGTTCTCCATGGTGGAACTGGATGACCTGATGGGCCGCACTGGTGTCATCTTTCTCACAGTTTTTTATTATTATATTATTATTATTATTATTTTGAGACAGAGTCTTGCTCTTTTGCCCAGGCCAGGCTGAAGTGCAGTGGCTCGACCGACTCACTGCAACCTCTGCCTCCCTGTAACCTCCACCTCCTGGGTTCAAGCAATTCTGGTGCCTCAGCCACTGAGCAGCTGAGATTACAGGGGTGTGCCACCATGCCCAGCTAATTTTTGTATTTTTTAGTAGAGACAGGGATGTGCCATGTTTGGCAGGCTGGTCTCGAAATCCTGGCCTCAAGTGATCCACCACCTTGGCCTCCCAAAGTGCTGGGATTACAGGCATGAGCCATTCACAATTTTATTCTTAATAAGCTCAAAGAGGATAACTTTTCCAAAGAGAGAGGAAACCTGTTCTTGTGTGAAGGATAGTGCATAGCTAGTTTCCTCAACCAGAAATTCCAAGTACCTTCTCCAGATTCGTTTGTAGACTCCAACAGAGTCAAGCCTAGCGGCAACAATAACAGAAATGGAAATACAAAATTGTACATGACCTCATTAAGAGAATCACTAAGTCCACAGAATGTAAGTTTGAGAGGTCTTTAAATATCATCAATTTCAACACCTTCATTTTACAGAAGGGAAACTTTACAGAAGGGACTGCTCTACGAATTCAGTGTAGATAACAAACATGAAAACCAGCACTGGATCTGGCTTATGGGAAATAATAAATTCTATTTTTCTGTCCCCTGTTCCTTCCCAGTGTCCTTACTATGTGGTGTGAGAATTAGTCAATGGAAATATATTAATGCTGTAGTCTTGTGACTGGCTCTGTGTGATTATGGCTCAATGGATATTTAGGAATTAGTACTAATAGTAAAGCATGACAAAATGAGTGATTAGTCATGCTGCAGTCTTGACCTAAATAGCAAATTAGGCACAGAGCTGGGATTAAAACTCTGACACCTGTGCTTTGCAGTGCTAACGCTGTCTCCCTCGATTGTGCGAGACTGCTGTTTACCGGCCCTGTGGGAATGGGCCTCATCGTAAAAGGGAAAGTATTTATGAAAACATCCTTCTAAACAACCAAATAGAAAGGGCAGGAAGAAGGCCTGGATTCTCTCCCCTCTGGTAATTTTAACACAGTACAGTTTACAGATGCTTGTGGCTAACAGCTGTCCCACTCTGTCAGTGCGCAGTGCTCTGAATGTCTTGGCTTGTAGTTCAACCTCCCCCATTCCAGCTTTTTGGTGAAAAAGGACAAGATGATCTTTCAAAGAACAGAAAGAGAAAAGCAGATAGTTTTTAAAAATGTACTCAATGAAAAGTAATGATTTAGAACAAAAAAATGAACAACTACGTGAAAAAATAAGAAGAAAAAGGAAACAGATGTATTGTGGTGAGAGTTTTCTGTGGGTTTTGGCTCAAGTCTCAAATGAGTTTTTCTAAGCTGACTTTCCATGTCTAGCCTCTCAAAACATTTTATGACATAACGTTGTTTGGAAGAGTTTATGATAAAAGGAAAGAAGCCCAAATTAAATGTCAAATTGTATCAGAGACTGAAATAAAAAGAAGTCACTTGATAATTCAAAGGAGCAAAAAAGAAAAAAAGGATATTTTTAGCAACGTATCCTATTGTTCTGAAATTTAAGTAGTAAGAGAACAAAGAGCAAAGAAGTGAATATTAGATTCATGCATACTCTCTAAAAAAACTTTTCCAAAACCTTCCATTTCCATCTGCAGTACTTGTAGCAGAAGCTTCAGGGGTTGCTGGACTCTGAAAGCTCATATACCTTGCCTGTATGGCCTCAGAGAAGCAATGCGGCCCACCACCAGTGGAAAGAAAACTTACGAAAACAAAAAATGAAGTGAAGCCTTGAGAGCTGAGATGAACAAAGAAATTAAGCAGAAGAAAAAGAAGAGAAGTTCAAATCAGAGTCAAATTAATGAACAGGATGGTGAATATCTAAGACAAAAAGACTACCAATGTGGTAGTATAGCCCTTACAATCATAGCCTAGAGTCAGACTTCCAGAAATACAACCTCTACTCTTACACTTGCTACCTGCATGGCCTCAAGCAAGTTACTCCACTCTTAACTTTTTGTTTCTTCATTTGTGTAATGACCTCATAAAATCATCCTGAGAATTAATTAAGACAGTCTGTGTAATTAATAAAGTGCTTAGAACAAATAGTGCCTGCATATACATTAAGTGCTCAAAAACGGCAGCTCTTCATTACTATTTATTACTCAACACATTTATTGATGCCTTCTATGGGCCAGACACTGCAGCAGACACTGAGAATATAGTCATAAGTAGGACACCTTTCCTGAACAAGCTCTGCAAGCCTACTCCTTTGTAGGGCTAGCTGGGCTAACTGTGATGCAGAATCGACCTGGTTCAATCATCCCTAAATGTTTTCATTTCCACGTGGAATTACTGCTCTCACTGAATTCTTATATGTGTGTTTTAAAAATGATCACACTCAACCTTCACGATTCACTTAGATGATTACATCTGTCTCTAAACCTAGATTCTAAACTTGATGGGAGGAGCCCTGCCATTCCTCTGAACATCAGCACAGGGCCTAACGCAGAGGTAGCAAATATAAACATAAATGAATACCCTACTTTATTTTTTTGAGACAGGGTCTTGCTCTATCACCCAGGCTGGAGTACAGTGGCGCAATCAGTCATGGCTCACCACAGCCTCGAACTCCTGTGCTGAAGCGATCTTCCTGCTTCAACCTCCTAAGCAGTTGGGACTACAGGCACTTGTGCCACTATGCCCAGCTAAATTTTTCTTTCTCTTCTTTTTGTAGAGACAGGGTCTTCCTATGTTGCCTAAGGCTGGTCTTGAACTCCTGACCTCAAGCAATCTTCCTGCTTCCACCTCCCAAAACTGATATTACAGGCTTGAATCACCACATCCAGCCTAAATTGACTTTCCTTAAATATTTTTGGATAGTAAAATTTTTAGACTCTGTTCCCTCCTACTACTCTTGTCCTGACCCCTCCTTGAAATCTCTTACTCTTCTATGTGGCCAACATATGTGTCCTTTGGAATCTTCCAATAATCCTGGGAGATGTAATTACTCCACTTTAAAGAGAAGATTGTGGCTCAGCACAGTTAAAATTGCCCATGTGGCAGACCTGAGATTCTAATCCTGGATTGCCTGGTGCCAAATGTCCCACTCCACCACTACAGCACTGTACCTCCCCTTCCAAACAAACATAAAAGACTGGGAAGAGGAATTATCTTCAGGATAGGATATATGAAACTAAATGTCACAGTATGTTATTTCATGGAAAATTGATTTAAAAAATAATAATGCCAGTCTTTACACATAAAGTAATGTGAATTCTCTATTACATTTTGAGGATTTCTTTCCCTATTTGCAGTTATGTGGAATATATTTTGAAGGGTGTTCCCTCTTTTCAGGGATGGGGATAGTTATCTAGGAGCCTATTATGAATAAAGGACATAAGTTGAAGAATTGAACAGGCGTCAAAAAATGCCTGTTTGATTGCATTAAAAAATGCGATCCGCCAATCAATTAATGTAAAATAAAAAATATAATACAGCTCAAACCCTGTATGTTGAATCTTCTCCACATAAAATTTTAATTAAACCATTAAAATATGTATGTGTAGGAGGAATTATATTTTTAAATGTTATGATTCATTTTTTAGAAGCCTAAGGTAGAATTCCCTTTGAACATGCTGTGCACATTAATGGCAAGAAGCAAACGCAGCGTCAAGGTTGAGAGTTTCTTAAAGAATGTTCAATTTGCTGACACTCAGAGAAATGGGCACTGCCATCCTCTGCTGTGGCTGCTGTCATTTCTCAGAAACGTATGCTGTATGTATTTAAGTCAAATCTGCCTCTACCTCTTATGAAATAAGATCTCTGTACACCAACGAGCCCTCTGGAAACCTACTAATTCCATCTTATTTGGGCTGCCTGGCTGGTGGAGAAAGTCCCCCACAGGCCAGGACTCACCACTAAGCTGTCTTCTGGGGATATTTCAAAAACTATTTTAGGGAGCTCACTTTACTTTGATGCATATGAGGCAAATCTTTGGAAAAGCAATTTGGCGATTGTGTATGTGTCGATAACTTAACAATTATTCATGTGCTTTCATTAAGTAATCTTCCCCCCAAGACTCAATGCTGAGGCAAATTACATGAAATTGCCATTCTGGATCTGCCTCTAGGCACCTTGAATAGAACCTGTCCAAATTCTTGATTCTTACCCCAATCAACTTCTGTTGCAATCATCTTCATCTCAGAAAATGACTATTCCTCCATTCTGCCAGTTACTTAGGCTCCAACCTGTAGTGTCTTTCTTGGCTCCTCTTCTTCTTCCATACTACATGTCAAATGCATCAGAGAATACTGTTTATTCCACCTTCGAAACATGTTGAGGATCGAATCACTTCTCACCATGCTCATTGCCACCTTCCTGGCACAGGTCATTATCCTCTGGTTCCTGAATTACTGTTGAGTTCCTAATTGCTCTACTTGCTCCCATACTGGCCCATATACAGTCAGAATAAACCTTTTAAGACACATCAATCACATACACTTCCTCACTCAAAAATCTCCAAAGTTTTCTCCTCTCACTCAGAATAAAATGCAAAACGTTCACACCTTTGACGGCAAGGCCACATATGACTTGCTCCCCATCTTTCTGATCTCATTTTCTTCACTCAGGTTCTACTTTCATCTCCATCTTCAATGATCTTAATGGATTCTTTGCTGTTTTTCTGCATATCAAATACAATCTTGCCTCAGATTGTACTTGTACTCATGGTTCCCTTTTCCTGGTAAAACCAGCCCCCAAATAGCCACATAGAATCCTTATTTCTTTCAATATTCTGTTCAAGTCACCTCACAAATCAGCTGACCCTGACAGAAAATACCTGATGTGACATAGGTAACCCTTCCATACTCTGTTGCCTTTTTCTTCATAGCAGATGTCATTATCTGACATAATCTAAAGCTTTTTAGAAATTTCTGTTTTTTCCAATTCCAGAATGTAAACTCCATGAGAGCAAGAACCTTATCTGTTTTGTTTCAGTTGGATGCCCAGTGCCTGTAACACCAATGCGTAACAGGTGCTCGATAAATATTGTTAGATGAAGAAATGAAATACAGAGATGTTTTTATCTACAACAGTATTATATATTTGGGGGGTGGTATAGCAAGAGCTCATTGCTCTCCCCAAATACCACTTGTCAGTTGTTCAAGAAGTGCCACTGGAAAAAAAGAGTAGCAGGGTCACTGGAAAATCAGTAGCACAAAACTGGAAACATATTAGTGTCCCCTCAAAAAGTGAACCTTTAACTTCTTAAAAATATCATGAACTGGCCTTGAATTCTCTGGAAGTGTAGCTAGAGGGAAACCAACATGTTATAGATAATCATTTTTTTCCGAAACCATTTAAGTTGCAGAAAGAATGTCTCATCACTGCTAAATTCTTCAATGTACATATCCCTCCCCCACCCCACCCCACAGATATTCTTCTACAAAACTACAATATAAATATCCAAGTCAGGAATTCACCATTGATAAAATATACCATCCAATCTACAGATTTCACTGAATTTTTGCCCAGTGTTTATTTTTCCTTTCTGGTCTAGGAGCCAATCTGGGATATTTATTGTATGTAATTGTCATGTCTCTTAAATCTCTTCAATTTGGATCAGTTCTTCTGTTTTTCTCTGTCTCTCATAAGTTTAAGAGTTTTAAAGAGCATAAACTTTTCATTTTGAAGGATGCCTCTCACCCTGGGTTTATCCATTGTTTCCTTATGTCTAGACCATGCCATGTATTGTCCTTTTCAGGAACATGACAGAAATGACACTGTGATCCCAGTACACTTCATCAGGAAGTTCATGATAGGACCCATTCCACAACTGGTGATGTTCACCATGATAACCCGCTTAACTTGGTGTCTTCCAGGCTCCTCTTCAATACATTCACCACTTATTGAATTAATAAGTATTTTTCGGAAGATACTTCAAGACTAGGCTAATATCCCGCTTCACATCAAACACCTACCCATCAGCCTTAGTATCCATTGATGACTCCTGCCTAAATCAAACAACACAACACTCTTGTCAAATGGTGACTTTCTATACCCATTAATCCTTATCAGTAGGTATTTTTACCATAAGGAAGAGCTGTTCCTCCCTATTTATTTATTTACTCCATCATTTATCTGTATTAACATTAGCACGGATTCATGCTTTATTCAATAGGTTGTAATCAATTACTAGGATCATTTATTTTTATGTTCAGACTGTCCCAGATTTGGCCAGCTGGAGCCCTTTCCAGCTGGCTCTTGTGTCCTTTTGACATACTCCCATCATGCTTGGAACATTTCCTTACAAGAGGTTAAAGGCTCACTCTGTACTTTCCCAGTGCCAGCCCTAAAATCAGCCCTGCTTCCTTTTCATGGAGGATGCTATTTAGAAACCAAGATCTTTTGGTCACTTGATGTGTCTTTTGCTTTTGGCCTCTGAATGGAGAGAGTTATGGTATACATGTGTGCACACACATAAATATATATACATATAGTTTTTGAGAAATGATTTCATACTCAATGTTAATCCACCCTAAAGCCTGAAGGTTACTTATAGCTCACTTTCTTTCCATATTTGTTAATTCCTTCTCCAACAGTAAGAAACCTGGCTCCTATTTTACTCAATGTTTTACTTATTAGTCCAAGAGCACTGTAATTAAGCAATCTTCCAGCCATGCTGCTTCATTGACCCTGTCATCTCTTTAGCACCTAACTTTTCCAAAGGAAAGAAGGGGTAAGAGATAGTCACACATTCTCCAAGTCTTCCAGCTGGAGAAAAAACTGCTAAGCGATAAAGACGACTGTGAAAACACTGTGGGTTGCTAAAGGCAACTGCTCAGAACCTAGCCGGGGGTTTCTAGCAGTGGACTCCTCCCTCAGCTCTCTGGTGGTTCAGTAACCAGCAGCCAGGTGTCTCCACTTTTGCCTCCTTGGCAGTAAGCGCTATAAAAAGCACTGTCCCAATTGCCTAGAAGCCTATTTTCTAAAGTGAATAAGCTAGGAACACATACAAATTCAGCACATCGAATGCCATAGAGACAAATTCTTCTAAGTAGTTCTTGTGCCTGCTTCTAATTTGGGTATAGCTGAGGCTCTTTGCCCTCCCTTAACAGCCACCAGCTGTTTGTACTGCTGCCGGAAAAAGAGAAGTTGTACTGGTGGACATTCATTAACGAAGAGCTGTAAACATATTAAAGTCCTGGGGAAAAGGCAGACTTTCATTTTTAAAATTTAAATCCTGGGTTCTCTGAAAGAGCATCAGGTGGGAAACAAATGTGAATGATAGAGAACCATCACACAAATATTTTTAGAGACTATCTGGCAGGCATCTCAAGCTAAGGGAAAGGATATCCACCACCCAAACGTCTAATTGGTAAGGAATTGTGCTGTACCACAGTTTTAAGAACGCTACACCGGGGGCACTGTACTGTCCTCTCACTATTGTAATCTCAATGCATAGTTGGAGAGCACACTATAAACAATAACCCAAACAAACCTCCCTTGCCTGTTGGTGCTGCGAGTCCCCCGTTCCCAGTCATGATAATCAGAATAAACAGTCCAGAAATGTCTCACCTAGTTTTTCTTCTTATAGAGTGAGAAAACACCTATTCTGTAAGAAAACAAATGTTGCATGTTTGCTTCCAGGTGGGCAGTAGGAAGCCCATTGTTATACCCATCTTAACAGAGTGGTTGTTAGACCAGCAGCATCAGCATCACCTGGGAACTTGTTGGAAAGCATATTTTGGGGCCCTACCCGAGATCTACTGAACCAGAAGCTTTGTGGCAGGACCCATCAGTCTGAGCTTTAAAACTAAAGGTTTGATAGCCACTGCCCTAGGTATTCCAGAAGTAGCGTTGGAAGGACCTCGATACCAAACCACCTTACACTTTGGCCTTAGGATAGGTAATTAGGGAGCTCACGGCAGCACTTCCAGCAAACGGGAGGGTCATTTACGAGACGCACATACATTTGCTAAATATAACGCTCAGGAAGTTATTCCTGTACTCATAGGTCCAGGGGTCGCTTCCCCTTTACCCTCACCTGGATCAATTCGCCGATAGAGTTTGAATTTGAGACCCGGCAGGGGTCGCTGCTGCCCATAAAGAGAGACCAAGGGAACATGGCAAGAGAATCCCAGGGGCTTTGACATCACACTAAGCTCCTCCTTGCACGCACACATTATACACACACACACACAGACACACACACACGGACCGCGTACTCCGCTCTGCCCGCTCGCTCCCCGAGCCCGCCCCGCCCGCGGCAAGTGTGTGCCCAGGCGCAGCCACCGGCGAGGCCAGGAGCGCAGCGCCCACAGCCCGAGGGAACCGGCGCACGGCAGCAGCGGCTCTCGCGGCTGCAGCCGGATCCGCGCGCCTCCGCGCTCAGTGGCAGCGGCCAGGACACCCTCGGCAGCACCCCGCACCGCAGCACCCCAGACTACGAGCAACCGTGACTGCCCCCGCCACCCTGCAAGTTCCTGGGCCCCCGGCCACCCTTATGAGAGAAAGCGAAGCCGGGCGAAGGAGCAGGACGCTCGGCAGCAGGACTCCGCTGCAAGCCCCGCGGGCCCTGTGTTCCCGCGCCCCCCGGGGCCCCAAGAAGCAAAATGCAACCGCCGCGCTACGGCTGAGAGGGGAAGGGGCCAGCGCCATCCGCTCGCCCGGAATCCGGTCCCCGCAGCGGCTGCGCGTCCCGGCCGCGGCCCCTCGGGCCCGGGAGTGAGCAGCAGCAGGAGGAGAGGCGGCCGGCCCGGGGTTGGCCGGGGCTGGGGAGGAGGGACGGGGCGGAGGGAGGGCGCGGGGGCGGGGAGGGGGCCCCGGCGGATAAAGATGGCAATGTCTCTCATCCAAGCGTGCTGCAGTCTGGCTCTCTCAACATGGCTGCTTTCCTTTTGTTTCGTGCATCTGCTCTGCCTGGACTTTACAGTGGCCGAGAAGGAGGAATGGTACACCGCCTTCGTGAACATCACCTACGCGGAGCCCGCGCCGGACCCCGGGGCCGGGGCGGCGGGCGGCGGCGGCGCGGAGCTGCACACGGAGAAGACGGAGTGCGGACGCTACGGGGAGCACTCGCCGAAGCAGGACGCCCGCGGGGAGGTGGTCATGGCCAGCTCGGCCCACGACCGCCTGGCCTGCGACCCCAACACCAAGTTCCCCGCCCCGACTCACGGCAAGAACTGGATAGCCCTCATCCCCAAGGGCAACTGCACGTACAGGGATAAGATCCGGAACGCGTTCCTGCAGAACGCCTCCGCCGTGGTCATCTTCAACGTGGGCTCCAACACCAACGAGACCATCACCATGCCCCACGCGGGTGAGTGGCCCAGCTGGCGCGGGGGAGGGGAGCCGGCGGGGACGGAGGTGCCTAGAGGGATCCGGCGTCTGCCTCCAGGCTCCTTCTGGGAAGTCCGTGCGGCGCGGAAACCGTGTCTAGGTTCCCTGGACCGATTAAGTTTTGCTCCGCGGCACTTGGGGGGCTTACAAAGAGGAGAAGATGAACTGTATTGGGGAGGGGAGAGGCTGCCAGAGAGGTTGGCATAGCGCCACTTGGACAAGGGTTCAACGTGGCGGGCTAACTTTTCCGAGGGGGCCCTGGAAGGTGGGGTTTGGGGGGCAGGGCTCCGATACTGTTCTAGGTTAGTGACCGGCCCAGCACCTGTTTGGAACAAGCAGATCTGATAACACAGCACCGCTCTTGGGTCTGTGCATCAGGTATACCCTGATGCAGGCGTCCCTGTATAGCAAGAGAGGAGTAGGGTTACCTGTTGGCAGCTCACCACCGCCAACTTGCTCTTGAGGTTTCATCTCTTCGTGGGAGAGTATCCCCTTCTGGGTTTACGCACTGCATTAATCATATTAAAAGTACTATGCTCTGCCAGGCTGTCATCCAGAGAAACTGACAGGTGGCCACGGTGGTAAATAACAACAATCCTCAACAAGCCAAGAAGAGTGGGATGGCCCTAAAGTTATAATTACTTTTCTAATTATTGCATTATCCTTTGCCTGATTGGGAGGTTAAATATGCTGAAGGTTTTCTTTCTGGCTAGAATGAAGGGATTTAAGACTAGAGAGAGTAAGCTTTTTGTTAATGATCGCAGGTACCAGGACTAGAAATGCATTACTGTCCCAAAACTCAATACCTCATATGCCTGACATAAGCAATGTTTCCCTGGTGGTAAGAACACCCTCCCCCCAAAAAAGCCATCCCCAGGCTTGTTAACGTAAGTCCATAAGCCACTAGTTTTAGCAGGCTAGCCTCCTTATGTCAGGGCTTGCTACTTGTATTTGTGTGCCTGAGAAGTGGGCCCTCCTTCCCCAGAGGGGTTTCTGGGCCAAGACTGTGGCATCCAGTGCCCGGAAGGAGGGGAGAAAAATGACAGATGCATTTTCTGAGTGGAGTCTCCTAATCAAAACATTATTTTCTTTAAAAACCGGATTTGAATAAATAGTTACGCTGCTGAAATGGAACACCAAGCTCTGGCCACATTTGCAGGGGTGTTCTCTTTGGGGACAAGTTTCCATTCCGAGAGCTCATGTCACCTATTAGTGAAATATTCAATTGGTTTGCCTCCAGTAATCAAAACCAGCTGTTTTAGTCAGGGAACTTTGTCAACCTTAACACAAACAGGTGGGGAGGAGAAATATTCCACCCTTCTAAAACACAGGCCAGAAAAATGCGGTGTGTTGATTAATGAAGAGGAGAGGCAGTTACTTAGAAAAGTTACAATACAGCACTTTAAGAATACTCGATATATTTTCTTGAACTCGACAGTTTTCTAAGGGAAAAGATTGTACTCTAACCTTGAGTCATAAGAGCACTACTGAAACTTTGATATTCAAGGATGTTAAGGACTGTGGAAAGCACTTTAAGTCATGTAAAGTATCTTTAGATAAACATGTTACTTAATACTTAAAACCTCAATGGAGGAGGGGTGAAGGAGGCTTTGTTGTTGTTGTTGTTGTTGTTTAAACTCCAAGGAGATTGTTAGCTGACTGTGAGATTCTTTAATTGTTTCTCTGTGCATGTGCATGAAATCTTAAACTCAACTTTGAACATAAAGTAAGAGGCATCATTTGTTCCTGTCTAAAAAGGTTCTCTAAAACTGCCAACACATTGGATCAATTAATGGCTTGCTTATTTTTAAAGAAAGCACTAAGCAGATTTCCCACACAAATGATGCTTGATTAAGACAGTGGGAGTAGAAGGTTTAGTAATACTGTAGTTTGAACATTAAAGGCAGAACAAATTGGAAATTGTCTATTATCTAATTGTTCTGTTTCCAAAAATGTATTCATGCTATATCTGCCAATAGCCAGGAAACTCTAAATTATCTTCTGACATTTTGCCACATTAGGAGACTGTGTTCACTTTAGTCAGAGGCTAGCATTGATTTCTGCTAGAGTGTCATTATGAGCAGATACATGACAGGGTAGCATGGCAAACCCTTGACTATACTCTGAAATTCTTCTGCCTAAATCTCAAACACTGCCAGCACTGGTCTGGATGTCAGTGTCTTCCATGTAGTCCAGATCTTGAAAGGTTTACTTTTTCTAGTTAAATTTGAGGTCAGATTTCTAAATTCACTTTGAGAAACTGCACATTTTAGGTGCTAATCAAATATTTTTATTTTGTGAACTTGGTGTACAATACCAGAGAATCTTTATATTTGAATTTTTAAATTCAGTTTTCAAAAAGTTTTAAAAAATGCAAAAGCTGATGATATATCTGACACCTTTGCTGTAGATCCTTTATTTTTGGAACTGATAGATTTCAGGTGAGGAGAAGGTCTGTTTATGTTTATTTACTGTTTATTTAGAGTCATGCAACCTATCGTTTAACATCTGTGCATTTGCATATCTTGAAATTCAATTAAATAGAAATTGTTTTCTCCTTTTCATATACGTTTTCTGTTTTTTTCTTTTCCTGCTTAAATAATTTTGATTTTCTGCCACTTACGTAACTATGACTTCTCATTCAAAAAGACACCGCTTCTTCTGGGATAGACCAGTAGTTTTGCTTTATAACAAGTCACTTTCCTCCCCAGTATAACAGCTTTATTGAAATATAAACATACTCTGCAGTTCACTCATTTAAAGTATATATTTCAATGGCTTTTAGTGTATTGACTGAGTTGTGCAGCCATCATCACTATCTAGTTCTAATAAGAAACCCTTGTACTTCCGCATTATTCCCCAACTCCCCATTATTCCCCAACTCCTTAGTCACTCCCCATTATTCCCCAACTCCGAGCCCTAGGCTAATCTACATTCTGTCTTTATGTATTTAAATGCCTCTTTTGTACCTTTCATATAAATGGAATCATGTAATATGTGGACTTCTGTGATTGGCCCCTTTGATTTAGCATAATCTTCCTAAGGTTCATTAAGGTTGTACATGCGTCAGTACTTAAACCCTTTTTATTGCCAAATAATATTTCATTGTATGGATATATCACATTTTGTGTATCTGTTCATCAACCGATGGAAAATTACGTTGTTTCTACTTTTTGATTGTTACAAAAATAGTGCTATGAACATTCATGTACAAATTTTTGTGTGGACATTTATCTTGTTTATGTATCTAGGAGTAGAACTTCTCAGTCATATGGCAACTCTATAATTTAATCATTTGAGGACCTTCTAGACTGTTTTCCAAAGCAACTGCATCATTTCGCATTCCCACCAGCAGTGTTTGAGGGTTCCAGTTTCTCCACAGCCTCATCAACATTTGTTACTATCTTTTTTATTTTGTCTATTCAGGTGGATGTGAAGTGGTATCTTCATTTTGTTTTACATTTTCATTTCCCTGATGACTAATTATTACTTTTTAACATACTCAATTCTTTTTTTCTGCTTTTCATTTTATTCCCTTTCCCCTTATGCCCACCATTATTTATTCTTTTCCAGACTTTCAACTCATACACTTTTATCCTAGGGAAGAGAGAGAGTGATTAATAGAGAAAATCTGCTTCTCTCACTTTTTTAAAAAAAGTCTATGGACCAGAGATTTATATGTCCCCTATTAAGGGACGTAAGGCTATATCTTTAGTGCAAGAGCACCAAGAAGGCCATAGCAAAAAGCTATAGAGAAATGCATCTTCCAACTAGTAAAAGCCCCAGAAGTGAACTTTCATGTATAGGCAAAATCTGTGAGACCCAAATTACTTCCTCAAAGCTGGTCTGATGCCTGCCTGTGAAGCTTCTTTCAGTGTACCCTAAGGAAATTGAAGATATCAGAAATTTCTAGAGGCAGTTTAGGGCACTGATTAATTAGGAGTGTAGCCTCTAGAACCAACCAACCACTTGGATTTGTGTCCTGGTGGCACTACTTTCTCACTGTGTATCTTTGTGCAAGTTAGCCTCTCAGGTCTTGGGTTTCCTCATCTGTGAAGTGGAGGATAACACCATCTACCTCGGTTGCTTGTTATGTGAATTAGATGGATTAATTCATGTACAGTGCTTAAATCTGTGGCTGGCACAAAGCAGTAAAAAAAAGTTAACCGTTCTAAGCATTGGACTCAGTGACACACAATGACATGCAGGAGCTACAGACTGGATCATCATACCTTTGAGGCTCACTGAGTTCCTGGCAGCCTTGGGAAAGAACTCCTTATTTACCCTTTCATACTGAAGAGGCCAGAGCAGTGATGCCAATTTTTTTGTGGCTCAGTGAATTGAAACAGGGTGTTCCAGCTCCCTCTGATTGATGAACATTTAAGATTCTCCTATTGCATTTGTACTTTCTTTTGGCTTAAATTGAAATTTCATTGTAGCAAGGGCATGTGTGATAAAAATGGTAGTCTGTGTATGCAGGCTGTTTGTGACTGAGTGGTGATGAGGAAATGGTGTGTGTGGGTTTTTTTTCTTTTTTAAAGTGTGTGTTTGATATCTTTCTGTTTGTCTATTGCTAGTACATAGTCAATGGGAAATTAAACATCTAGCTGTCTAGGAAGAACTTCTGTGAGACTAGGTTCCTAAGAGCAACTTGGAGATGGAGGAAGGGAGGCAATGGTTGCAGTAACTCTGGAGAACATGCTCGACTCTTGGAAAGGAGGAGCCTAGGATGGAGTATATCTATGTATTCTAGACTTCTCCAAGGTTGGAGGCAAAATGTAGTAGATCTACTGAGGCTCTTCCTCCGTAGATGGGTGTTCAGAGTTCAGTGTATGGATTCACGCTACCTTTATGGCCATTACTTTGATTGTTGAAGTCTACCTATGTCTTCAACTCTGTAAAGGACCTAGCTGCTTTAATTTAAAAAAGTTGTTTTTTTCTTCAGAACTCATTTTTCTAGAATATTTGTGTGTACTTTTGCTTTACATTTTCCTTTAAATGATAAGATTAGCTCTCTTTTTTTTTTTTTTAGCATGCTCGGTAATAATAGCATTGACCAAATAGTGCTTACTCTGTACCAGGCATGTTCTAAGCACTTTATATGTATATAAATTTGATTCTCACAACAACATTGTGAAATAGTTACCCTTACTGTCTCCATTTGATGGATGAGGAAACTGAGGCAAACTGTATAACTTGGTCATGCAAGCAGTAAGTGGTAGATCTCGGCTTGCAACCCAGGCGGTCTGTCTGCTGGTCTGTGCTTAGAGCTACAGCTCTGTATACCCTCTCAGCTTGAAAGGGTATTCTGAAGTCTAGATGTGGGCAGTGATTACTTAATCATAGATACAGGAAGCGATCTAAGGCTGATTTCCTGTTTCGGAGTATGTTAACAGATGCATTGTTGACTTGCAGAAATGCATCTCTGTTATGTAATGGGAGAATGGGACCTTATGTTTGGGCCTCTTCTCTTCCGGACCTCCCTCTGATTCACCATTTGATTTTGAGTCAGTCACTTTTTCTGTTTTCACCCTCGGTTTTCTTTAGTTGATCTCTAAGAGGTATTTCAACTCTAAAATATATTCTTTATGTATTTAAACCTTAGAATACTTCTAGTAAAATTCCCAATTTCTGGCTTCTTGATCAGAAAACCCGGTAACTGGGGCCTGCATTCCCCCATGGAAAGAGTAGCTGGAGCTGAGCAGTGGCTGGCTGTTCCCATGTGCCCTCCAGTTGGTCCAAGTCTCCATCACTTTTTACCATCTGGCTCTTCGCCTGCCGTGCTCATTTATGTTTCCCACCTCAACCCCAAGGTCACAGTGTTTGGGACTCCACCTTTATGGAGCCAAACTTTGGGTAGTGAGGGGAAGTTATGGAAAACAGACTTGGTTCAGCAAAGGAAAAGCAAATTCATAAGAATAGAAGTGTTTAGAGATGTAAGAGGTTTCCTTGAAAGGGTAAGCTTTCTGTGGCATTCAGCTTGAAACTGAATGGGAACATTGTGGAATTGCCGATCCCAGGATTTATGGATGGACTTCCAGTGGGTGACAGCTTTAAGGGCCTTCCCAAGCATTGGGAGTATGTGATTCTCTATCATTTAGGTATTTAAGAAACATATTTTTTAAGAACCTCAGTTCCCACTTCATTTTTCTTAAGATATATACAGTCTGGCTATCATTTATGCTTGGTCTTGATCTTCTATGCCAAGATAATCTCACCTTCTCACTTAGTATGCATGTGTGTGTATGTGTATTTATTTATTTTGCACTAAACTGTAACTCTTCACCTGTCTGTCTACTAGCAGAAATTCCAATAGCCAGGAATTCTAGACTCTGTTATTAAAAGCCATAATTCATCAAAGTGTTAAATAACATTCTTGGCGGTGTAGCTTAAGATGACCCGGGCAAGAAACTGTATGACTTGTTTATACATTTTAGGTCATGGAAATACATATCTAGAGGATTGGGAAGGAATCTTACCTTCTGTCTTCTAATCCTTTAATAAGAATTCAATCATCATCTCTCCTAGTGGCTCTCTTAAAAATCTCCTGGCTTCTCAAAAAGGAAGTAATTTTATAACCATGAAATCTGGAAAGATCCAGAAAAAACCTGGAGCTTCTTATTTATAGCTTATTCTTCCAGTTTTCAGAAAACAGTGATTGTGCCTCTGATATGAAGTTAATTTGTTTAGAAAACCAGTCTCAACTTTTGAAAAGTTAACCATTATTGTTGCTTAACCATTATTGTTTCATTTCTGGACATTAAGCATAGCATGTAAAGAATTTACTATTTTGATAACCCTGAAAGTCTTCAGTGTATCCCTAGAAGAAATATTTCATCTTATATATACTGTAAGGAGCATTTTACTTGTTGCTGAGAGATTGCAGTGATGTTGGTGTTGTGTATTTGATAATGTAATTTGACAGATGCTACATTTAAATTGAAATTCAAATCCTATGCAGATTATCTTAGTTCTTGGGGATTTTGGTGGTAATGTAAAACCCAGAGAAACAAGGCAGCGTTGTGCTGTGTAATTCTTCTACTAAGTTTCAATTTACAGTGGTTCTATTAAATAGAAACCTTGTCTACAGGTATAATATGACCTTTACTCTTATTTTAAACTTTGAGGTATTGATCGCTTGGCAGTTTAATGTATGGTAGGATAAATGTGCTTTGTATAATCGAAGCCAAAATATTAATGACCATGGTTAGATCTAGGTCTCAGTTTTCTATAATAAAAGAGGAAAAGTAAATTTATTTTAACATTTCACATTTGTAGTTATAAATTGCTTTCTGTAAGAGTCTTCACTTTTTTATTTCGGTCACTCCATAATATATAGCGGTATTTAGAAAAACATTTTCAGTAAAAGTAAGCATCGTTTGTTAGAGAATTTAAGCTTATGCATTGGCATGTTAGGCATTTTCATATTCAATTTGTGAACATTTATTTCATAATAGAGATTTTTTAAAATATTATAGAAATAATTCTGTATTAAATGTATTTGTTCATGTCTTTTCTAGTCAGACAGATATGAGTATATATATTAGGTAAGAAGGATTATCAGGAAATGTTGTTTCTTAACCATTTCCATCTGGAGTCTCTATTATAAATGGCTTTTTATGGGCAGAGTCCACTTACACACTATTGAAAATGCAAAGATTGGAGGCTTTTTGGAGGGATTGTCAGGAGCCATACAAATGCCTTTTCCCCCTTTTTCTCTTTTCTGTTCCCCACTACCTACAGCAGATATTCATCTGGACTATTCTGTAGCCATGCACTGATGAAACCCACATCAGAAATGTAACTCCAAATGACCCAAAGAATAGTGGATGAGGACAGATGTTTTCCCCTTCATTTATCAGGAAGATGCATGGAATGTTCTTTCTCCCAGAAATCCACAGAGCTGGCTGCCTCTTCAGTTCTCTCTATTAATGAGATCTTGTTAGGAAGGCACTCCCAGGCTCCTCTTCTCTGAACTAGTGGCAGCCTCCTCCTGCTGGTCCCCAGCACACCCCTGCTGCATGCTACCCACTGTTAACATGTTTATTGTCTCCTCCCACCACAATGTAAGGGCCAGGTGAGGTATCAGAGCCCTGGCATCAGAAAGTGGTAGACTTGTGGAGAGTAAGAAGAATTTACTGACAAAAGTACAGGTTTGAAAAAAAAAGTTTTATTAGATGGAAAGTACGCTGCATAAGCAGCAGAAGAGTGCAGTGGGGCGCCTCAGCAGGAGGGCTGAGCACACCACAGTGGATTTTTCCTTTGGGGTATTCGTGGACCTTAAAGTGGGAGCTGAAGGGTAATTTGGTCCATATTAGCCATGTAGGTCCTGACAAATGTTGTGGCACTATTCACAATAGCAAAGACTTGGAGCCAACCCAAATGTCCATCAGTGACAGACTGGATTAAGAAAATGTGGCACATAAACACCATCGAATATTATGCAGCCATAAAAAGAATGAGTTCATGTCCTTTATAGGGACATGGATGAAGCTGGAAACCATCATTCTGAGCAAACTGTCGCAAGGACAGAAAACCAAACACCGCATGTTCTCACTCATAGGTGGGAATTGAACAATGAGAACACTTGGACACAGGGTGGGGAACATCACACACCCGGGTGTGTCGGGGGGTTGGGAGAAGGGGGAAAGATAGCATTAGGAGATATACCTAATGTAAATGACAAGTTAATGGGTGCAGCACACCAACATGGCACATGTTTACATATGTAACAAACCTGCATGTTGTGCACATGTAGCCTAGAACTGAAAGTATAATTTAAAAAATGATTACATTTGTAGACATTTTGGTGCCTTGATGTCAGCAAGGGTTGCACAATGAGTTTCTATATGCATGCATTCTGTAGATGTATAGAAATTCTAGTTACTTAGAAATTTTTTGGAAGGAAACCTGGAACCAGATGCTGGCTTTACATAATAGAGAAGTCTAATTACTTCTGAATTCCTTAGATAAGGAGTTTTGTCTCGGGATGGACTGCTTGATGGTTACCAGGTGATCTTTGTTCTTCTCGGTAAACTCCACAAGAGTGGGGCATTTAGACAATATTTTTGGTCCACAGTTAAGTTCCCCAAGCCTAGAGCAGTCTCTGGCACACCGAAACTGCTCAGTACCTATTGCTACATAACCTGGAAACTGAAAAGATGGACTGTTAATATGTTCATCTTTAATTTCATAAAAATATTCTATGCCATTAAATACTTTTTGTTGGCATTTGACTCATAAAGTGGGGGAAGTTCTAATTTGCCTCTCCCATTACAAATGTTTATTCATCTTGTAGCATGTGGCATGAAACGGGTGCCTGGTTTCTGTTCATGGTCGAAGGGGAAAAAGCCATACTGGTAATAAGCAAAAGGACATAGAGTGTCAAAAAGGTTTGTAACCAAATACAATTCTGTGCATGTGTTTACTGTCCTGCAGCTTTATGTATTATAAAACCTTTTTCTTATTTTAAATGAAATACATATGCTATATAGAAACATTTGAAAATATAGAACTTTTAAAAAGAGTTAGAACCATCCATACTCTAATATTTTTTCATTACATTTATTTTATCAAATGGGTAATATATTGCCGGTGTGTTTTTGTAGCTGTTAAAAATTTACTCGTACATTTTGAAATTTCCTTGGTTCTTCCAAGATGTTTCTGTGATGTTTCCACTTTTCTCTTACATAAACAGTGCTGCAGTAAACATTCACTTGTAGCTAAACCTGAGCGCATATCCATGAATACTTCCTTTGTTCAAGTTCCAAAGTATGGGATTAGTCAAAGGCAGTTATCGTTTCTTTTACAATAGCCTGTATGGTGAAGTCTTCAGATGTTTGCTCACTCAGGAGCATGGTGCTCCTTTGAAGGAGAAAAGACATCTGTCGGATGTTGGCAGTGCTGCTGCTGTGGGGTCCTGTCACAGCTTTTTAGCATTACTTTGCTCCAAGCTACACTATTTTGGCAGCTGAGGCAAGACACCAAAGGTGGCGAATCAGGAGAAATGAAGCGTCAGAGACAGAATCATCACGATTACAGATGGTGCAACTCCACCTCCTCCCTTACACTCCTGTGTCTGGGGGATGCTGAATGCAAATTGAACCAGCAGTTAGGATACTCGGGTTTCAGTTGTGGCTCTCTCTCAAACTGGCTTTTCCGTTGGCAAGTCACTTCCCTCCTCTGGGGCTCATTTTCTTTCACTTGAAAATGGTGAGCAGGAGGCTTCTGGATGGGAACTTGGTTGAGCTCAGTGATCTCCACCCTGACCGCATGTTGGGATCACCTGGGGAGTTTAAAAGTTATGGCTGCCCAGATCCCACCTGCAGAGATTCTGATGTAAATGGTCTGTTGCAGGGAGGGGACTCCCCATATGTTTCTAGAGTGCACTCAGGGCTGACAGCCACTATGCAGGATGAACCTGAAATCTCCCTGAAGCTCTTATACCACATGATTCTTTATTAATTATTTAAGGAAATGGTGTTTTTCCTTTGAAGGCATCAAAATCCTATGTGAATAAAATTTTAATTTTTTTAATTTCCCAAGAACTGTAAGGCTTGAAATTATGAGGGTGGGGACAGTATTGCTTAAATCATGAATTAGTGATTCACTGATAATAACGGTTTTGGTGACCAGCAAGAAGGCAAACACATGGCAAATGCAGCAAGTACAGGAAAGCACACAAACTTCTGTAAAACAGTCAAGAAGGATACGATAATAAGTCAGAAGTGATTAGACCTTGTGATTTGATTGGGTAAAATTTCATCTATATGCTAAATGTTGATTATTATAAGAGCAGTCCTCCAAGTTTAAGAGGTAGAGACAACGTGCTGTTTTTACTAGGAAGTCCCCCCTTCTGCTCATGGTGGTTATCATTACCCATTTTGGGAGGTAGTATAGGGTAGTGGTGAAAAAGAAGGTTCTGGTGCACGCCTGACCCGGTTCTGAGCCCTGATACAGTCTCTTGTCTAGGGAGACAGAAAGCAGCGTAGGGTTGAGATAGCCATCTGAAGTCATTCCCTTGGTGAGGATGAGCTTCCCCTGTTCTGGGAAGAACTGCGAGTCCTGCTGGGCAGAGAGGGTCTGGGAGCTCAGGAAGCAAGTGTTTAGGCTTTGGAGTCCTCATCTGTAAAGTGAGCCTCCTATGCTATCCATCATAGGTGTTGTGTGTGACCTCTTACATTACATAATGCAGTAAAGGGGTGACTCTGAGCGTGTAATACATGAAAACTATAATTAGTGTCCACAGAAACACACTCTGAATCTGATCACATCTTATCACCATTGTTATCACCAACTGAGTCCAAGCTATCATGAGCTCTTGCCTGGACTGCCACTGTCAACTCTAGCTGGTATCCAGCTTCCCTTCCTGCCCCCTGCCGTCTGCTGCCCATACAGCAACAGAATGAACTTCTGAAAATATAAATCAAAGGCAATCACTACTCTGCTCAAATCTTGCAGGGATTCCCCATCATACTTGGAACCAAGTTAAAGTTCTTGCCATTGTCCTCAGGGCCCTCTGTGATTTGGCCCCTGCTTCCTATCCAGCCCCTTTCCTACCCCGCTTCCCTCACTTACTACTTCCCAGCCCATTATGCCTTCTTGCTGGTCCTCAAATGCTCCCAGCCCAGGACCTTTGGAACCTCTTTTTCCAGATTTTTAAAAAAATAGTTTTTTATTCACATAGCAAACCATCATTTAAATATATCTTTATGCTTTTAGAATGATTCCCAAACAAGAAAGTCTAGTAGCCATTCATCTGTTTCTCTCATATTTAACCAACTCATTATTTTTTAAGTTCAGTTTGCTATTATGCCGCTTGTACTCCAAGAGAAATGTCTTCCAGCAAAGTACAATTTGGCAGCGTTTTAGAATCATGGGGTTTTATTGCTCAAGTGAGCAGGAAGAGTACCCAGTCACCACCCTCGATTTTTTTTCAGATTCTCCTATCAGTCTTATTTACATCAGTCACCCTTTCCCATCATCATCACCCTTTGCCCCCTTCATCAGTTTTCCTGGCCAGTGTGAAAATATTTCATCTGCTGTTCATTCTCTCTTCTCTTATTCTCCCTTATCTTATCACTACTTGAAATTTCTTTATAATTTCATTTGTGAATTTGTTCCACTATTGTGTGTCTCCCACATGGGAATATAAACTCCATGAGGGCATGGTTCTTGTCTTCTTAACAGCTGTATTTATAGAGACTGGCATAGAAAAGAAATCCAGTGCATAGCTATTGAAAATATGAATGAATGATACAATAGATACCATCCATAATTCTCAGATGTACTGCTTACTTAAGGAATGAGGTAATGAATTTTTATTATATACACTTTGTCTGCCTTATATCGAGGGTATGGAAGGTAATATTTAATTTGAATGCTTAAAAACTTGATTCTATATCTTGTGCTTAGCAGAGCTATTCTTGCTGGGACTGTGGTAAGAGATTCATCTACTCTCTAACCTGACTTTAACCCCTTATAAGGTACCTCCTGTTAGGCCCTTACCAGCTGCTGAGAATAGAGAAGTAGGAAAAGGGTGGTGCCCTGTGCCCTAAATCCTTGGGCTTCTCTTTAGGGCCGGTGGTAGGCCTGGAGCAGGAAGCCAGTTGTTATTTTCTGACATCGTCTATCACCATGCCAGTGTTTCTGAAGAGGCCTGGATGCCTACCTGTGAGTATTTACAATCAAATACTTTGCTTTGGAGGAGCTTTCTTTTGAATGTCAGTAGGGGTACTTTCTATAGATAACGGAGTAAATATGTCCTTTGGAGTCAGCTGTTACCAAACACAGAAAGTAATCTGAAAAAAGTAGTTGAGCATAGTGCTGCCTGGATGATCTTACTGGGATCTGGGCATGCGGTAGACCAGATGCCTCAAGGGGTCCTGACTGTTGCTAGAAGGAATTGTATAGTTTAATAGTAAATCCTACCTGTCCAGATGCGTTCTATGAATCTGTCTCTGTGTATATGGACTGCTTCATTCCAGAAGATGGAAGAATTTAAAATCAGTGGGCCAGAAAGAGGATGTCAGGATTCCTCTAAATGAAGGAAATAACAAATGACAAATGACCAATGAGGTAGGTCAGGTTGTGACCTTTTGAGCAATGAGAGAACTATGAGAGAAATCTCAAGTTTTCTGCTTAAACCATAATGGCATTAGTTAAAAGTAGTGTTAGTCTTTTGTTATAGTAATTTAAGTGTGCTCCAAAACGAATTTAATCTCCTGTGTGTATGGCTGGGCACAGTGCCTCATGTCTG
Organism: Papio anubis; assembly: GCF_008728515.1. Lineage (NCBI taxonomy): Eukaryota > Metazoa > Chordata > Mammalia > Primates > Cercopithecidae > Papio > Papio anubis. The sequence continues at coordinate 47,867,485 of NC_044978.1, forward strand.
TAATCCTTGCACTTTGAGAGGCCTAGATGAGCAGATCACCTAAGTTCAGGAGTTTGAGACCAGCCTGGCCAACAAGGCAAAAAACCCTGTTTCTACTAAAAATACAAAAATTAGCCAGCCATGGTGGTGGGTGCCTCTAGTCCCAGCTACCTGGGAGGCTGAGGCAGGAGAATTGCTTGAACCGAGGAGTCAGAGGCTGTAGTGAGCCGAGATAGAGCCACTGTACTCCAGCCTGGGTGACAGAGTAAGACCCTGTCTCAAAAATCAACCAATCAATCAAACAAACAAACAGAAAAACATACAGCTCAAACTTTAGGCCATGATTGGTGGATTGATTTAGCAACTGAAATGGGGCACCACTTTGCAAAGGAATGGTGACCCTGAAATAGGCCATTGCTTTGCCTGGCCAGTTTGGTAGCCACCATATTGCTTAAAAGAAATGTTTTGTCATGCAGGTTGGCTGATTGGGGCCCAGTGTTTTTGAGCATTTTTCTACAGCCATATATGACTGGGTAAGCCTCAGTCCCAAATTCCATTCATCTTTTTTGAGGAAAGGTAAAGCAAACATACTACCCTTCTGTTGATAGCAGGCAGTTTGAATAGATACTGTTTCAACACCATGTAGTAAGTCTTCCAGAAGGGTACAGTGTTTGCAGTTATTTGAAGTGCTCCAGACTCAGAAAAACCTGAGAGAGAAGGAACCCAGGAACATTCAAAACCTATGTTCAACTGCCAAGGTCATAGGGTAGTGGGCTCAGATGCAGGTGGGTATGACGGAACCTGCTCCAACTGCCGGTGACTGTTGTCTAAGCAGCCCACCGATTGTCAAAGTCAGACCCTGCCTCAGTATTCATGAATTTGGGGCCATATAGCGGGTCTGACACTAGCTCCCCAGGAGACAGAGCTTGTGTGGCTCTGGTAAGAGCCTTAAGTGTGATGACTAAATGATATTGGGGGGCAGGGGGCTGTCAGCAGCCACTGTGAGGGACAGATTGGCAATTCTAAATAGCCATTGAGATCTATGCCTCACACAGTGTCTTTTCTCTTCTCTTGGGAGAACATACTACCGAGGAAAAAGCTTTTCATTTTTTGCATAAGCCAAGGCATTCTTTCTACAAATCATCCCTTCCAGTTCCAGACTTATTTATTAAATTCATCACCTTATTCACTAGAGGAACTCAGCAAATCTTTGTTGAATGGAATACGTAATAGAAGGAAGAGAATTGCCATTTGTTCTGAACACACAGACTCTAGGCGCTGCATTAGGTGTCTTCCATACTTCGCTCCTTTCACAGACCCTGTGAGTTGGATACTTTGCCCAAAGTTACAGATGGTTAAAAGCAAAACTGGGATTTTAATCCAGAGCTATTTCTTATACAGTCATGCATTGCTTAATGACATGGATACATTCTGAGAAATGTATCATTAGGCAATTTTATTGTTGTATGAACATTGTAGTGTTCTAGATGGTATAAATGATGTACAACAGACTATACCATATGCATTTGTTCTAGATGGTAGTTTGTTGCACATCTAGGATGTCGGTTATAGCCTATTTCTTTTAGGTTAAACACCTGTATAGCATGTTTATACCACATATATAAACATGTCTAAACGTAGAAGAATTACAGTAAAAATAAGGCCTAATACACTGTCTGGAAACATTGTTTCCCACAAAAAATTAACAATAATTTGCCATTGTTATTAGATATATATTTGTAGTAATGCAATTCTTTGTGTTGCACAAGAAACACTTCTTAGTGCAAGTTATAAATTATTATGGATTTAATTATTCTACAAGTCAAGCCTTGCCACCTATGGATATGGTAATGTCTTTTGTACCTATATATATATTTATTATACTATAAGTTCTGGGATACATGAGCAGAACATGCAGGTTTGTTACATAGGTATACATGTGCATGGTAGTTTGCTGGACCCATCAACCCATCATCTATATTAGGTATTTCTCCTAATGCTGTATCTCCCCTAGTCCCCCCACCCCATGACAGGCCCCGGTGTGTGATGTTCCACTCCCTGTGTCCATGTGTTCTCATTGTTCAACTCCCACTTATGAGTGAGAACATGCGATGTTTGGTTTTCTGTTCCTGTGTTTGCTAAGAATGATGGTTTCCAGTTTCATCCATGTTCCTGCAAAGGACATGAACTCATCATTTTTTATGGCTGCATACTATTTCGTGGTATATATGTGCCACATTTTCTTTATCCAGTCTATCATTGATGGACATGTAGGTTGGTTCCAAGTCTTTGCTACTGTGAATAGTGCTGAAATAAACATACATCTGCATGTGTCTTTATAGTGGAATGATTTATAATCCTCTGGGTATATACCCAGTAATGGGATTGCTGAGTCAAATGGTATTTCTGGTTCTAGATCCTTGAGGAATTGCTACACTGTCTTCCACAATGGTTGAACTAATTTACACTCCCACCAACAGTGTAAAAGTGTTCCTATTTCTCTACATCCTCTCCAGCATCTGTTGTTTCTTGACTTTTTAATGATTGCCATTCTAACTGGCATGAGATGGTATCTCATTGTGGTTTTGACTTGCATTTCTCTAATGACCAGTGATGATGAGCTTTTTTTTATGTGTTTCTTGGCCACATAAATGTCTTCTTTAGAGAAGTGTCTGTTCATATCCTTCACCCACTTTGTTTGTTTTTTCTTGTAAATTTGTTTAAGTTCCTTGTAGAGTCTGGATATTAGCCCTTTGTCAGATGGATAGATTGCAAACATTTTCTCCTGTTCTGTAGGTTGCCTGTTCACTCTGATAATAGTTTATTTTACTGTGCAGAAGCTCATTAGTATAATTAGATTCAATTTGTCAATTTTGGCTTTTGTTGCCATTGCTTTTGGTGTTTTAGTCATGAAGTCTTTGCCCATGCCTATGTCTTAAATAGTATTGCCTAGGTTTTCTTCTAGAGATTTTATGGTTTTAGGTCTTACATTTAAGTAATCCATCTTGAGTTAATTTTTGTATAAAGTGTAAGGAAGGGGTCCAGTTTCAGTTTTCTGCATATGGCTAGCCAGTTTTCCAAAACCCATTTATTAAATAGGGAATCCTTTCCCCATTGCTTGTTTTTGTCAGGTTTGTCAAAGATACAGATGGTTGTAGATGTGTGGTGTTATTTCTGAGGCCTCTGTTCTGTTCCATTGGTCTATATCTCTGTTTTGGTACCAGTACCATGCTGTTTTGGTTACTGTAGCCTTGTAGTGTAGTTTGAGATCAGGTAGCATGATGCCTGCAGCTTTGTTCTTTTTGCTTAGGATTGTCTTGGCTATACAGGCTCTTTTTTGGCTCCTTATGAAATTTAAAGTATTTTTTTAAAATTCTCTGCAGAAATTCAATGGTAGCTTGATGGGGATAGCATTGAATCTATACATTACTTTGGGCAGTATGGCCAATTTCATGATATTCTTCCTATCCATGAGCATGGAATGTTTTTTCATTTGTTTGTGTCCTCTCTTATTTCCTTGAGCGGTCGTTTGTAGTTCTCCTTGAAGAGGTCCTTCACATCTCTTGTAAGTTGTATTCCTAGGTATTTTATTCTGTTTGTAGCATTTGTCAATGGGAGTTTATTCATGATTTGGCTGTCTGTGTATTATTGGTGTATAGGAATGCTTGTGATTTTTGCCCATTGATTTTGTATCCTGAGACTTTGCTGAAGTTGCTTATCAGCTTAAGGAGATTTTGGGCTGAGACGATGGGGTTTTCTAAATATACAATCATGTCGTCAGCAATCAGAGACAATTTGACTTCCTCTCTTCTAATTTGAATACACTTTATTTCTTTTCTTGCCTGATTGCCCTAGCTAGAACTTCCAATACTATGTTTAATAGGAGTTGTGAGAAAGAGCATTCTTGTCTTGTGCCGGTTTTCAAAGGGAGTTCTTCCAGCTTTTGCCCATTCAGCATGATTTTGGCTGTGGGTTTTTCATAAGTAGCTCTTATTATTTTGAGATATGTTCCATCAATATCTAGTTTATTGAGTGTTTTTATCATGAAGGGGTGTTGAATTGTATCGAAGGCCTTTTCTGCATCTTTTGAGATAATTATGTGGTTTTGTCATTGGTTCTGTTTATGTGATGGATTATGTTTATTGATTTGCATATGTTGAACCAGCCTTGCATCCCAGGGATGAAGCTGGCTTGATTGTGGTGGATAAGCTTTTTGATGTCCTGCTCGATTTGGTTTGCTAGTATTTTATTGAGGATTTTTGCATGGATGTTCATCAGGGATATTGTCCTGAAATTTTCTTTTTTTTGTTGTGTCTCTGTCATGGTACTGGTGCCAAAACAGATATATAGACCAATGGAACAGATCAGAGGCCTTAGAAATAATACCACACATCGACAACCATCTGATCTTTGACAAACCTGACAAAAACAAACAATGGGGAAAGAATTCCCTATTTAAACAAATTTGGTAGATACCAAAATCTCTACCCAGGTTTTGGTATTAGGATGATCATAAAATGCGTTAGAAAGGAGTCCTTCTTTTTCTGTTTCTTGGAATAGTTTCAGAAGGAATGGTACCAGCTCCCGGTAGAATTCGGCTATGAATCCGTCTGGTCCTGGGCTTTTTTTGGTTGGTAGGCTATTAATTACTGCCCAATTTCAGAACTTGTTATTGGTTTATTCAGGGATTTGACTTCTTCCTAGTTTAGTCTTGGGGGGGTGTATGTGGCCAGGAATTTTTTCATTTATTCTAGATTTTCTAGTTTATTTGTATAGAGGTATTTATAGTTTTCTCTGATGATAGTTTGTATTTCTGTGGGATCAGGGGTGATATCCTCCTTATCATTTTTTATTGTGTCTATTTGGTACTTCTCTCTTTTCTTCTTTATTAGTCTGGCTAGTAGTCTATCTACTTTGTTAATCTTTTCAAAAAACCAGCTCCTGGATTCATTGATTTTTTTGAAGGGTTTTTCACGTCTCTGTCTTCTTCAGTTCCACTCTGATTTTAGTTATTTCTTGACTTCTACTAGCTTTTGAATTTGTTTGCTGTTTCTACTGTAATTCTTTTAATTGTGATTTTTGGGTGTCAATGTTACATCTTTCCTGCTTTCTCCTGTGGGCATGTAGTGCTATAATTTCCCCTCTAAACATGGCTTTATCTGTGCTCCAGAGATTCTGGTACTTTGTGTTTTTGTTCTTATTGGTTTCGAAGAACTTACTTGTTTCTACCTACTTATCCAGTAGTCATTCAGGAGCAGATTGTTCAATTTCCATGTAGTTTTATGGTTTTGAGTGAATTTCTTAATCCTGAGTTCTAATTTGATTGCACTGTGGTCTGAGAGACTGTTTGTTATGCTTTCTGTTTTTTTGCATTTGCTGAAGAGTGTTTTATTTCCAATTATGTGGTCAATTTTAGAAGAAGTGCGACGTGGTACTGAGAAGAATGTATATTCTGTTGATTTGGGGTGGAGAGTTCTGTAGATGTCTGTTAGGTCTGCTTGGTCCAGAGCTGAGTTCAAGTTCCGAATATTCTTGTTAATTTTCTGTTTCGTTGATCTGTCTAATATTGACAGTGGTGTGTTGAAGTCTCCCACTATTATTGTGTGGGAGTCTAAGTCTCTTTGTATGTCTCTAAGAACTTGCTTTACGAATCTGGGTGCTCCTGTATTGGGTGCATATATATTTAGGATAGTTAGCTCTCTTTGTTGCATTGATCCCTTTACCATTATGTAATGCTCTTCTTTGTCTTTTTTGATCTTACTGGTTTAAGGTCTGTTTTATCAGAGACTAGGATTGCAACCCTTGCTTTTTCTTTTTCTTTTTCTTTTTCTTTTCTTTCCATTTGCTCAGTAAATATTCCTCCATCCCTTAATTTTGAGCCTCTGTGTGTCTTTGCATGTGAAGTGGGTCTCCTGAATACAGCACGCCGGTGGGTCTTGACAAATTGACAGAAGTAGGCTTCAGACGGCAGGTAATAACAAACTCCTCCAAGCTAAAGGAACATGTTCTAACCCAATGCAAGGAAGCTAAGAACCTTGAAAAAAGGTTAGAGGAATTGCTAACTGAAATAACCAGTTTAGAGAAGAACATAAATGACCTGGTGAAGCTGAAAAACACAGCACGAGAACTTCATGAAGCCTACACAAGTATCAATAGCCGAATAGATCAAGCGGAAGAAAGGATATCAGAGATTGAAGATCAACTTAATGAAATAAAGCATGAAGACAACATTGGAGCAAAAAGAATGAAAAGGAACAAACAAAGCCTCCAAGAAATACGGGACTGTGTGAAAAGACCAAACCTACCTTTGGTTGGTGTAGCTGAAAGTGACGGGGAGAATGAAACCAAGTTGGAAAACACACTTCCGAATATCATCCAGGAGAACTTCCACAACCTAGCAAGACAGGCCAACATTCAAATTCAGGAAATATAGAGAACACCACAAAGATACTCCTTAAGAAGAGCAACCCCAAGACACATAATTATCAGATTTACCAAAGTTGAAATGAAGGAAAAAACGTTAAGGGCAGCCAGAGAGAAGATTGGGTTACCCACAGAGTGAAGACCATCAGACTAACAGTGGCTCTGTCTGCAGGAACCCTACAACCAGAAGAAAGTGGCGGCCAATATTCAACATGCTTAAAGAAAAGAATTTTCAACCCAGAATGTCTTATCCAGCCAAACTAAGCTTCATAAGCAAAGGAGAAAATAACATCCTTTACAAACAAGCAAATGCTGAGAGATTTTGTCACCACTGGGCCTGCATTACAAGAGGTCCTGAAGGAAGCACTAAATATGGAAAGGAAAAACTGGTACCAGCCACTGCAAAAACATACCAAATTGTAAAGACCATCGACGCTATGAAGAAACTGCATCAACTAATGGGCAAAATAACCAGCTGTCATCATAATGACGGGATCACATTCACACATAACAATATTAACCTGAAACATAAGTGGCTAAATGCCCTAATTAAAAGACACAGACTGGCAGATTGGATAAAAACTCTTGTGTATATTATAGTTCTCATCTGTACATTTTGGCTGAAAGAATAGTTATAGTTTTCGTAGTGTAATTTATTCTTCTTAGTAAAAAATGATGATGTCCTCAGAATTTAGACAGTCACTTGCCTGCCAGTGCTATTAAAGGGGTCTATGCAAATTTTTATACTACTAAATGTTATTTTTAGTTTTATAAAAAAGTTCTTTTGCATTTCTCCTCCTGTCATCATCTTAAATTTGTAGACTATTAGCATTTGCAAACCAACACCAAATTCCATTTTACCCCCAAAATGTTATTTAAGGTCAAAATAAAAACACGACATTCTTATTATTATTACAAGAATTTAAAATATGTCTATATACAAAATATGTCCATATACAGGTGTGTAAAGTGTATATTTTGTTTAGAATTTTAATTGGCCTCAGATGATGCCCAATTCATGTAACCCCAGAACAGTTTTACTTACTCATTAAACTGCTACAGCCTTGATGTTAAATAACATTTTCTTTAATTGCATTTGTGGTTCCTCATGCTCAGTAATTCATTTGTCTATTTTTAGTGTTCCCTTTTGTTGCTGATTTTAACATAAATCCTAATACTTTCACTTGTAAGATGCTTATTAGAAAGCTTTAGTATTCCTTTTTTCCTCTGAACACAAGTATGGATCTCCCCAGTTGCAAGTAAGCCAAAAAGGCCCTCACAATGCAAACTGATGCATTATGGTTAATGGATTTATAATCTTTTTCCTACCTGTATCATCAAAATTATCCAGATAATACTTACTTTTTAATCAACCACAAAATAAAACCAGACTTTTACTGAAGGGAAAGATTTTTAAAACTAACCGAGTTTAACCACTTTATTGGTTAAAAAGAATGAATTAATCGTTTATTTTACCAGTGAAAAACATGAAGCCCTAAAAGTTTATTGCCTTAGTCAAGATTATCCCAGCAGGTGAACAATACACTTGGGAGGAAAACTCACTTAGCTGTTCTATGTGAAAGATATACAGACCATTTCCTCAGGATCAATGGCTCTCAACCTTGGCACTGTTGACATTTTTTGTCCTCATAATTCATTGTTGCCCTGTACATCATTCAGCTGTGAGGGCTGTGTAATTCCTGGTCTGTCCTTACTCTTAGGACATAGCTCTTCAGATGATTTACCAGATAACCCGCTCCTAGATGGGTCCTCAACAACAGTTTTTATCCTGCAGTACGCTCAGATTGCCGAAATCACTGATGAGCTTTTTAGTCTCTTAACAGCTGCCTTCTGATTGAGTTCAAGGCATCTTGCCCTGATAATAAGTAGGAGTTGTAGGAGAGAAAATATAATTTATTTTCTTTCCTGTTTTTAGGTTACTAGTTGAGACATTTTCCTAAAATAGAAGTCAAATTAACAAAAGATAAACAAGTGGAAATTTCTTAACGCCTGCTGTACCCATCTCTTGGAAGAAGCCTCAGTTAAAAACTGTTGGGCCAAGCAAGATGGTTCATGCCTGTAATCCCAGCATTATAGGAGACCAAGGTGGCAGGATGGCTTGAGGTCAGGAGTTTGAGACCAGCCTGATCAACATAGCAAGACCCCTTCCTCATAAAAAAAAAAAAAAAATTAAAAATTAGGTGTGATGACATGCACCTGTAGTCCCAGGCTACGTGGGAAGATTGCTTGAGTCCAGGAGCTTTAGGCTGCAGTGAACCATGATCACTCCACTTCACTCCAGTCCGGGTGACACAGTGAGACCCTATCTCAAAACAAAAACAAAAACAAAAAACTCCCTCAAGGCAGTGGCTTAGGGGTCTTACTTTAAAAATATTTTAAGAGCCTTGAATCCTGTGTAGTTACAAAACAAAGAGGAGAGCAGTTCTTGTCCTTTAAAGGGTGGGAAAATGTGGAAAGATAGTAGAATCTGTTCCTAGATTCCTCTCGGGCCTGCTGGTGCCTTCTCTGGGCCCATAAGCAAGTGCTGTCTCCAGTAAGGAAGGATTGATGTCCTGCCATTAGGAGGCAGACAGAGGCTTAGGCAGTGTTCCCCTGCATTGTCAGTGTCTTTGACATAACAGTCCTAAATATTTTGGGGTGAAATAGTTTGTTTCCTTCAAAGCCATCAGATGTCTCAAGAGGAAATTGCCTGCAGATTGTTCTTACTACTCTCTGGTTCCCTGTTATCCTGGTCCTTGATCTCTCATGTCCTGGCAACTTTGATAGCCCTGAACTCCAATTTGTTTCTCCCAAGACCAGTAAGACTTCAGCAAGCCGGAGGCTACTGCTTTGTTTGGGCACTATGTTTGGAGAACTAAATTGGCAAAGAAACAGAGGTAAATACAGGATTCACTTTCCTATATTTTCTTTATTTCTAGACTCTTGGCCCCTCATGTCCTTGTTTTCTTCATTGCTACCGTGATCTTAAATAGCTGTTTGTTAGATTTTTAAATATTCACATTTTATTGTGGTTAATGGGAGGGTTATTCTGAAATATGCTGCTCCATCATAGGTGGAAGAGGAAATCAGCCTGTTTTTGCTTATGAAGTTCTCTGTTCTTAGGATTGCCATAGCATCTGCCATATACTGTCTTCCCTTCAAGGCCCGTCTTAAATTCTGCCTCTTTTCTAAATAATTTCCTTATGATCCCATCTAAGGGATAGTATATAAACTTTTCCTTATTTGTTCTCTGATTGCCTTTTTGTCTGTAGTTGTCTAGAAGCATTTATCGTATTTTACCAAGAATCTTCTGCTTGTATATACATATCATTGCCCATTATACTTAAAATGATATGAAGGCAGGATAATTCCTTATTTCTCCTTGGTTCCTTTGTACCAACTAATACAACGAACAGGACTTTACACAAAGGAGATACTCAGTATGTTTTATGAATTGGAATGGCTTCAGAATGCTAACTAGAACAGGTGGTGAACCTCTCACCACATTTGGAATTGGAAATTTTACCGTACAAAATATTTGTGCAGTAGGAACAAAGAGATCATAGTAATGATATTGTATTATCTGGAATAAGATTGGACTGGGGGTAAATAGCAAAAAAAAAAAAAAAATTGAATCAGTTAGTTATTTCTTACTGATGATATTTTATGAAATTGAAGTGACCTCTAATGTATCTCTCATTGTGTTCTGAGCGTTTAACATGGATTATCTTACTTAATCATCTCAGAAACCTTCTGGGGTTACTGTCATTATTCCAACTTTATAGATGAGGTTAATACATTCAAGCAATATGCCCAAAATCATATATTTAAGTTTGGTGATAGAAATGGCTCTTGAGCCCCAGTGAAATTTCAGAGCCTGAGTTGCAGTGCTTAAGGATGCATATTATGGGATGGATGCCCTGTCTTTATGCTACAATGAACTGTTAGAAAGAAAATAAGTCAATAAAGTCTCTTACTGATGTTGATTTAGCTTATTATGTAAATGTAATGAATTTTGGGCAAATCCCTTAACAGACTCAACCTCAGATTTTTTAACTTTAAAATAGGGATAAATATGGCACTCACAAATTTCATTGAACCTAAATCACCACTGATTTTAAGATGTAACAATATTTTATGTACACAGAAAAATATGTTATCACAACTTTGACATGATATAGATTGTCAGAAGCATTGTGATTTCAGATATGTTAAAATGATTTTTAAAAATCATCTTAGAAGTAATGAAATACAATGTCATAAGTTCGTGGGACTCTTATATGATAATTATGTAAAGCACTTAGTATAGAACTTGGCACATGGGAAGTGCTAAATAAATTATTATTAACTATATAACTATAAAATATTGATAATGTACCAGTGCATATTCTAAGAAGCTCTATATAGCTGACAGTGGAGAGATGGAATTTGTTGAACTGAATACAGTATTAAACTAGAAGAAAATTTTTAAGAAAACAATGCTGCTCCTAACTGCATTATGTAAGAATTGTAGAAATATGTAAGAATCAACCTGGTTACCAGAACTAGGAAGAATGCCGGTCTACCCCAATAGTTGTAATGAAATGTGCTCCTCTAAGTCTGAAGCAGCCAAGGGAGCTGCAGAGATGTGAGCTATATTTGGAGAGAGTGCTTTCACACCATTTCTCCCTGAATGATATGCTAAAGAGGGAACTGCAACATCTCCACTGTAGGAGAGGCACGCTTTGGAGACTGCCAATGGGGAGGGAGAACCGAAGAAGTTAATACAGTGTGAACCATTAGAATTGTAATAAAAAATGTAATCAATGTCCTGGATTTTGTCAAAGGACAACCAAAAGATATGAAAGAATAGAATTGGCAAATTCTCTGCCTTTGCCTCAGCCCAATATAATGACATTTTAAGGATGCAAGGAAACTATATATATATATTCTAGCTATTAATGCAGCCATTCAAATGGGATATAGCTAGTTAAATGGTTTACTCTTTTCTAGTTTTCTTGGAAGATTTTCATATGGAAAGGAGGGCAGAAGGAGGGCAGTATACAGATAAAATCCCCTTTTTACAGAGTTCATGTGGAATGGGAGCATTGTCAGGAGATTATGTAGCAGACCTCATGACAACTTGCAAGTATCATCTTTGTTGCCTGAGCACCATTATGTACAAAAGGAAAGGAAACTAACATCTGTCAGTAATTCATTGTGGATCAGGCATTGTGCTACCTTGTCATATTATTTAGATATAGGCTATATGGTTTAGTGGTTGAGAGCCAGGCTAGACCCACACTGCCCAGACACACATCACAGCTTGGCCTCATAATAGCTTTGCTACCTTGAACAAGTCACCCAACCTCTCTGCTTCTGTTTCCTTGTATGTAAAATGCAAATAATAATAGACCCAATATATTTAATAGGATTCTAGTGAGATGTAAATGGGTTACATATATGAAGCATTTACACATATATATAATAAATGCTATAAAAACATTTGCTAATAAAGCAAAGCAGTAGGTAGCACTAGAATTCCCACTTATTCTAATCCAAAGTCTATGCTCTTTATAATACTGTGATTCTGCAAGCTAACTAGTAGTTAATATCATGATGTGGTACAGATCACTTTAATTTGATGTCAGCCTTGATTTCTAGGAACATTAGAATGTAAGATAAAGAGTCTATTTTTCATTGTGTTTATATTTATCCTCAATTTGGACGTTGGCCTTAGAATCTTAACCTTGGATATTTTTCAAGTGAAAGAATAGAGATTTAAAGATTATACTCTAAGATTATACTAAATATGGCAGTCTATATTTGACATAGTGCTTTCCTCTACCTGATTTCATTTGATTCTTAGAATAGAACATTGTAGATGGAAAAGGTATATATATATTTCTTCTTCTTTTTTTTTTTTTTTTTTTTTTTTGAGATAGAGTTTCGCTCTTTTCATCCATGCTGGAGTGCAATGGCGCGATGTCGGCTCACTGCAATCTCCACCTCCTGGGTTCAAGCAGTTCTCCTGCCTGAGCCTCCCAAGCAGCTGGGACTACAGGCTCCCACCACCATGCCTAGCTAATTTTTTGTATTTTTAGTAGAAATGGAGTTTCATCACATCAGCCAAGCTGGTCTCAAACTCCCAACCTCAAGTGATCCACCTGCCTCAGCCTCCCAAAGTGCTGGGATTACAGGCATGAGCCACCACGCCCAGCTGGAAGAGATATTGTTATGTCATCTTACACATGAAGAAATTGAAGTTTGCGGAGTTTGACTCCTACCTTGCTAGCCTACCTAGGACTCGTTTAAACTCACATCTTCTTACTCTTAATTCAGAAGTGTTTTTCACTGTGTGTATATATTTACTTAGTGGTTGTTAATTGAACACCTACTATGTACCAGGTGTGTGAAATCCTAGCTAGACAAGACAGCAAGACACCACTGTTTTCTTCAATGAGGTTATAATCTATTAGGGAGGAAAGGAACAACTGACAAGGGTACAGTGGATGTGTGATATTATTTGTGTGAACAAAGTAGTGTAGGAACACCTGGGAGTGATTAAGTGGCCTGGAGATTTGAAGGAGGCTTTGCAGATGTGGTGATGTTTTAAAATAAGCAGAGTTATCAGAGAAGTAGAAGATGTGAACACTTTGAGCAAAGGAAACAGTTTATTTGCTTGTTGAAGGAAGGTGAGTAGGCCAGAGTGACAAGTAGATGGGTTGTGTGGTGAAGTGAAACTGAAAAATAGGTTGAGATGGGAAGGGTGCTAAAGAGGTTGGGTATTTTCTTCTAGGTAATAGGGAAACATTAAAGGTTTTTGAGCAAGTATTGTCAGAGCTATATTTAAGGAATGCTGTGCTAGCTGCACTGAAGAGTGTGTATAGGAAACATTGGTTTTATGGAGTACTAATTACCGATAGCAGTAGTATGGAGATTTTGGAAGTAATTTCTAGAAACTGATGTTAAATATGAGGGTGGATTGAAAAGTAATTGACATTTTTGAATGAGTAAATGATGGGAGATGACCTAAAAGAATACAAGAAAGAGAGGATGTATGGAAGGAAAATGTGGATTCAGTGATGGGCATTTTGAATTTGAGATTGCTGAGGCTTGGCACAAGTATTGGTATTATTAGCATGGCTCTGATAGTTGAAATTATGAGGATGGAAGTGACCAGCACAGGAGAAGGTGTTAAGCTAAGGATAGAGACCTGGGCAGGGGAGAGCATTTGGGAGTTTGGTGGCAGAAAGGAACATTTTGGTTAGAGGAAAGCTAAAACAAGTTAAATTATGGAAACCTAGGAATGAGAGAATTTCAGTAAAGATGTATATTGCAGTGCCAGTGCTGCTGAGAGGTCAAGAGTCTGAGGTGCTGGATTTGACATGTAATAAAGTAGTTGGACTAGATGATATCAAAAATCCAATTCAATTATCACATTGGCTTCTAATTTGGGAAGTTTTCTGTAGATTTTTGAAAGGGAAAATGATAATATGAGGTAAGTAGGCCAATTTGGAAAAAGCATTTAATTAAAAAAATCATCACCAGAGGGCTGTTCCCTCTTATATACGGGCGTACATTTGGTACTGTCATTGTTAATTCTGATATTTGAATCTCTAGAAAGAATTTTGTGAATGGTTGGTTGTATAGAATATGTACAATTCAGAAGACTCTCTAAATTTAACCTCCTAAATAGCCATACAAGATTGAGATGATGAAAATGAAGGCAAAGCATAGTCACTATGTTAATATTTGGAGGTTAAATCATGATGGGGATAATCAGTGTCTGGAGGCTGCAATTGGGATATAAGATGTAGGGATGTGTGTGTGCACAAGAGAGAGAAAGAGAGAGAGAGAAACAACCTCATCACCATGAGGGAGCTGGAAGTGCCAAAGTCTCTATTCAGGCCTTACTAGAATGATTTCAACTTATATATCCTTTCCAAACTCACAAATGTATAAACTGATGCTTTAGAATCTTCATGTTTTGAATAATTGTCAGTGTTTATGCCATTGCAAATACTGGCATTTCAGCAGTCGTTATTTTTCTGGCAAAAGGAAGTTGATGATTCAGCCTTCTCTTAATATGGCAACCAATTTGGATTTGGGACATTGAATAGAATCATCAATTGCTGTTGTTATTCAGTGTATCATTTGTTGACGGCTTCAGAGATGGGGAAGCAACGTTTTGTACAACATTGAATATACTAATCTAATCTTAATGTATAAAGGGATGCAAAGGTAAAATCTAGTCACTGGTACCTTGCAGTATTTTAATTGACTCCTTTCCTCCTCAAAGAATGAAAACCTTTCATTGTTCGTCTGCTCTCAGTTGCTACTCAGCTCTGACTACCATTAGCTTTATTGTATATGATTCAAAATGGATGAAAGATAAAGGTTTCTGCACTGATAATTTTTCCAAGTGATGTTGTAAGTGATTGGGAAGATGGCTCTTATGGTTATGCTTGACACCCACGATGTAGAGATGGGTAGAAACCTTTTGGGATCTCAGCTACTGAGCTCTTCATTCTTCATTTGTGTTCAGAGCAGCAGCCTCTGAACACTCCCCACAGGGCTTTGGGGTGAGCCAATGAAGCGATATGCACAAATTAAGGAAACTTGACCTTCACTCCTTTCCCCTAGGCCCCCAAGCCTTATCACCTCTTGTTTCTCTTTACAATCCCTGATTAGAACACACGATCTCCATTAAATATATCCCTATTGCATAACCTTAATTAATATGGGTTGACTCATAATTGAAGAAAAATGAACTGCTTTTTCCCCTGCAATATTACCGTCTTGCCCTTTAATAAAAATTAAATGGGTGTTCCTAGACCTTTTGTGTTTTGAATTTTTGAAAATAGAATCATCCTAGTGCCTGAAGGAACACAATTTGGCATCTAAAACTTCCACATTAGTGTTTCAGAGATTCCTTAGAAATAGATCAATTTAAGTATATTTCCACCTGTCTCATTAACCTTTTATATTAGTTGTTTTTCTAACTGTAGTTCAAAAAAAATTCAGAGGGTTTTATAATACCTTTAAAAAAATGAAGTAGAGGAAACCATTATAATTCATTGCATGTGATATGGGTAACTATTGTTTTGTGAAACTTTTGTTTCATACATGCTGACATGTGTGTGTGCGAGGTCATGATGGATTTAAAAACTACAGTCTTAGATAATAATATCCCAGTAATCCGTGATGGTCTTTTCTCCATTCTATAAAAATACCCACAGTAGCAAGCACTATGACTCTGTATAACCTCCCCATGTTATCCAACAGTTAGGTAGCTGGCTGATACCTGCTGCGGCCACAATGTTTGCTAATAGAAGCTATTTTTCACTTTTATTGTTACTTATTATTTCTGTTTTTAGCTCATAGAAGCCAACATTAAAGAGAAGGGCTTTTGGGTTAAGGAGGAGAGTCTTCACAACTCGGAGGCTAGTCTCTTCTGACGTAAAGCCATGAGAATCTATAACAACTTTCCTCAATTGTGCAGATGAAGGCTTTGATAGTTTTTATTGGAGGCTGAGAGCTATGGGTTCATATTGAAGAATGGTTTCCAGCAGTCTTTATTTCTCATGTGAACTAGCAAATGGGATCCACAATCTCTAGAGCAACATGAGTACAATTGATGGAGCCTACACAGTTAAGAGGAGAGGCTATGCTTTCATCTCCAAACCACAGAGGATGGTGAGTCAAAGATTTTGTGATTGGTGTCTCCATTTTTGAAAGCACCGGACAGATGGAAGTGCATGAGTGTATGACAAAGAATCAGAACATAAGAAGAAAAAGCTGTGGCATCCATGACCACCCTGGCCACTCCAGGCTCCATTTTAGTAATACCTAGTGAAGACCCCTGGTAGTAACACTGGAACCACATTCTAATTATCTACAGTTGCTTTTTATACTTTTTATTTATTCCGTTATTTACTTTTGCTTGAGATAACTGCTTAGGAAACTATGTACAGTTCCTAAGATGATATGAATTAAAAATCTTGCCCATAGCTGTGCAGATTTGGATGTTAAAAGCCCTTCCTTGTGAATTATCAGCCGGCCTCTGAGCCATGGTCATCTGTTGCAGTAATCATGGTGCTGATGCCTGGTTGGGCAAGGGAAGCAGGACTGTCTATAGAGTGGTTTGAGGATAAGGTTATTCTTATTAGTGAACACTACCTCTTACGTAGAGATTTCCTGACCGCAGGGTGAATGTGACATTATCTTCCTCTCTTTTAATATGAGAACAGCAAACCTGTAACTGTTCCCTGTGTTGCCAGGGAAAGTAGATGGTGATTCACTTCTTGAGTATTTGTGCTGAAAAAAAACATTTGTGACATGTTAATGACCTTTACGAAAGGAAAGGATCAGGGAAAAATTATTTAATATGTGAGTTTGTTGCCTTTCCTTCTGGTTTCCTATGTTCCATGTCTACTGGTCACTCTAATTTTTTAGATGGGTAAACTATGCAGTGAAATCCTAATCAATATTTTTTCTTCTTGTTAACAGCATTCGTATTGAAGAAAAGACTAAAATGTGGTTTTATTTATATGCCTTCTGTGGATATACTTGAAAGCTTGCTATAAATACAGTCATGTGCAGCATAACGACATTTTGGTCAATGGAAGACCACACATATAACAGTGGTCCCATAAGATTATAATGGAGCTGGCTGGGTGCAGTGGCTCACACCTGTAATCCCAGAACTTTGGGAGGTCAAGGCAGGCAGATCACTTGAGGTTAGGAGTTTGAGACCATCCTGGCCATGGTGAAATCCTGTCTCTACTAAATATACAAAAATTAGCCAGGCATGGTGGCGCATGCCTGTAGTCCCAGCTACTCGGGAGGCTGAGGCAGGAGAATTGCTTGAACCTGTGAGGCAGAAGTTGCAGTGAGCTGAGATTGTGCCACAGCACTCCAGCCTGGGCAACAGAGCAAGACTCTGTCTCTAAATAAATAAATAAATAAATAAATAAAAGATTATAATGGAGCTAAAAAATTTCTACCACCTGGTGATGTTGTAACTGTTGTAAAGTCATAGAATAACACATTACTCACGTGTTTGTAGTGATGCTGGTGTAAACAAACCTACTGATAAGTGTAGCACATACAATTATGTACAGTACATAATAACTGTTACATATTTATGTATTTATTATACTATTTATTATTATTTTAAAGTATACTCTTTGTATTTATTTCTAAAAGTTAACCATAAAACAGGGTTGGGCAGGTGCTCCAGGAGCTATTACAGAAGAAGGCATTGTCGTCACAGGAAATGACAGCTCCATGCATGTTATTGCCTCTGAAGACCTTCCAATGGGACAAGATATGGAGGTAGAGAATGGTGATACTGACTATCTTCACCCTGTGTAGGCCTAGGCTAATGTGTGTATTTGCGTCTTAGTTTTTAACAAGAAAGTTTAAAAAATAAAATGAAAGATTTAAAAATAGACAAAGTGTCTTAGAATAAAGATATTAAGAAAATATTTTTGTACAGCTGTGCAATGTGTGTTTTAAGAAAAGCATTATTACAAAAGTCAAAAAAGTTAAAAAATAAGTTTATAAAGTAAAAAGTTTACAGTAAGCTAAGGTTAATTCATTATTGAAGACAGAATAATTTTAAAATAAATGTAGTGTAGCCTGAGCATACAGTGTTTATAAAGCCTACAATAGTGTATAGTAATGTCCTAGGCCTTCATATTCACCCAGCACTCACTCAAAGCAACTTTTGATCTTAGAAGCTGCATTCATGATAAGTGCCCTAAACGGGTGTACCATGTTAAATCTTTTATACCATATTTTTACTGTACCTTTTCTATGTTTAGATACACAAATTCTCACAGTATTCAAAATGGTAATGTGCTGACAGGTTTGTGGCCTAGGAGCAATAGTCATTACCATATAGTCTGGATGTGTGATAGGCTATTCCATCTAGGTTGGTGTTAAGTACACTCTATGATGTTTCCACAATGACAAAATTGGCTAAGGACACCTTTCTTAGGACCAGTCTCTGTTGTCATGCAACACATGACGTACATCTCCTTCCCTAGCATGCCTCTTTGTATGGTACCCTCAGTCAGATCCATCCCAAGTTAGACATTGCTGAGGCTGAGCAAATGTTAAAAATGGAAAGGATGCAACAAAACTGTTCCTGCAATGACTTTGCAATGTATTAGATCAGTCTACAGAATGAAAGTGTGAATGTCCTTGATAGCATTGCTTATTTAGTAGTAGATGTACAGTAGTTGTGATCAGCAGTATTTGGGTTTACTGTCACTTGGATGTGGTAGAAGGAAGACTATTGTTTTTTTCTATTTGTGGAATCCATTCCAGAATTTCATCTCCAATTGAAGAGGAGAACTCCTTACCTGTTCTTCTGAGATAGAATTGTATGTTTAACTCTTCCTGGAAGTTACTGCTTTTCTTAGGAAAGATTTAGAAGCAACTTAGAGATATTGATTAAATATATAAGGACTAGAACATAATTACCATACTATAGAGCTAGGCAAATAGCATTTGGGTAAAGAAGCAAAATCTGGGTATCAAGTGGGGACTTCTAGTCCCTTGAGGTGTAGATTATGTTGATTTTTAGCCTTTATTCTAGTCCTATAAAAGTTGAAATGTTTCTGTAATTTTTTTTTTAGCCTTCTAGGGGGCCTATATTTTCATGTTTATCAGTTATCAGGAGATCTTTTGCAGATGTCTCTTTCACACTGCATTGATTGAAACCTAATCAGCTTTCAGATACAGGCACACACACACACTCCAAACCAAAGACCCTACTAAAACATGCACATTCACAATCATAGTATCATTTAGTGTATAGAATTTTACTGAAAATCTGAGAGATCACATCACATACTGTATGGCTCAACACTGCATTTTAGAGTCCCTTGTTCTTAAAGTGTTTTTTTTTTTTTAATGTAACTTGGATGTTTTGGAGGGCACATCCCACTCTTTGCCATCATGTCAGATTGCTCGCTGGTCTAACCTTGTGTTCAGACTGACGTCTCTAGTCTCTCACTTTTCCATCTACTCCCCTGAAATAAATATAGCCTCAAAAGTCAAAATAATTACTTTCTTATTTAGTTTCTTAGCAGGGGAAACTTTCCAGGAGCCCAATTTTTCTCACTTTTGGTGAAGATACACATGGTTGGGGTGAAGTTTCCATGGTGGCCATGCAATACTTTGACCGTTAGTCACCCAAAGTTTCTTTTTGCTCTTCTCCTATTCAGAGTCCAATTTTGTTTCCCGTGGCTCCTCTCTCCTCCCTGTCTCTTTTCTTTCTTATTCTGCTTTCTGAGCCGGAAAAATACCTTCTGATCCAGATCAATCTGATACTGATACTGATACCTGATCAATATCTTCTGATCCAGAAGGTAAATAATTTCTCTCCTACTTGGTTGCAGAACACTTTCTACCTTCTTCCTGAAGCTCTAGATGTGTTGTTCTTGAGTTCTCTCGTTTTCTGCCCCATCAAAGGCATTTCCTTCTTTTAGAGTAATTACAGTGCCAGCTCTTTGGAAAGTAATTTTTTTTTCATCCTTTTTTATCAGCAATAACGAGAAATGTTATCATCCTACAAAATCATATTAAAATTATAAAAAATAAATTATAGGATTAATTTTCAGTATAACTATATGAGAGTGGCAGAAATAATGAGATGGAGACAGGGAGAAGAATCACCAATGGCCACATTTCAGGAAAAACCTCTTATTAGAGTTTAGTAATTATAGAATAGATTTTTTTAAGGAAGTGCTCAAAGAACTCCATTCTTGTGATTGTTAAAAAAAAACTGGAAAAATAATTAGACATGCTTTCGGAACCATTTTCTGCATTGTCTAAGGTAGGTGTGTCAGAAGTCTAATAAAACTTTCTGATGTCTCTATCCTTGACTTTCAAGTCAACCCAGTCCTTGTGCAATGAGGAAGGAAAACATAAATCAGACTGTTATCTGCTAATATAAGAGAGGCAATGTAGCACAATGTTTAAGAACAGCAGCTTTGGAGAAAGACACACCTGAATGTATTGTTGTTTTTATTATTGGGACAGCAAGTGTGTAGAGTTGAGATTATATATATATAAAAAATAGAACCAGATTATGGGCATTGGAAAAGACCTTAGAGATCATGGGATTCCAAGTGCCCCCATCGAAAGATAAGGAAATTGGAGACTCAGAAAGGAAAAATTATTTCAAGATCACATCTCTGGTCAGTGGCAGAGCCAGGGTTAAGACCTGCAACTCTTGACTCCTAGTATGAGGCAAACATTCACCACACCAACGGTCACACTGCACTTGGGGCATCATGACGATTTGCATTATGGAGTCTTGGCTGTGCTTGTGTGCCAGGACTGTCCCAGGGATGTCTGACTGGCCTGCCCTAGCACTTGGAGACCTGTGCACTGGCAAGGGCAGAGACCAAGAGCTGGAGGGTGCAGAAGAGTAGCCATCAGGAAATATTTCTTATGAGATAGACTTTGGGTTGCTTCTGCTTATCACATTATTATATTACCAACAAGCAGCCTGTGAAGGAACCCAAAGTAAATGCTGTCTGGGAAGACCTAGAACGTTATTCTTTGGGAGAAAATGTGACCGAAGACAGGAAATTGACTGTAGATTTTTAGTGTTTTATAATTTTGAATATATACTGATGCTAATTGGAGTTATTTCTAGCTGTGTGACATATTTATATGTGTGTGATTCCCTCCACCCCATCTACAAGGGATTTTCATAAGGGAGGAAGGCATCTGAAGGAAATTGGTAAAATTTGAAATTTGCTGGCAGCTTTTACTAGTTGAATTTGTCTCAAATCTCAAGGAAAACTACTACTAACAAAGTTAAAATGATGGATAAACTGAGAAAAATGTTTGCATGCTATGTATCAAACAAATATGTAATATTTTTAATTAATAAAAAACTACCATAAAAAAATAGCGAGGACAACCATCCCAATAGAAAAACATCTAAAAATATAAAAACAAGCAATTTACGAAAAGAGATATAAATGTTTAAAAAAAAAGAAGAAAAAAGTCTCTCATTATTAATCCAAAACATATAAGTTGAAACATTTTATCATTTTTACATAAAACTGGCAATGATTAAGAAAAACAGCACAATATCTAGTATTAGATGAGCTAGGGACTCTGGATTCTCTCTCATGGAATCAAAATTACCATAAATTTTAAGGCCCACCATTGTTTGATGTATTATTAAGGAAAAAAAGTCACCAATTAAACTATGACACAAGGCTATTTAGAATTTTATTTCATAGTTATTGTAAGCTATTTTCTGTATTTAGATAGACTTTAACCACTGATTATGCCTAACTATATGTATGAAGAAAATATAAGCAAAGTAAATTGTTTTAATGAGTAATTTTCTAAAACTTTTTCACAGAATTCAACACTTGTTAACCACTTGTCAACTTAGAGTATCAATATCCCTGTTTTTCTTCCACATAGACGTTGTTGTCTGTGCCATTGAAGGCTTTGAGGATGTAGCATTTCATAAAAGAATGCCCTGCTTATGTCTCTGGGATATTTTTCCAAACCATTGATGCCCATCCTGTGAGATTCAATGCTGACACTTTCTTGATCTTAAAGAAGGTATAGAAGTGTTTTCAGACAATAGCCAGCAGTTATAATTGCTGCTTGAAATGGCCTTTAAGTGGTTTTCTGGCTGGGATATTGCAGGATGGCATAGGCAGTGATTATCACATCACAATCTGCCACTTGGCTGACTGTGATTTTGATTTCAAAGATGTTAAAATGCAAAAACAAGAAATAGATTAAATGTGGAATTTGCAATTGTAGAAACATAAAATATTGCAGACTTCTTCACATTTGGCCATATGCACCCTAAAAAATTCTTTATGAGTTATGTACTTTTGACCCAGAAAATAAGCCTCTAGGGATTTACCCTAACATAGTTATTATGAGTGGGCAATTTTATGAAGATATTTGTTGTTTTTAAACGTAAAATTTTGAAATAACCCAGAGATGTCCATAGATGGAGAGTTGGTTAAGCAAAATAGAATGTATTCTTTTAGCATGCAGCCATTATGCCAAACCTGGTCATCCCTCTCTGTTCCAGAATGTGATGAGCTTCAGTGAGAACTGCATGTGCAGACATAAAATAAATGCCTGTGATGTTGTAAGAGTAAGGAGAAAGTCATAAAACAAGTTGTAGAGTCAATTACTAGTAGTTTTATTTTTCATTATGTTTTTAATTTTATATTACACTTATAGGTAGAATAAAAGAATAGTGCTTTTTCCCTTAATGTGTCCAAGCCAGCAGTAGAAAGAGTTTCAGGTTTACTGACATCATATTTACAGTGGACTGTCACAGATTATTCATTATATGGTATGCAGGCAAAGGAATAGATTTAAAAGCACTCAAGAGCATAGGAAGAGGCCACATGGAGCAGTTCAGGGAGTAGATTTTTAAATGTTTAAACAGTTTGGGGTACCTGTATATCCAAAGTACTGTGATGGGTGGGGTGCACCTTCACAGTACTTAAAGAGAGTAAAGGACATTGGTAAACAAAACGGTGTGGCAGCTCTGAGGAGGGAAACATTCATTCCAGCTTGGAGCTCAGTGGAGATGTTCTGGAGGAAGTGGAGTCTGAGTTAGGACAAGATTGGGAAAGTGTTGAGAACCCTGTTGAATTATAGGAGAAATCCACTTACACAAACTTATACAAGCCATATGCTTTTAAAAAGTGTTATTTCTAAAAGTGAACTACTTATTAAAGTATAACATACATATATAAAAGTGCACAAATCATAAATGTACTGCTTCAACTGCTTGATGGAGTTTTGAAAAGTGATCACACCCAGGTAGGAAACAAAATACTTACTAACTCTATGAGCTCCCACTATGCCCACTTCCAGTCACTGACCTGCTCAAGGGTAATCAGTATCCCTACTTCAAATTCCATAGACTAGGTTGCCCTGTTTTTCAACTTTATAGAGACAGAATATACTCTTTTGTGTCTGGTGTCTTTCATTCAATATCGCGTTTGTAAGTTTCATTCATGGTGTTTTTGGTAGATATACAGGCATACATCACTTAGTCACAGGGATCCCATTCTGAGAAATGTGTCGTTAGGCAGTTTTGTCATTGTGAGCATATTATGGAGTCACTTACACAAACTTATTACATCCCTAGGCTCTATGGTATAGCCTCTTGCTCCCAGGCTATAAACTTGTGCAACATGTTACTGTACCAAATACTGTAGGGCTGTTGTACCACAATGTTGATATGTTTGTGTATCTAGCATCTTTAAACATGGAAAAGGTACAGTAAAAATATGATACGAAAGATAAAAATGGTACACCTGTTTAGGGCACTTAGTATGAATGGAACTTGCAGGACTGGAAGTTGCTCTGGGTGAGTCAGTGGTTGAGTGTTGAGTGAATGCGAAGGCCCAGTTCACTACTGTCCTCTATTATAGATTTAGTAAACACTGTGCACTCAGTATACTAAATTTATTTAAAATTTCTTCTTTAATAAGTTAACCTTAGTTTACTATAACTTTTTTGCTTTATAAACTTTTTAATTTTTAAAAGTTTTTAACTCTTTTATAATAACACTTTGCTTAAAACACACACATTGTATAGCTGTACAAAATTTTTTTCTATATTCTTATTCTATAAGCTTTTTCTTTTTAATAAACTTTCTTTTTACATAGTAAACCCACAAATATACACATTAGTCCATGCCCAAACAGGGTCAAGAACGTCATTATCACTGTCTTCCACCTCTACATCTCGTCCCGCTGGAAAGTCTTCAGGGGCAGTAACACACATGGAGCTGTCATCTCCTATGATAACAATGCCTTCTTCTGGATATCTTTTGAAGAACATGCCTAAGGCTATTTCAAAGATTAGTTTTCTTTTTTATAAGTAGAAGAAATATACTTTAAATTATATAGTATATACACAAATACATAAATCAGTAACATAATCATTATCACTAAATATGAACTGTACATAATCGTATGCACTACTTTTATATGACTGACACTGCAGTAGGTTTTCTTATACCAGCACCACCATAAAAACATGAATAATGCATTGTGCTTTGATGTTATGACAGCTATGAAGTTACTAGGCAGTAGAAATTTTCAGCTTCATTATAATCTTAGGGGACCACTGTCATATATGCCGTCCATCGTTGACCAAAACATTATTATATGGCACATGACTATAGTTGCAAACTATGCTGTGGTATAGACTTAACCTCATAAAGGTCATAAAAGTACATTAATCATCTTTGTAATCTCAATGTATACTCCATGTTGGCTCAGAATTGGCATAAAGTTTGCAAAATGCATGGATGGAAGGCTGAAAGAAATTAATTTTCTGAGCTGCAAAGCAGAGAAATGCATTCAACCAACAGCTGTCAGGACCTAGGGTGTTTCTGACACTGGACGAGGCTCTGGTGGTATGGAAATGCGCACAAGAAGGTTCCTTGTTTTATGGAACTCACATTCTGTTTGGACAGAAGTAAAAATATTCCCAAACAACACAGGTCTGCAGATCATGGTCTGTTTTGGTAAATAATAGTTTGATATTGCAGATGCTATCTCTAATAAAGCTGCATGAAGACAGTATTAATTGGATGATCATTTTTTCTGTTGAGGACCTGAAAGATTTTTAGACCTGGAAAGAGCGTTAGAGAACATCAAGTCCCATATAGAGGTCTTCTCACTCTGGTTATCAGCCATCGTGAACAAACCAAGGAATTTCCAAGCCCATTTAGGGATAAAAGAAATACAACACTGATGATTCTTGAAGTTTCTTGGAATTTTAGCCAAGTATTCAGAGCAGTCTGTCCACTTGCTTAAGCAGGACTTTGAGGTCCCTTGTCTGTGTAATGGAATATGCGGTTTTGTAAATCACTATGTTACCTTGTTCAGAGTAAAAATAAAAGAGGGATTGTTTGATCACAGTAAACTTAAATGCCATCTTTTCTGAAGTGAGTAAATATTAAGGTATCATTAGGTATGATATCTTTAATTGTATTGCATGACTTACATCTTAGCAAAATGAAAGCTATATAAACATGTTTATCCTTTGGAAGCATTTTGAAAATGTAGTAGAAAAATATCTTCCTAAAATGGGTATAATTCATCGTTGTAGAGACTAAAAACTCTTGGCTGGGCATGGTGGCTCACACCTGTAATCCTGGCACTTTGGGAGGCCAAGGTGGGCAGATTGCCCGAACTCAGGAGTTCGAGACCAGCCTGGCCAACATGGTGAAACCCCACCTCTACTAAAATACAGAAAATTAGGCATGGCAGCGGGCGCCTATAGCCCTAGCTACTCAGGAGACTGAGGCAGGAGAATCGCTTGAACCCGGGAGGTGGAAGTTACAGTGAGCCAAGACTGCACCGCTGTACAGAGTGACAGCCTGGGTGACAGAGACTCCATCTCAAAAAAAAAAAAAAAAAAAAAAAAAAATGCACACTACTCCTGTGTTACCAAACGTACCAAAACAAAAACAGCAGCATATCAAATAAGAAGTAAATGTGGCCATTAATCCTCTCCTGCACAGGTAACTACTCTTTTCCCATCATAGAAGTAGGCAACTACTGTTAACTGTTACATGTATACATCCACAGAACTTTTTAAAAAATATATAAAATACATCATGTTTGTGTAAGAGTGCATGTAACATGTGAAGTTTAAAGACTAATGATAAACAGCTGCAAATAAAAAATGTTCTCAGCACTCAGTATCGTAACTAAATTACTAAGAAACAGCACAGTAGCAACCCCTGGATTCCCTCAGTGATTGTATTTCTCTCCCCTTCCCAGAGGCAGCCACTATCTTGAAGTTTCTAAATAATTCTTTGGGTTGGTGTTTAATTTTTATATATGCAAACATAAGAAAAAAATATAAATACACACTTATGTTTGTTTTACCTGTTTTATGTACTACCTAAAAATGTGTGGGTATATATATCAGTGCTCTCTCCATAAACTTGATATGCAAATTGTATGCAACCAAACAGGTTAATTTTACATAATGGAATTATTTTGTATCTGATTTTTCCCTTATAATTATGTTTTTGAGATTCAGTCATTTTGAAGCATGTAGGATATTCATTGTATGAGCATGCCACAATTTATCCATTTTATCAGTTCTCTAGTTGACTGAAATTTGAGTTGTTTCTTTTTTTTTTTTTTTTTTTTTTTTTTTGAGACTGAGTCTGGCTCTGTCGCCCAGGCTGGAGTGCAGTGGCCGGATCTCAGCTCACTGCAAGCTCCGCCTCCCGGGTTTACGCCATTCTCCTGCCTCAGCCTCCGGAGTAGCTGGGACCACAGGCGCCCGCCACCTCGCCCGGCTAGTTTTTTGTATTTTTTTAGTAGAGACGGGGTTTCACCGTGTTAGCCAGGATAGTCTCGATCTCCTGACCTTGTGATCCGCCCGTCTCAGCCTCCCAAAGTGCTGGGATTACAGGCTTGAGCCACCGCGCCCGGCGAGTTGTTTCTTTTTTGTTGTTGTTTTTAATTAAGGCTTTGCTCCTTATGAGAGAAGCACCTGGGTGAGGAGTGGGAAGCTGATTCCTTTCTCTACCCAGGGGCTTCTTCCTGTCATATTCCCTGCCCTGGTCTTCTGGGGAGAACTCAGTGGACCCTCATGGAAGAGAGCTTGCTACTGAGTACAAAGCCCTCTGTGTTTGGGGCCCCCAGCCATTCCAGACTGGGGTGTCAGCGCACATTTGGCCTCCAACAATTTCTTAAAATTGTAGCTGATTTTGTCTTGCTCCCTCTTGGGGTGGGTGGCCCACCTTCGGGTGAGCTAGTTTGAACATCTCTTTTCTTCCTAGAGGAGCCTGTCCCTCCTTGGAATTCATTCTTTTTATTTGCAGTATGCCCTCAACTCTCAGCTCTCTGATAGGGTTAAGGAAACTTAACAATTTTATAGTTTTTTTCTCATTGTTCAGTGGGAACAGCACTCTTTCCTGCTTTCTAAATCATATGCAGAAGCAGCAGCTCCATTTTCTAGCATTTTGGTTCTATTAATTTGCTTTTCATTGCATACGTTAGATACGTATTTTATTATATAGATAATGTTTATCTGGACTGTCACGTATATTTACCAATGCTTGATGACTTTCTTGCATCTCAGACTGTTCGGTGTTATTTTGCATCTTTTTGAAGTTTTCTCTTGAAGTTTGTCTACTGAGAGTCTGTGGGCGAGTGTCTTTATTAAAATGGCTTACTTCCTGACAGATAATTTTGTTGTCTCTTTCAGGGGCTGGCAGACTGCGGCCATGTGGGCCAAATCTGGCCTGAGGCCTGTTTTTGTACAGCCCCAAGCTAAGCATGGTAAAGTGTTACTTTTACTATTTTTAAAGTGGTATTTAAAAACAAATCCACAACCACCCAACAAAAAGAAGAATATGTTACAGAGATTGGCCTGCAAAACCTTAAATATTTACTATTTGGCCCTTTGCAGAAAATATACTAATTCTTGGTCATATTCTATATTAATAGTTACTCTCTCAGCATTTTAAAGATATTTAAAGATATTGCCTCTCTACACATCTGTCTGTGTTCTTCTGATGAGTGAATGTTGAATATTTTCATTTTATCTTCCATTTCTCTGAACCTCTTTTTACATCTACATTTACAACATTTCCTCTGCATTCTGTGTGCTATTTCTGATCCATCTCACTAACTATCTGTTTAGCTGTATCTATATCATCTGTTGAGCCTGTCCATGGACTTTCAATTAATACGTATTTCATTTCTGCAAGTTTGCTTTTTGTTCTTGTTCAACTCTGTTTAGTCAATTTTTATAGCCTCTTGACCTTTCCTTATATTTTCAGTCTCTTTTCATTCACTTAAAAATAATATGCCTATTAATTTTATATTCTCTTAATACCATCAGGCGTTTCCTATTTGATTCTGTATTTTGTTTTTTCCAAGTCTCACCATGCAGGCTTGTATTTTTCTGTGTTTAATGAATTTAGTTGAGTTCATGTTCTTTAGAACTTTGTCCATGAGAATTTCTCGACGCAGATATGTTATAGAGTTCTCCTTCTAGGGAATATGGATTTGCTTCTGCTGAAAGCCTTGATGCACTAACCCAGGACCACTTTAAAAATTATCTGGGGAGTGAGGTGTTATGTGTTACCCCAAAGGGTCAACTTAAGTCCCATCCATGTAAATCTGTGCCTGTGGTGGGGAGTACCCAAAGGAGATCATTTTTCTTTCTCTGTCACAGGTAGCCAAAACCCAAAATGCTAACTCTCCTGTAGGACAGGTTTTTGTTTGTTTGTTTGTTTGTTTAAATTTCAGAGTAGCCCTTCTGGGGCTTCAGCTTCACACCAGTTCCCTTTTTTATGCTCCTATCTACTGACCCCCAGGCTTTGTCTTCTTGCCCCCATGGGTCTGGCTCAAGGCCACTAGGAGTAGTAGACGCCCTCAGGGCAATGGCCCTTCAGTTTTAGCTTACCTGTGTGGAGTCATACTATCTCCTTGCCTTTTATCCTACTCAGACATGTTTTACAAGAGATGTTTAATATTTTCTCCAACATTTTTAGGTGTTTAATTTAGTTTCTTTACCCATCTAGTATAGGAATGGATAAACCAAATCCTTTTGTATTTACCTGTTTATAATATGTATGCTTTTATTCTTCTCAAAAAGGATAAAGCTATTTGATCCTTTAAAAATACAATATGGCATGATTGAAAGAAGATGGGATTTGGAATTAGAAGATTCTGCATTGCCATTTACTCACTTTGTATCCTCTGGGACCCAATATTCTGGTCTATAAAGTGGAAATATAATCTTTGTTCTACCCATCTCATGATGTATTATAAGAAAAATAAAATAATTTATCTCTCTGAATATAATCATAAATAATCAAGTGCTCTATAAATGTATAGTATTGTTTTTAATGAATGATGCTAAGGATAAACATTATAGGTACCTAATACCGAAGGATGTTTTAAAAAGGTAATGAATACAAATTTTCTTACGATACTGCATTTATTTCCCTTTTGCTCGATGCCGACAAAATAAAGATCTGAGAGTTGTTTCTTTTTTTTTTTTTTCTCGTACAGGGAGTCTCGCTCTGATGCCCAGGCTGGAGTGCAGTGGTGCAGTCTCAGCTCACTGCAACCTCTGCGTCCCAGGTTCAGGCAGTTCTCCTGCCGCAGCCTCCCAAGTAGCTGGGATTACAGACACCACCACCATGCCCAGCTAATTTTTGTATTTTTAATAGAGACAGGGTTTTGCCATGTTGGCCAGGCTGGTCTCTAACTCCTGACCTCAGGTAATCCTCCCGCCTCAGCCTCCCAAAGTGCTGGGATTACAGGCATGAGCCACTGCACCTGGCCAGATCTGAGAGCTTTTATGGTCACCCTGGCTTGACTTAAGTCAGTATAATGAATAACAGCTTAGTATACCTACTGAAATTGCAGTCAGATGTGTTGGCCTTGGATATTGTGTATATGTGTATGTGTGTTTGGCAGCATCAGTGAAACCCTTGGTGGTGATTCCTTTTTGGCATATCTGAATTACTGGCCTATTCTTGTAGTTCTTTTGTATGTTGGTAGCTTGTTTCATATGAGTCAATGGGTCTGTCTTATAGGACGTCTGAGGAATTGAATGTATTTGCCTCCTTGTTACATCATCACTGAAGTCTCAGGGTTGGAAAGGACCTTAGGTCATCTAGTTCGTCTAATTCCTACACCCACTGTAGCTCAACACTTGATCCCCCTCCTGTGTACTGGTTCAGTGGCTATCTAATTTAGGTTTACTTTTCTCCAGTGAAAAGGAAACTACCTTATTGTTTTTGGAAACAGTGGAGTCTACTTAACTGTTTGATCATTTCTTTTTCTGGATCCAAATGTCTCCCTTTAACTGTTACCCACTGTTTCTTTCCCATCCTGCCCTTGGACCTCAGACACAAGGCTGAACAACTCCCACAGATATTTAAATATTTGAAAGCAAATATCATGTTGTCACTTGATTCTTTTTAATGTAAAGAAAAATCTCAAGTTCCTACAGTTCCTTGTAAAACCTATTTTCGAGTTGTCTCACTTTCTTTTTAGCATAAAATGTGTCCAGTATGGACTTAGCTCGTTAACTCATTTAATCCTCACGTCAGTCCAAATTGGATAGATGCTACGATTATCCCCCACATTACAGATAAGAAAGCTAGACCTTCCAGAGGCTGAGAAAATTGCTCGAAGCTACACTGCTAGTAAGGAACAGAGCTGGAATTCAAACTGTGTTCTCCCTGATTCCAGAAACCAGACCTCGGTTGCCTTTACTATTTGCCTCTATTCCTTAACATTTTTCCTTCAAGTTACTACCCAGATGTGATATTCAAAGTGTGGACTCACCAAGTAGAATATAGTGGAGTTTTCAGCCCTTGCCATCTGAAGGGTTATCTGAAATCAAGCAGCAAACAGACTTCCTGTGAGGACATGGCTTCTTATAGTATATGTAGTTTTTACTTAAAATTTTCAAATTAATAACCAATGTTTGGGAAAAATGGAGATGTTACATAGAAATCCAGATTTGCAGCTTCTCTGGAAAAAAAAAAAAAAAAAACCATTGGCCATCATTCCTGAAAAGCAAGAATCACCAGGAGCTGAGCAGCTGCTCCATCTAAAGATAGGGCCTGCATTCACCAGTTACATTGTGTCTTCTTGACTTGCTCCCTGCATTTATAGACCCTGTAGCCATCTGAGGCCATGAACCCAGCATCTAGGTATCATGTTTTATGTGTGTAACTTGAAGACACATTGGCTCTCTGGGCTGCTACATCACTATTATTTTGATTTGGTGGTCATGAGCCTCTAAAATTGCTTTCTAAGTATGCTGCTAAGATAAGCTTCCATCTCCTATGCTTATTTGATAGGCTTTGTGCATCAGTAAATGTAGAGGTGGGTTTTTATCCATCTATCCCATTAAATTTTGTTTGGTTACATCAACCCATCTTTTCAGCTACTTAAAATTTTACGTCTTTTTATATCCTGATTTAGTTATCCACCATATTAGTTATTATTCTTAAGCTTAGGTGCACTACAAATAACAGAAAATCCAAGTAATAGTGACTTAAACCCAGTAGAAGTTTCCCTCTCATGAAAATGAACCATAGAATTTTACTCTCCAGTATTATTCCAGCAGCTTCGTGATGTTCAACGACCCAGGCTTGTCTTAATATTCTTCCTCCTCCATCCCCAATGCACATTCTAGGGCTGCCCAAGCTGCCCCCTGGGACTAGTAAGAAGTCACATGTTAATATTGTCACACTTGCCTTTTGTCAGCACCTAGACCAGCACTGAGCTACAAAGGAGGCTGGAACATGCTGATTTTTTTCAAGATGTCCATGTGCCCAGGTAAATACGTGCTCTATTGAAGAAAGATATTGCATGAGCACTAGCAGCCCTGTCTCCAGTTTTTGTCATCTATAAATATGATGATGGTGGCATCCATGTTTACTTTAAAAGCATGACGACAGGCCTGAGAGCGGAACTCTATGACATGTTGCTGTAGACTTACCTTCAGGTATCTTAAGTAGTACAACAGTAAGAGTTTGACAAGAAGACAAAAAATATTCTGGGTATAATTTGGTAAATATTCCAAGATTAGAGAAAGACAAATTAGATTATGCGAGTAGTACTGTTTCTTCTAATAGGGGAACTCCCAGTGGTCTTCTGTACCTTCACACAATTACAAAGAGTTTCTTCCTTATGCATTGGGTAGATATCTACACAGTAGGCCTCATGCTGCCAAAATTAGGTCAGAAATGCAGTGAGTTATTAGAAAATTAGTAGGTCTTTTCTACTTTTAAGTCACCACGATACTTCCCTGATCATGTTTGTTTTCTTGACACAAGTTAGAAGTTTTCAGTCACTTTTATGTTCCTTTTGGAGCTGTTTCTACCGTCTTTCTTACTCAGGATTCTTCCCCCTCCCCCAGTTGGCTGGGAATCCAGGACCCCTTTTCTCTGCCCCTCTCAACAACAAGCACCCATGCCCTTAACTAAGGTTAAACCAGAGTCTCTGGTCCATAGTTTCTGACCTTTTCAGAGGCAATAGTAGTAGGAATCCTATCTATTATCTCTGATTTGACGTATTCCTAGAGGCAGACAGACCCCACCAAATCCCGCGGTGGAAGAGCTCATTACCCACTCCTGCTGTCTGCCTGCTACGTCAGATTATCTATTTTGAGGTTTCTGGATTCCAACCTAGACGACACAAGAAGTATCAACCAGCTTTTCTTCCTTTGCATTTCTGAGGGCCTCTGGGCCACAGAACACCTCACTGGACCTTGCCTTCCTAGAGATCAATCTCCAGAGAGGTTAGGTCAGCAAGAAAATTCATCTGAGTGTTTCCTAGGGACTTTGTTAGCAATTATGTAAAATACTAGAAGTTGAGGTCTGGTTTTCTCCCTTGTATCTCAGAGAATTATGGAGCATGTTGTTGGAAGAGTTTTCAGCCCTAAGAAAACATATACATCTAGCCTGGAAGGTGAAGACTGTGGTTCTGGACACGTAAGTGTGTTTTACGGGTGACCAGTGTAGAAGCCCAGTAAGGATTTATGTATTCATATACTCTCTTGCCCCCATCTCTCCCCGGTTCTACCTTCCTCCCCGCCTTCCTCTATTTCTCTCTCTTCAAGCGTGTGTGTGTGTGTGTGTGTGTGTGTGTGTGTGTGTGTGTGTGTAAAGGCAAAGTGTTTCTACACCTTATATTTCTGAGGTGGTATTACAGCAATTCTTGACAACTGCAGAATTGCCAAATTTGCAGGTAACCAACATTTTAAAAAAAGACATAGTTGAATTTCCCATTGAATTGCTTTCCTTTATTTTGCTTTTTAAATGCAGTTCCTACCAAGCAAATTTATTCTAAGGTTTTATCAGATTATAAGATAAGAAAGGACATTAAGTTGTCATACGAATATCTAATATAACTTACACAAACAGGTTCAGGTCCTTTCAAGCCCAGTTTCTCCTTCAAGTTGTCTTTAACTTCCCCCCAAATTCTGATCATTCTGATAACCTAATCATTTTATCTGTCCTCTTTTCCTTTTGTGGAGTGAGAAGAATAAATGAGGAGACTGGATTGTTCAGATGAGTTTCAGGACACAGTATATATGCCAGGAGGGCAGAGAATGGGAACAGCTACTGTACAATAAATGCCTGCTATGTGGTAGGCATGTTATGGACATTACGCAGCATATTTGATCCTTACAATTCACTGAAAATGAAAAGTAGTTTTTGACATCTTAGTTTATATATGGCCAAATGGAGGCTCAGAAAGTTTAATTAATTTGTCTATAGTTTACACATCTAGTAAGTGACAAAGATGATATGAAAACCTACTCTGGTGGACCTCAGAGTTCATCTTCCTTCCACTAAAGCACACTGCTCTGTAAAGGGCAGGCACATGTCATCAAATGAAGGGACATTGCCCACCACTGCTGGGACTCGCTAGAGGATGCCTTGATTACCAGACTGAGGAATTCAGAATTGATCCTGTAAGCACGTGCTTTTTCCTGTTAATAAAAAAAAAAAGTTCGTGAAACAGTGTTATAAAAGATGTAACTACCCTCATTACAGACACATTCTTCCAGTCCAACTTATGTTGGGTGAGGAATTTTTTCCCAATACGAGTCACTGACCCACAGTAAAAAATTAATCAAGGGCTATATGGAAGAAAAATAGTGCATTGTGATTTTAAAAGTAAACATAAGCACTTGAATAATCTTTAAAATGAGAGCAGGACCTATAAAACATTACTTATTAGCTACTGTACAACCAGCATTTGTTGTGGTTGTATAATATGTGCATTCACAGATGTGATTTCATTATGTTGAAAGTTAAAAGAAATGGGGGAAAAGAGAAAGAAAGGTTGATAGAAAGAGAAGTGAAAGAAGTCATTATAGATGTAAGGTGAAAGTAGATAATTAGCCCCATAGAGTAGGATAAAGGAGAGGTTGGATAAAGATGGAGAGGAAAAGGTGGAGGCACAAAGGAGTAGTAGAAAAATATGCACATGGAAAATGCAGTATATACACACCATGGAATATTATGTAGCCATAAAAATCATGGTCATGTCTTTTGCAAGAACATGGATGAAGCTGGAGGATATCATCCTTACTGAACTAATGCAGAAACAGAAAACCAAATACTGCCTGTTCTCATTTATAAGTGGGGGCTAAATAATAAGAACTTATGAACACAAGGCAACAACAGACAACTGGGGTCTACTTGAGGGGGAGGGTGAGAGGAAGGAGAGGAGCAGAAAAGATAACATTGAGCATTCAGCTTAATACCTGGTTGATGTAATAATATGTACAACAAACCCCCATGACACATGTCTGTCTAAAAAACTTTCACATGTACCCCCAAACCTAAAATAAAAAAAAGTTTAATAAAAATAAAAAGCAATAGCTAGAAAGCAAATAAAACCTTTGAATTTTATTAACACAAAAAAAGGAGGAAAATATGCACATGTAGAGAAGAGAGAAAGAAAAGGAAAGTTTTCCTGAAGTACCACTCCTTAGCCTCCTGTTCAGCTGGGCTGTTGGTTTTGTATTATTGTAAAAAGGAAGTGTCAATCTTATTTAAAATAAATATGGTAGTTTATTTCTATCAACTGGGATAAAGAGCATAATTTCTACTCTGGTTATCTAGTATAGGTATCTCTCTTCAATACCTGAAGAATTCTGTGTTTTAGTGGAGCATCAAAGAGGGGGCATTTACATTAAATAAATATTATAGATGAAGTGTACAGATCTGATTTAGCAGTTTAAGTATAAGCCTTTACTTACTAAACCAGGAAATAAGATTATTTGCATATAGTTCATTTATAGTACTAATTAAGTTGATGTCATTACACTGCTTTTGTACATGCACACATACTCTCTACTAATTAAAAGCAAGCTGACCTTAACAATGATAGAATACTGAACAAAATTCAAATTAAAGCAAAAGCATTAATAGGGATAAAGTCAGATATTATTATTTACAGGGATAATCCACTAAGAAGATGCTCCAGTCATGATTGTGCTGTACTTACATGGTAGATCTTAAATAAAAAAAGGAAACCTAGTAGACTCACTATGAAACTTTTAGAAATCTATAGTTATAGTAGGAGATGTTAGCACACCTTCATCGGAGATAAGTAGATCAAGCAAAGTAAATCATTTGAAGGATGCAGAAAATTTGAACAACATATTTACTAAGTTTATGTATAGAGAGAGCGTGGGGTCAGCAAGGTGGCAAGGTAGGTTTCTTCTCCCATCCCTTGGCAACTGGTTGCCCTTTCTGTTTGTCCTGCTTACCACTGGCACCTAGAAAGGGGTGTGTGTGTGTGTGTGTGTGTGTGTGTAACTCTTCTCACTTCTGTATCTTTTAACCATCATTAGCATTAAGCCTTACTAACTCTTCAAACTCTTCCTATTAAATATATCTTCCCTCCTTCTCTTTCATCTCCTCCCACTGAAATGGCATTAGACTAGGCCAATACTAGAATTTTTTTAAATGATTTTTCTTCTTAACTTCTTCCCTCTAGTGTCTTATACTCTGATTACAAAATCACCTTGCTTAAGAATCTAATATGATTTCTCATTACACCTGTTAGTCTGGTCATATATGAATTCCAATACTTGCCTCACCATAGGTGTCTGTTCCAGTTACTTTTGCTGTATAAACAACTGCCCAGAACCTAAGTGCCATAAAACAAACAATTTTTTATGCTCACAGATTCTGTGGGTCAGGAATTTGGACAGAGCATAGAGGGGATGACTTATCTTTGATCTGCAGTATCTGGGATCTTAGAGAATACTCAAGAGCTTGGGATAATTTGATGGCTGGCGCAGTCTGGCACCATCTTCACTCACATGTCAGACAGTTGGTTCTGACTCTCCACAGGGACCTCATCTGGAATGTTGACTGGAGCACCTCCATGTGGCCTCTCTGTATTGTCTGTCCACCTGGCTGGTTTGGAATTCCCTACAGCATGGTGGCTAGGCCCCTGATATGGTTTGGCTGTGTCCCCACCCAAATCTCATCTTGAAGTGTAGCTCCCATAATGCCCACATGTCATGAGAGGGACCTGGTGGGAGGTAATTGATCATGGGGGCCGGTTTTTCCCATGCTGTTCTCATGAGAGTGAGTAAGTCTCATGAGGTCTCATGGTTTTATAAAGGACAGTTCCCCTGCACATGCTCTCTTGCCTGCTGCCATGTAAGACATGCCTTTGCTCCTCCTTCACCTTCTGTTGTGACTGTGAGGCCTTTCCAGCCATGTGAAACTGTGAGTCCATTAAACCTCTTTTTCTTTATAAATTACCCAGTCTTGGGTATTTCTTCATAGCAGTATGAAAATAGGCTAATACAGCCCCAAGAGTGAGCACAATGAGACAGCA
This sequence comes from Papio anubis, assembly GCF_008728515.1. NCBI lineage: Eukaryota > Metazoa > Chordata > Mammalia > Primates > Cercopithecidae > Papio > Papio anubis. The sequence goes on from NC_044978.1 coordinate 47,904,282, forward strand.
AGCTATTTTTATGACCTAACCCTCAGAAGTTACAGAACATCACTTTGCCATATCATATTGGCAAAGGAAGTCACAAAGTTCTGCTCAGTCAGGTGGGAGGAGAGGGCTGTAGACCTCACCTCTTTATGGGAGGAATGTCTTTATCACATTGTAAGAAGGATGTATAAGATGGGAGATACTGTGATGACATATTTGTCAAATACAATCTACCACACTGTCCAACCCAAATTTTGACAAAGTGAATCTTTATTTCACCATCATTTCACCTCTTTGTTCTCTAGCCTTATTCCTAACTATGCACTCTAGTTCATGTGACCTCTGTACTAGAATTGTCTGTGAGATGCTTCTCTGCTGATCAGAAGCCTACACGTCCTTTAGGACCAACTCAATTCCCAGGCTTTCGAGAGCAGACTTAGTGGGGGATAAAAGGTATTTCTCTGTTATTTTGAAGGTCCATTTTGTTTCCATGGTTGGCATAATTTAAGAGACTGTTAGAGTTAAAATAGTTACTGATACTATTTTTAAAATGTTATAACCCTAGTATTTACCTTTGTGTTGAATTAATCTGTTTGCCCTGCAGATTTCCTCTTTTAAAAAGGGTAAAACTCTTTATTTGGTTTTGTTTCCTGAGAAAAAGTTATATCCTATATATTCTTCATCTTTCAGAATATGTAACTTGAACAGATATTTTGGAATATATAATATTGCTACAAATCCAGGTGAATTATAAGAAAATGTTTTCAGTTATTTGGGAGAAGGTGATAGTACTCAAAGTCATGGAAACAGTTATCTGCTAAGCCGATGTTGTCATTAAAATGATCAACATTCAAGAGTACTGAATGGTGTTTGTTTGTTATTTATTTCTGGTTTGTGTCTAGGAATGAAATGGGTGTATTATATTTGAATATGTGTTCTACTTAAATTTAAATATCATGGTTGAAATTAGGGACAGTATTACCCACACCACATTAAACTATTAAGAAATAGAAATTAGGTGTATATGTACAGACGTAGGATTGGGGGGCAGGGGTATAAAATCTGTTAACTTGATTTTCTTTTGCATTTCCAAAGAGCATAATTTTAATCTTTGTTCAGTCTTCATTTATGCATATTTTAGTAAAGCTTTATTCAGTTGCCTTTGTAGTTTTCATAGATGCCCAAAAAGGAATCTGAGTCATGTGAGGGATTTGAACCATGTAGCTTTGTGCATATTCCTGTGAATCATGTGTACACTTTCTGCCACTCTGACCAGAGGGCTTTACAACCAACATTGCGGCTGTTCTCAGGGTTTTGTTTTTGTTTTTGTTTTTGTTTGCCTTTGGGGAAAAAAAGAAGGGAAAAACGGATTGTCTTCCTGTGACATCAGTTTCCTGCTGATCAGGGTCCTCATTTTGCCCTCACACTCACGCGTTTTTATGATGCTCTGTGTTAATCTGGTTCAACACCTCCTGTGACTTCAGCTTTATAATTTCCAAACAAGGTAGAGCCAGCATCCCTTACTAAAACCAACACCACCAGCATGTACATCAAACCTGTAGATAGTTCTGAGCCAGAGTAGAGAAGGAAGAGTAGGAGGGCAGGAGAAAAACGGGTTTAATTTGAGATTGTGCTGTTGAGCCCAATGCATTTCCAGTGAGAGTCATTCGATTCATTTTTTGAGTATGGTTATTGATGATGTTTTTCCTGTTAGGGGAAAAAAGTCATTATCTAAAAATCCTATTTCCTAGTTATACAAATGCCGAATAATTGGCTCTCTCTGTGTGCTTTTTGGGTTTCTGGGAAATCGCCCTGTGGTTGGAGGGGGAAATGATGTTGTACTGTTATTTGGTTCTCCATCTGTGATGAGCCCTTCTGACAGTTCGTTTGGAGTATGCCTTTCATGGCAGTGTCTTAAAAGTCAGAAAACATGGGATAAACTTGTTTGGGGACAATATAATTAAATATCTACAGAGGGTCTAAAAAGGTTTGAAAACACAAAGTGGTATATGATTATATTTACTATACATATATTTTCTCAGATTAGCTATTATACCTGCTGTTTTAAATGTAGAGTCCCTTCACCCGAAGATGGAAGAAGAAATATATTGGGCATGATACTTATAAATGTAACTAACATACTATGTAAAACATAATTTTATCCTGTGTTTCTTGACCCTGCTATATTAGGCTACGTTTCTTCTTTCTGCTCTGAGGTAGAAAGGCAGGATTAGGAGCACATTGAGGGCTGCAGACTGTCATAAAATCATTCGTCTCAGGAAATGAAGACCAGAACAGTCAGGAAATGCAAGGAAAACCAGTAATGGTGCATATGACTATTGAACAGGAACTGAATTGAATCCCTCAGTCATCTTGTGGATTGGTTTCAGAATTATGTTGTTGTTTCCAGGAAACATGGTCCATAACATTTATAGTCATGACGCAGGAATCACTATTTAATCCCTCAGTTATTATGTATGTTGCCTTTAGGCTTTTTTCCAAAGAAAAATAAGCCTTCAGGGAATTTGGCCAATAACATGTATAACTACTTTGGATCATTTTAGTCCCTTTTCTCTGAAGGGTTCAGAACAGCAGAGGAACTCAGAGCTCAAATTATTGCACTGCAGTAGTGCCTCTTGCCCATGTGTTGTGACTGTTCAATTAACCTAAATGGCCAAACTGAAGCATGCTTTTGGGAAGCTGACTGCGTTTGCTTTCTTTGATACAAACACATAATTATACTTTGACAATGAAACAGTATTGAATGCAGAGTGACCATAAAGTTCTGAGAGCCCTAGGGCACAAGTGGAACAGTTTACGGTTTTGAAAATTAAACTGAATTCTCCGCAGGGTGTAAACAAAACAACTAAAACCTTTCCTATTCTGTTGATATTGAATGGGGGTGTATGCAGGCACTGTTCAAGGAATCTGAGTAAGTTGTTCTTTAAACATACATGAAAAGTGTCTATCTCTAAAGGAATAACTGTTTTTAAAAGTCTGTCAGTTCTCTAAGTATAGGTAGGTACACACACGTGTATTTACATACACACATTAAAGAACAGTTCAATTATTATTTTTCTGTTCTAAAATATTGTGGACCTCACAGACCTCTATTTTGTCTTTGCCTATATTTTTATATTCCTTTAACCAGTATTCAGGGGTTTTTTGCCAATAATTTTTGGAAGATAAAAATGCAACTGTTTTAATAGGGAAATTTTGTAGATGTAAAGCTGCCAAACACGAAACACATGAAATCCGCCCATGCTGAGATTTGGTTTGCAGTGCTGTTTTCTTGCCCCTGTCCGATGGAAGCACCGGTCTTTAGTCTTCCATTTTGGACAGTGTGAGTTTCCTTTTGCCTCACTTATTTCCTGCTCTCTGTCAGTAGCATAAGAAGCCCTCTTCTGTGTTCTCTGCTTCGAGTGAGTTGCTTGGCAGATGAAATTAAGATGGAGCACTGAGAAACCACGGAAAACGGATAGAGAAAATTTACCTAGCTTAAAGCAACAGTTCAACTAACATCTAAAGGCTATTTATTTCAATAACTGATAGGGTTGTTTGTAAAATGGAATTGTCCCAGTGCAGACATGTCCTTAGCCCTGGACTTCTTTTCAGAAATTTGAGCGGTACTGATGTTATGGCGATAATGGCTGCTTGCATCTGACAGTGACAGTGTCCATCCATACTGGCCACTTATCCAAGGGTAACATTTTAGAAGTCCTGCTGCTCCGCAATGGTGAGAACCGCACTGGACATGTGATCCAGTAAGCAGGTCACTCCACCCAGAGCCATACCTGCAGGTCTCATTTAGCAATCAGACTTCTCACATTCGGCCCACCAGCTGTTCCTTCTTTGTGGTAGCCCTCCTGCTTCTGGAATTCCTACTAATTTCCTGTCTCAGCCTCACTGTACCTTTGCCTCCAGTGGTGCCTTCCCTGCGGGACATGTGCAGCTCCAGAATCCTAATATCTCCAATTACTGTCATTCTGTCTTGAGGACTGATTCTAAAGCTCCGTAGAGCTAAGTTTAGATGGTAACAGCTGACACATTTTCCCCTTGCCCTTTCTCACACAAATCTAATTAATATCCTCAGAGGCTCATTTAGAGACAGAAAAGAATAAAAAAGGATGCAACTTCAGCTAAGCACTTGATTTTTCACAGGAATGGACTTTTCCTAGGAGACGTTGTTGAAAGGGGGTATGTTTGAGAAAAATAAGGAATATAAAATGAAACTAATTAAGAAATTAGAAGACGTGTTTTAAGCACTCACATCACTGCATTTTGACAGTGAGGAAAGAAAATTTAAACTGATTTTCAGCATTGGATTGGGTGAGGAGCCAGTATTGGATTGGGTGAGGAAAACACAGTGGCTAGAATGCAGACAGGTGATTGCAAATTGGATGATGAGCCGGAGATTTTGTTTCATATTTGTCATTGTAAAAAATACAAACAAAATAGTAATAGACTGGATGAGAAATTAGTGTAGGAAAAGGAGAACAGACGAATTTCAGAGCTTACAAGAAGAGGCAGTGGGATTTTGTGAATGATTATGAAGAGATTGATTTTGCAGCTGCAGGTAAATCTTCCTGTCACTGCTGACTACTCTGGCTTCCCTGGGAAGAGATTTTCTTTCAAGAGCAAGTAGTTTTTACTTTTTTGTTTGTTTAAATACTAAGTAGATTTTTTTTTTAATGAGGAATTTTTGCCACTTTTCAGCATAATGCACACTGGCTCTTGGAGAATAGTGTCTGTCTTACAATTTTAAACAACATTTATGGAGTCCTGACTATGCTTTTTGTGCTTTATTTCACATGGTCATCGTAGCAATGCTATGAACTCCTTACTGCTTTTACTGCCATTTACTTATAAGAGAACAGGAGGGTTAGCAATTTACCCCAAGTCTCACAGGCATTCTGGCTCCAGGGCCTGGAGTTCTGCCTGCTACCACACAGTGTTAGGACATAAATGCCAGACATGAAATCTGTCTGTAACAGTCCTGCTAGGAGGTGTTACTGGCCCCATTTTTCAGATAAGGAAACTTCATGAAGTAAATAAGTGGTAGGATTTAAAGTGAGGTCTGTCTGACCTCCCTCCAAATCATTCTTTCCATTGCTGTAGTGCTCAGCCAATCTTGGCTTAGTAACAGCAACAGCAGCTGCTCACAGTTTTACAGTACTCACCTTGTGCAAGGCACTATTGTAAGCACCTTACACATTATTTTTCACATGAGGAAATTGAAGCTCGGAGAGGCTGAGTAACTCACCCAGGGTCACGTAACTATGAAGGGATGGAACTGGAACTGGAATTTGGGCCCATGCACTCTTACTCTACCAATTGATCACTATATATTCTTCTCAAAGAAAGAAAATAAGTGAAAGCAAAAATAAAAAAGGAAAAAAAATCAAAGCAGTGTTTAGCCTTCTTAGGAGTTTTAATGGCCTAATATTGTTCAGAATGAAGCAATGTTTAATTTGATCATTGAAGATCTGATAGGGTTGTCAAATGCAGGTAACTGGGGTGGGGGAGAGCAGAAAGCCAATGTTCTTAGCCAAAAGACCTGACCTCTTCAAGCAGTCTTCACACTAAGAATGCATCACAGCAGCTAAATACTCCTTATCCCTTTTTCCTGTGAATTGGGCATATCTCTTCACACGTTGTCTTCATTAGAACTTGGCAGAACTAATTATGATGATGAAACAATATAGTTCTTCAATACATAGCACAATCCAACCCAATGCTATCGCTGTGAGTTTTGCTGAGATATTTTGCATTTAAAGTGGAAAAAGGCTTTTCTATGAACCTATATATGTGTGTGTATATATAATATATATATATATATGCTTTTTTTTTTTTTTTTTGAGACAGAGTCTCTCGCTCTGTCACCCAGGCTGGAGTGCAGTGGCACGATCTCGGCTCACTGCAAGCTCCGCCTCCCCGGTTCACACCATTCTCCTGCCCCAGCCTCCCAAGGAGCTGGGACCACAGGTGCCCGCCACCATTCCTGGGTAATTTTTTTTTTTTTTTTTTTTTGTATTTTTAGTAGAGACAGGGTTTCACCACGTTGGCCAAGATGGTCTCTATCTCCTGACTGCGTGATCCACCCGCCTCGGCCTCCCAAAGTGCTGGGATTGCAGGCGTGATTATGAACATATCTTTAATCTTAAACTCTTTTTTTAAAAAACTAACACAGTCGCCTCTGATTTGGAAAGCAAGCATGGTAATAGATTAATATGGGTTACAGTGAAATCTTCCTTCCCTTGCAAAACAGAGAAGCATGTAAATGGAGCCCCACTCCTCCCCCAGTACACCGTTTCAAAATTGCTCAGTATTCTGAGATTTTAAGAAGAGGGGAAGAGAGAAAAAGGATTGCAGTTGCTTTTATTCATTCACGTCCCTGTTGGCCTAGGGCATCCCTGTCACCATTCACAATTTACCCCATTCGCTGAGGGAATGGTTAAGTACAGGCATCTCTTGGTTGTATTGGGTCTCATTTTGGACAAGGATAAATTCCCAGAGAATTAATTTTTGCCATCATTTTTAGAGCATGATGAAATTTTATTTAAAACATTTAGAGCAGACTGCTCTGCTTCCCTTGGAAATCTTAGGTTTCAAGAAAAAAAATATGATTCTTTTTCTTTCCAGATCAAAATCTCAGAGCTTAATACAGGCAACAGTTGCTGCATTTTTGCTTTGTTTTGTTTGAATGCTACTGCAAGAAAACATCAAAGGCTTCATAATTTAGATTAGAGAAACAACCATGGTGGGCAGAAAAACAGGACAAAACCCCAAACAAAGGCCACCCCTGGCACAGGCCTCCAGGGCCTCAGAAGTGGCCTGATAATCTGCCTTCAGCATGGGCGCAGGGCCAGGATAACAAAACCTCTGGAGGTGCAGAATCCTGATGTGTTTGTAGTGAAAATCCTAGGCTGGTTGGTCACTTAACCAGGTAGAGGAAACATAAAGGAAAGAAGCCTGGAATCTCCCTCAAGTTATAAACAATGGTAGAATTTGGTGGAATGGTGGAATGTGGGCTCTGTTCTTGCTTCCACAGCCAGGAGGAGCCCACTTCTTCTCTCCCTTCTCTCTCTCTTTTAATTTGCAAACAAATTTTTTAATATTTATTTTTGATGTCACATATAGTTGAATTCATTTTTTGTACAGGCTGATGAGTTTACTTAGTGAGTTATATAGCACCATCACATGTAAGATACAGAACAGTTCCATCAGCCCCAAAATGCTTTTGTGCTACCCATTTGCAGTCACATTCTCCCCTATCCCCATCCCATCCCAGACCTGCTTTCCGTCCCTGTTTGTCTTTTCCAGGATGTCATATAGATGGGATCTTACGGTATGTAGCCTTTTGCATCTGGCTTCTTCTACTTAACATAATGTATTTGAGATTCATCCATGTTGTATCAACAGTTCACTCCAGAGTAGTATTTTTCTGTATGGATGTGCCATAGTTTGTGTATTCATTCACTCATTGAAACTATTTGATTCCACTTTGGGACCATTATATGTAAAGCTGCTGTAAACATTTGTGTAGAGGATTTTGTGTGAATGTATGTTTTCATTGCTCTTGGGTCTGCTCTCATTTTGAATGGGTATAACACACTGATGTCTTTTTTTTTTCTTTCTTTTTTCTTTTACTTTCAGTTCTAGGGTACAAGTGCACAACGTGCAGGTTTGTTACATATGTATACATGTGCCATGTTGGTGTGCTGCACCCATTAACTCATCATTTACATTAGGTATATCTCTTAATGCTACCCCTTCCCCCTTCCCCCATCCCACAACAGACCCTGGTGTGTGATGTTCCCCTTCCTGTGTCCAAGTGTTCTCATTGTTCAGTTCCCACCTATGAGTGAGAATATGTAGTGTTTGGTTTTCTGTTCCTGTGATAGTTTGCTGAGAGTGATGGTTTACAGATGCATCCATGTCTCTATAAAGGACATGAACTCATCCTTTTTTATGACTGCATAGTATTCCATGGTATATATGTGCCACATTTTCTTAATCCAGTCTGTCATTGATGGGCATTTGGGTTGATTCCAAGTCTTTGCTATTGTGAATAGTGCCGCAATAAACATCCAACATGTTGATTTCTATTCCCCTTTTTTGCTTCTTCTCCCCCGATATAATAGAAGGAGGTGTAGTGAGTAGAGCTGAAAAGTGCCACAACCCTAAACCAGGTGACTTTTTCAGGATCATGACCAGCCTCTCTTCTCAAGCTTAACCTTTGAAGCTTACATTTTAGGATTTGGGAGGCAAGAATAGCAATTCCATTGATATCAAGTGCCTGGAATGGGGATAGAATCAAAGCTGCCCTGCAAACAGGATCATCTAGACCATGGGAGAAACTGCCCTTCACTAGCGTAGGAATATATTAAATATTTAAAAATAAATACAATTTAAATGAAAAAACTAAAAAACTATTTCGTATTTACTATGTGAAATATTTTTGTGAATAATATTTGTGTTGTATGGGCAATGTGTTTTTGTTCAGAGACAAGTAAAGGTCTCAAAGGCTGGTTATGTCAGTTTGATAGAAGTTTCAAAGATGGTCAGGAATGACTATCTTTTATAAGGGAGGTCAGGAATGGGGGAAAATCAGCATCTACCCACAAAGGTGCTGAAATTTAACAGATAAGTATGTGCAGGAGGAATACTAGATGAAGAACAGTAAAAAGCCCAGTTTGAAGCCTTGACATTATTCGGAGCCTTGCATTATTCTGAGACACTGGGGAGCCAGGCCCAGAGTGACTGGTTAAATCAGATCATATTTGCATGTGCTTCAGAACCTGTGGCCTGATCTTCCACTCCAGGTCAGGAAGAGATTATAGGCAACTGTTTTCAGAGAGGATGAAAAGGAAAACTGAATATCCTGATATAGTTGTTTATTTTTTTAAAAAGCAATTTAATTTAGAAATGGGAAATATGCCTAACTCAAGGGTAGTAGAGAGGCTACATGAATTTGGAGCCAATGACAAATGGAGAAGGGCATTAGAACAAAGCTTGCAAGGTTTGGAAGATACTGGAAATTATTTTTCCTGTATATATCATCTTTTAGAAAATATTTTCATGAAATTTTAGAAAACTTAACAGAAATCTTTAAAGAGTTATTCCTGTTTGCAGTGTTATAAAAGATATGTAATGTTTTAATGTATATTATGTTCTTATACATTTTTATCAAAATAATTGACTGGATAGTATGATCACTTATCTGTCAGATCTTTAAAAATATATTTTGAGAGAAAATTATCTTCTTTTCATTTATTTTTATTTTTATTTTATTTCACTAGCTTTAGGGGAACAGGTGGTCTTTGGTTATGTCAAGTTCTTTAGTGGTGATTTCTGAGATTTCGGTGCACCTGTCAGCTGAGCAGTGTACACTGTACCCAGTGTGTAGTCTTTTATCCCTCACACCGCTGAGAAAATTATCTTCTGCTAGAGATTTTCCCAGCAAACTTCACTTAAGAAAAATTAATAAAGAATGACATAGCAATTTTAGTAAGTACAAGAAATGGAAATATTTTGAGAAGCTAAATGGAAAAAATTTAAGTCCTATTTCAGTTTTAATTAGCTGCAACTCAAATGATATAGAAAAACAGTATTTCAGAGCTGCAGTGAATATAAAAATTGTGTTAAAAGAAACTAAAGAGATTGTTCTAAGTAAATTATGATAAGTAATTCAGGGTAAAATATAGTAATATTTTGAATTTTGATTAATAGACTGGGATTAGAGGCTATAATTCTAATTAGTAAACATAACAATGGATATCAGCTCTACCCTCAAATTTTCAACTACTATTGCTACATTTTGAAAGTAACTTCCAGATAGACTTTCCTTAGTTGGCCAACTTTGGTGTAGACCAAGGGTCAGCAAAGTATGGACCTGCCTGAGGACCAAATCTGACTGTTTTTGTGAATAAAGTTTTACTGGAACACAGCCACACCCATTTGTTTAGGTATCGCCTATATCTGCTTTCACATTACAGTGCAGAGTTGAATAGTTGCAACAGATAATATGGTCCACGAAGCTTAAAATACATGTCTTCCGATTCTTAAATAAAAACTTGCCCATTCCTCCCTACTCTACAGTTAGCTCTGAAACCAGGCCTTCCATTAGTTGGGCAACTTTGACCTATAGTCAGTTCCTCAGATCAAGATCTTGATTTCATTGAAGGAGATTGAATCACACTAACAAAACTCACAGGACACTATATTTAAGACAAAAGAGTTCCACTTTATTAATTTATAGTCAGAAATGTAGTGCCCAAGGGAAATAGAATATGTAATGTGCTGGTTAGGGAGTAGTTTCCATTGTATTTAGAAGGTGGTTTGGTGTGCAGAAGGTCAGTGCAAGAGGTTAACTGGATAACCCTAATGGCTAGAGTCTTGGTTGCCATCATTTGCTAGCTTGTTCTCAGATCCATCCCTTGCCCTTCTCTTGTATCACAAACAGCATTGCAGTCCCTCTTTCCAGCTGATTTCTGGGAAGGTTTGGCAACGGGAGGCACTGATGGAACACAGTGGTAGAGGAGAAGCCTGAGAGCTCTATCCTGCTTTGGGTGGCATCTCTGGAATGGTGTTGCCTGCGTTTTTTGGTCTAGATCCCACAGACCAGTCCCAGCCTCTGGGCTTTAGTACCGTACCCCTTCCTTTTATTACTCTAGTCCTCTTGGAGGTGGTAGAACCTCCTACTGATGCTAATCCCTAGGTTGCCTTCATCTCCTCTGTTTCAGGTTTTTTCTTGTGAACCAATTTCCTTTGTTTGAAGTACTGTTTTGGTTTCTATTTTCAGATATGACCCAGACTGATACAGGCATCAAACTCTCTGTCAAGAAGAATTCTGGAATCACTCTTTCCCATTCTGACTGTGGTCAGAATTCCTGTTTAGCTAGTGGCCAGGCACATCTGTCCTGTCTTACTAACAGTCCGTGGTAATGCTACACAACCAAAAAGGCCAGACTTGTGTGTCCATCATTGTGATTGTGAATTGCATGGCACTGAAACTTGATTCTCTGCTCGCAGGATATTGCTTAATATCAGCCACTTCTGTGACTAAAATATTTTATTCATTATATATATTTTTAAAAGAATCTATTCTCAAAGTTCAAGATTAGTAATGACATTAAATTCTACCATGGTCCAAATATATTGGTTATACCTTCCTCCATTGCCTTCAAACTACCAAATTCTTCTGCTGGCCCAGAAGTCCAGTAGGGGAGTCTCAGGAACCATCTTCTACCTCAGGAATTATCCCCTTGCTTGGCTTCTCCACCTCATGCTACAGCCCTCTGAGCTGAACGCAACATCTGGCTCCACTCCCCACTCCCCAGTCCATTCCCCAGACCCTTTTCCTTCCCTCTCTGCCTGGACAGTTCTCTTCATCCGTTACGTTTTAGGTGAGACTTAATTTTCTGTCATCTCTACCCTTTCTTATAGCTAGGATTGTAGAGATGACCAAGCCCAGCTGGTCAGGCATAAAAACAGCCATTACATTGAATTTAAATTTTAAAATTATACTTGCCTGCCATTTTTCCCTAGGCTTTTCCCCTGAGCCTGATATTGTATTAATTGCTGGCCACTTAGGTCAGTGTAGCAATTCAGGAAATAAACTTGAAAAGCAGTAATAAGTATTGTGAGTAGTAAGTACTAGTGAATGACATAGTCCTTCCTCTTTCCAGAGTACTCTTCATCTGTGTTACTATCTCATTTTATTTTGCATCCCCCATGAAATGGAAGCAGCAAGATTATTGCCACTATAAAAATTTAAAAACTGAGGCACAGGGATCTCAGATAGCAGATAAGAGTTGCAGCCAACAGGCACATGAAAAAATGCTCATCATCACTGGCCATCAGAGAAATGCAAATCAAAACCACAATGAGATATCATCTCACACCAGTTAGAATGGCAATCATTAAAAAGTCAGGAAACAACAGATGCTGGAGAGGATGTGGAGAAATAGGAACACTTTTACACCGTTGGTGGGATTGTAAACTGGTTGAACCATTGTGGAAAACAGTATGGCAATTCCTCAAGGATCTAGAACTAGAAATACCATATGACCTAGCCATCCCATTACTGGGTATATACCGAGAGAATTATAAATCATGCTGCTATAAAGACACATGCACACATATGTTTATTGTGGCACTATTCACCATAGCAAAGACTTGGAATCAACCCAACTATCCATCAGTGACAGACTGGATTAAGAAAATGTGGCACATATATACCATGGAATACTATGCAGCCATAAAAACAGATGAGTTCGTGTCCTTTGTAGGGACATGGATGCAGCTGGAAACCATCATCCTCAGCAAACTTTCACAAGAACAGAAAACCAAATACCACATGTTCTCACTCATAGGTGGGAACTGAACAATGAGATCACTTGGACTCGGGAAGGGGAACATCACACATCGGGGCCTATTATGAGGAGGGGGAATGGGGGGTGGGGAAGGGATGGCATTAGGAGTTATACCTGATGTAAATGACGAGTTGATGGGTGCTGACGAGTTGATGGGTGCAGCACACCAACATGGCACAAGTATACATATGTAACAAACCTGCACGTTGTGCACATGTACCCTAGAACTTAAAGTATAATTAAAAAAAAAAATGATGATGCTACCTTATGTAATTTTGCAGTGAGTTTACACTTCTAATAACTTTTAAACACAAATACAAATCTGTGTTGATACTAAATGAGTTATGTACATCAATAATATACATGTTCTACAATTTTCTAAGCAAAGAGCTATAGCACCTTAGTAAGCATTCCGCTATGACATAAGCTGATGATATTTCTACAATTTATTTTGCAAAGCGTATTTTCCCCCAAACACTAAAGATACACAAAAGCACAAAACAAATAATGTAGACCGTTTGGTTGACTACTAACCTAAGTTAATATAAAGTCTGAATTATTAGTAATATGTACTGAAAATATACCATGTATGTTTTTAAATAACTTCAGATTAATTATAGTCACGCATCACTTAAAGGGTTATATTTTGAGAAATGTGTCATTAGGTGACTTTGTTGTTGTGCAAACATCATAAAATGTACTTATACAAACCTAGATGGTATAGCCTACTACACTCCTAGGCTATGTGGTACTCCCTATCGCTCCTAGACTACCAAACTGTATAACATGTTACTGTACTGAATACGGTAGCCAATCATAACACAATATTATCTGTGTATCTAAACACATCTAAATACAGAAAAGGACAAAAGGTACAATTAAAATAGGGCATTATAATCTTATGGGACCACTGTCATAGACGTGGTCCGTCATTACCAAAATGTTGCTATGTGGCACAGGACTGTACTTGCAAATATGTCAAGGCATGCCTAATTCAGTTTTTAGGTACAATTGCTTTAAGAATAGATAATCTGTTGTTAGAATACATGTACACAGAGTAATTGAACTTATCTTAAAAACTACCATTTTGCAAGAATGTGAAATCATCCTTAAGCTATTACTAAGTCAATTTTTTCTTCAGAGAGAAAGCAGAGAAAGTGCAAGTCAGCTGGAAAAGAAGTCCACAAACTCTGGGTTAATAGAGTCCAAACAGATCAGCTTTATTGTAGCTCCTGCAATGAGTTGCCAGGGTGTTCCTTGGACTCATCAAATGAAAGTCTGTGGCTGTATATACCTACATAGCAGAAACAATCAGCCCGATAAGAAAGAACCAGAGAGTTCTAGGCCAAGCATTTAGTGCCCGTCTTATATGATTAGAGACAGGGTACTTTGATAAAATTTAGGGTATATCACCTCCTACTGTTGAGGAAAAAATTCTTTGGTCCTAATGATCTACATTGGTTTTCTCGGCCAATCAATACCACCCCATAATTATTTGGTTATTTGCCAAAGGACATGACTATAAATTACTAAAAGGTGGTCTTGTAGAGCTTTCCACTTAGATTCCAATTTTTGAGTTCAAAGAGGATAATTTCTCAAAAAGGCTTTTTATGCTAAGATAGGAAACATGTCAAAAAGCCCAGAGAAGAAGGCAAATAGAAGGGTTTTGCAATCATCCAAGGATAGAGGTAAAAATTAAGTATTTCTATGAAAAAAAAATCACGTATAAAATATCTTTTTCTACCACTGGAACAGAGTCAAGATACTTTTTTTTGTTTGTTTGTTTTTTTGAGACAGAGTCACTCTGTCACCCAGGCTGGAGTGCAGTGGCATGAATCAAGCAATTCTTGTGCCTGTCTCCCAGGTTCAAGCAATTCTTGTGCCTCAGTCTCCCAAGTAGCTGGGACTACAAGCATGCGCCACCATGCCCCGTTAATTTTAGTACTTTCAGAGGAGATGAGGTTTCACCATGTGGGACAGGTTGCTCTGGAACTCCTAACCGCATGTGATCTGCCAGCCTTGGCCTCCCAAAGTGCTGGGATTACAGGCATGAGCCACCATGTCCAGCCAAGATACATTTTTCTCAGTGAACTAAAGTGGCTCCTATCACTCAAATTATATAGCAAGTTTTAGCACTGAGATTGATCAAACAAGAAAAAAGTGGTTCCCAGTTTATTACAGATACATTTTATGGTCTTTTAAAAATGGAATAAGAAAATTGGGTAGCATTTCCAGTTTAATATTTAAGAGTTGAAGACTTCAAATACTTTTGCATTATCAAAAAAAAAAAAAAAAGGAAATAAGAAGAAAATAAAAACAAGCAGGGAGGGATTGAGGGAGGGAGCAAAGGAGGAAATTTGCTGCTGGAAAAAGCATGAAACATTTTGGCCTAGAGTGTAATTAAATTAAAATATGGTACAAATCTAAATATGTGGTTTCTGAGTATGATTACATTCTCCGATGAAAATACAACATCCTATGGCTCTTGAAAGGGCATAAGTTAAGAGGCACTGAGATAATTTTATGGGTAACAGAGCCACCTACACATTTTTGGGAAGCACAGACAGAATCAAAAGAGATCATGATGGGAGCTCTTATTCTTTCAGAATAAAGGTATTCAGAAAATCTTGACAGCACTGCATTTGTACAGTCCCAAAGACCAAAAGCTATAATGCCATGGCTGGCATCGTCAAGTCCTGGTGACATTTATTTTTTATTCCTTGTGGGAGAAAAAAAATCAAGTGCAAATATGAGATTCTGCCATATTTTCAAGCAATTTCTGGGGCAGTACTATTTAAACTTAATTGTGCATATCAATCACCCTGGAAACTTGTTAAAATGCAGATTCTGATCCATTAGGTCTGGGGCCTCTGCATGCTAAACAAGATCCCAGGATGCGGATGCTGATCTGCTACTGCACGAACAAACACACTGTGAGCAGCAAAATTCCAAGGCATGAGCACTGAGGGCCTTTCCACCTACAACCATGCAACAGCATCACAAGAACTATTGCAACAGGTTAAGTGTTTTATATTATGAAAGTGCCAGGTAAAACAAAAGGATGAAATTTTCTGACCGCTAACCAATCTTCTACCCACTGACCACTTCTGAAAAACAAAAACTGCATTACCATAAACCTTGACTGTGGCTGAAGTTCTTTGCAGAGTTATTACAGGTGGCCATATGATAGTAGAGACTACAGAGTACAGAATGATGAAAAAGATTCTAATGCCCATTGTGTTTTGCGGTTTGGGCATGTGTGTTTTCAGTGGGACAAAAGGAAAGGAAGATTCACATATGTATTTAAAATTGATCTCATCTTTTCTAGGTTGCTGTTATGGAACATTCTAACTGTACAGTAGCAAGTGATATAAGAGTGTAAACATCCTCACAGCATCAAGTGGTCTATCTATAAAAAGGCAATCACAAATATAATTACATCTTCAAAAACTTTTTGTATAAATATTTGAAAATTGTGAATTATAACAAAAACAGATAGATGTGAAAAGTACACATTTAATTTACCATCCCTATGAAAAGTAATTTCAGTTCTCAGTCTTATTTGTACTTGATACATCACTATAATTTATTAATATAATTCCATCATATTCAGTCTGGCTTCTTGAATTAGCTAAATCACCTCTCAAAATCAAAGTCTCACAACAAAAAAGGCTTCCATATTTAAAAACAATTATTTTATATTCTTTTGAATCACTATGCTTTCTACACTGGAAATTCCCGCCTCATGCTATATTTGTCAACTATAGTTTGTCAATGTCATCTACCTTGCTTGATAGGTAAACCATCACTAGAGGAAGTACCCACACATGTTCCATTATCTGTGATCCCTCAGGGCATCATATTTAGTCAAGGCACTGCTGCCTGATCAGCCATCACATTAATCCCAGCTATAGCAGGCGAGCCAGGGACATGGTACTAAGTAGAAGACAGGAGTAAGACGGAGCAATGGAGGAAGAGGAAATAGGCTTGGATGAAAGGGAAAGGACTCTTCATGACTACAGCCAGTCTTTTTTCAGCTTTCTGCGAAGGATCATGGAAAATGGCAGTTACCATCCCACAGATAGGAACATAAGGGGTAAGCCACAGATCTGACAGGGCATTATCTCTTTTGCTTTCTTCCTAACCCATGTTTCCAATCCAAAACAAAGGTTTCAGCACAGGCCTCATCCCTGGAGTAAAATATCACAGGTCAACTCTTTTTTTTTTTTTCAATTATACTTTAAGTTCTAGGGTACATGTGCACAACGTGCAGGTTTGTTACATATGTATACATGTGCCATGTTGGTGTGCTGCACCCATTAACTCGTCAGCACCCATCAACTAGTCATTTACATCAGGTATAACTCCCAATGCTATCCCTCCCCCCTGCCCCCTCCCCATAATAGGCCCCGGTGTGTGATGTTCCCCTTCCAGAGTCCAAGTGATCTCATTGTTCAATTCCCACCTATGAGTGAGAACATGCGGTGTTTCGTTTTCTGTTCTTGCGATAGTTTGCTGAGAGTGATGGTTTCCAGCTGCATCCATGTCCCTACAAAGGACACGAACTCATCTGTTTTTATGGCCGCATAGTATTCCATGGTGTGTATGTGCCACATTTTCTTAATCCAGTCTATCACTGATGGACATTCGGGTTGGTTCCAAGTCTTTGCTATTGTGAATAGTGCCACAGTAAACATACGTGTGCATGTGTCTTTATAGCAGCATGATTTATAATTCTCTCGGTATATACCCAGTAATGGGATGGCTGGGTCATATGGTGTTTCTAGTTCTAGATCCTTGAGGAATCGTCATACTGTTTTCCACAATGGTTCAACCAGTTTACAATCCCACCAACGGTGTAAAAGTGTTCCTATTTCTCCACATCCTCTCCAGCATCTGTTGTTTCCTGACTTTTTAATGATTGCCATTCTAACTGGTGTGAGATGGTATCTCGTTGTGGTTTTGATTTGCATTTCTCTGATGGCCAGTGATGATGAGCATTTTTTCATGTGCCTGTTGGCTGTATGCATGTCTTCTTTTGAGAAATGTCTATTCATATCCTTTGCCCACTTTTTGATGGGGTTGTTTGTATTTTTCTCATAGATTTGTTTGAGTTCTTTGTAGATTCTGGATATTAGCCCTTTGTCAGATGAGTAGATTGCAAAAATGTTCTCCCATTCTGTAGGTTGCCTGTTCACTCTGATGGTAGTTTCTTTTGCTGTGCAGAAGCTCTTTAGTTTAATTAGATCCCATTTGTCAATTTTGACTTTGTTGCCATTGCTTTTGGTGTCTTAGACATGAAGTCCTTGCCCACGCCTATGTCCTGAATGGTATTGCCTAGGTTTTCTTCTAGGGTTTTTATGGTTTTAGGTCTAACATTTAAGTCTCTTGTAGTACAGTTTGAAGTCAGGTAGCATGATGCCTCCAGCTTTGTTCTTTTGACTTAGGATTGTCTTGGTAATGCAGGGTCTTTTTTGGTTCCATATGAACTTTAAAGCAGTTTTTTCCAATTCTGTGAAGGAAGTCATTGGTAGCTTAATGGGGATGACATTGAATCTATAGATTACCTTGGGCAGTATGGCCATTTTCACAATATCGATTCTTTCTATCCATGAGCATGGAATGTTCTTCCATTTGTTTGTGTCCTCTTTTATTTCACTGAGCAGTGGTTTGTAGTTCTCCTTGAAGAGATCCTTTACATCCCTTGTAAGCTGGATTCCTAGGTATTTTATTCTCTTTGAAGCAATCGTGAATGGAAGTTCATTCAAGATTTGGCTCTCTGTTTGTTTGTTACTGGTGTATAAGAATGCTTGTGATTTTTGCACATTGATTTTGTATCCTGAGACTTTGCTGAAGTTGCTTATCAGCTTAAGGAGATTTGGGGCTGAGATGATGGGATTTTCTAAATATACAATCATGTCATCTGCAAACAGGGACAATTTGACTTCTTCTTTTCCTAACCAAATACGCTTGATTTCTTTCTCTTGCCTGATTGCCCTAGCCAGAACTTCCAACACTATGTTGAATAGGAGTGGTGAGAGAGGGCATCCCTGTCTTGTGCCAGTTTTCAAAGGGAATGCTTTCAGTTTTTGCCCATTCAGTATGATATTGGCTGTGGGTTTGTCATAAATAGCTCTTATTATTTTGAGATACGTTCCATCAATACCGAATTTATTGAGAGTTTTTAGCATGAAGAGCTGTTGAATTTTGTCAAAAGCCTTTTCTGCATCTATTGAGATAATCATGTGGTTTTTGTCTTTGGTTCTGTTTATGTGCTGGATTACGTTTATTGATTTGCGTGTGTTGAACCAGCCTTGCATCCCAGGGATGAAGCCTACTTGATCATGGTGGATAAGCTTTTTGATGTGCTGCTGGATTCGGTTTGCCAGTATCTTATTGAGGATTTTTGCATCGATGTTCATCAGGGATATTGGTCTAAAATTCTCTTTTTTTGTTGTGTCTCTGCCAGGCTTTGGTATCAGGATGATGTTGGCCTCATAAAATGAGTTAGGGAGGATTCCCTCTTTTTCTATTGATTGGAATAGTTTCAGAAGGAATGGTACCAGCTCCTCCTTGTACCTCCAGTAAAATTCGGCTGTGAACCGTCTGGTCCTGGACTTTTTTTGGTTGGTAGGCTATTAATTATTGCCTCAATTTCAGAGCCTGTTTTTGGTCTATTCAGGGATTCAACTTCTTCCTGGTTTAGTCTTGGGAGAGTGTAAGTGTCCAGGATCATCATTTTTTAAGAGTAGGCTTCAGTGTCTAATTTATGTTTGCTTATTTGTTCACAGTACAATGATCTCTTTTGACACTCTCCCTGTAGAAAGGAAACATTGCTACCCCTGCAAAAAATAAGCCAATTTTACAGAGGATGGAGATATATGCTTCTCATATTTCAAGTATAATTGATAGAGTGTGAAAATTACTGAGGAAAGGATTTTTTTTTTGCACATATACTGAACAAATGATAGCTTTTAACAATTGCACCCTGTTCTAATGTTCTTGCATCTAGAGGGGAAGGGTCATAAGGAAAAAGAATTTAACAGTGGGAGGAGGAAGTTCTTGCTGATTCATCCCTCTCCAAATGGAACACACTGGGATCAGATGAATCAAATAGTGTTGAGGGCGAAGGGTTAGAAGACAAGTAGAATGGAAGGTCGGGGATATGAACCACCCATGCACAGAGTGTGTTACCTCAACAGGAGCAGCTTCAGGAAAGAAGCCTTTTCTGACTTTACTGTATCAAGAGAGAGGATTCCAGCTGATTTCAACATCAAAATAGAGATAATTATGCTGATTCTACATCATATCTTTTTGGGGGATCATATGAACCCTCCATGACTGGGTAGACAGAGGTCATCCAAGCGGAAGGGGTTGGCATTTGGTAGACCGAGGAAGGTGAATGTTAATATCATGCCCCACTGGTCTTGAGGATGTCAAGGTCATTTTTTCCAGTGTTTGACCTCATGACCAGAAATATTGATCATTATTAAGTGGCTGGATTCAGTAACTTAATAATTACAATGAATTTCTTCCCAGCACATATACAGCTCAACTTACTACCTTCTAAAATTTGCCTTTCTTAGGTTCACAGAGACTAGGCAATGTAAAAAAATAATTAAAAATAATTAAAATTTGCCTTGCATTAGGAGCTATCTCTTAAGTTATCTAAGCAGTTAGCCTGGTATAGAACACTTGAAATATGTTACAAATAGGAAGATTTTTTTCCCTGCATTTTGTAAACTCTAATAGTTTCATATAATTTTTTAGTAGAGTCAGAAACATTCAGAAATCAATAATCTTAGAAAATTCCTTCGTGTTGTATATTTCTCTTTGTCACTTTTCTTCCCTGCCCCTGCCTTTCACGCACTGACAGCATGTTTGTGGCCACATCTTAGATAGTAACCCAGGACATAAGGGTTCATTGCTGATCATAGAGAAGCAAGCTGATCTGGAGACATCAAGCCTTATGGCATGCATAGAACTTATTTAAGAATTGTCAGGGCCAGGTGTGGTGGCTCATGCCTGTAATCCCAGCACTTTGGGAGGCCGACGTGGGCAGATCTCCTGAGGTTGGGAGTTCAAGATCAGCCTGACCAACATGGAGAAACCCCATCTCTACTAAAAATACAAAATTGGCCGGGTGCAGTGGCACATGCCTGTGATTCCAGCTACGTGGGAGGCTGAGGCCGGAGAATCGCTTGAACCTGGGAGGTGGAGGTTACGGTGAGCCGAGATCATGCCATTGCACTCCAGCCTGGGCTACAAGAGTGAAACTGCGTCTCAAAAAAAAAAAAAGTCAGGCTGTTCAGCTTGCAGCTTATAAAGTCATGTCATAGTGTCAAACCCTCTGCCTTGCCTTTAATTCAACAAATAGTGCTTGAGGGGGTCCTACCTCTCCCTTCAGTGATACCTACTTCCCTCCCTTTTCTACCCATCACCAGGTTACCATTTTGTTTTTGTATTTTATTTTGCTGTGATTTTTAATATGAGTACAATGCAAATATAATTATCTTTATATAATATAATATATTTTATATATATATATATAAATATATATATATATTTTGTTGTTAGAGATGGTGCTGTGCTTTCCAGGCTAGAGTGCAGTGGCTATTTATAGGTGTGATCATAGAGCATTACAACCTCAAACTTCTGAGCTCGAGTGATCCTCCTACCTCAGCTTCCCAAGTAGCTGGAACTACAGGAATGCACAAACATGCCTGGTGATTAGCTTTATTTTAATGAAGAAAAGCCAAGCTGTGTTCAAGGCATTCTAGACAAAACCATTGACCTCATAGTATTTACAAACTATTGGTCAAAGCGGAAATATACACAAACAATAATGGTTAAGATTTTCCAAGTGCCTGTCATATACCAGGCAGAGTAGTGTACATTTTCTTAGAGTCTGCAACGTTCAGATCTCACCTTTGCCATTTACTAGCTTTGTGGCCTTGGTTTTGTCAGATGTAAAATGGGAAAATTAGTAGCACTTAATTCTTAAGGTTGTTGCAAGCACTGTTATTAAGGGATGCAACTGATACACAGCAAAAGTTCAATATATGTTTTATGATTATTAAGTGGAACTTTTAAAGGTAAAAGGAAAAATAAAAAAGAAATGTTGAACAGCTTTGGTTTAACCAGGGGGTCTGTTTTTTAACTTTCATTAAATCTGTTTATGAAGCCATCAGTCCATTTTTTTTTTTAAGAACTTTTTGTCATTGATTCATTACAAAATGGTTCTTATAGTTTAGTAAGCAGGAGAGGCCAAGGCCAAAACCTTTGACTAGAATAAAGGGTCTATTGATTGTATAACTTTTGTAATTATAAACCCTACAACCGTCACAAACACACACATAACCTGCATATAAATGTGCACACACACACACACAGGCACACACACGAAACTGTTAGGATCTGTAAAATCTGCAAAGGATTTTTGTATCCCAAGAGTCTAGCATAATAATTTGTGTGTAGCATGTTCTAAATAATCAGTTGGTTCCTACTCATAGACCCAGTTTTGTCTGATCCTTCTTGAAAAGCTAAAATAAAACAATGTCCACCCTCAACCAGCCCTTTCCCAGGTGACCACTGGAAATGTAAGTTGGCACAATCTTTCAGAAAAACAATTTGCTTATTTTTATCAAGAATCTTTTTTAAAGGTCCATATAATCTGTCCTACTAATTTAACTTCTGAGACTGTATCATAAGGAAATAATAGCTTTACCATAAAGATATTTATGTCTGTATCTGCTTATTCAAAAAGAAAAATTTTGGCATAACATAAATGGCTATAAGAACAGAAAGGAAGATAATTAAGTAAACCTTGGATGCTTCACTAAAATTGGAAATCCATGTCCTTTTGGAAGGGAATTCCTTCAACTTTGAAATTTTTTTTATTTGTATTATTGAGATAACATCTGCTTAATTCAGATCCTTCTGTGAGAAGGTAAGATATGCTGTAAATAAAAAAGTTACTAAACTCATTTCATATTTATAGTATAAGTTTATAAATTGTTAAAATTGTCTTTAAAAAGATTCTTTAAACAACAAATACAATGTCATCTGAAAAAGGAATACAAAATGGTCTACAAAGTAGAATCTCAACTATCTAAAAATGCATAGGAACAAGATCAACTGACTAGATGTCATGTTGTTCAAAGGTGCTGCTCAGCCATAAAAAAGAATAAAATCATGTTCTTTGCAGCAACATGGATGCCATCATCCTAAGCAAAGTAATACAGGAACAGAAAACCAAATACCACACATTCTCACTTATAAGTGGGAGCTAAGCACTGGGTACATATGACTATGAGGATGGGAACAATGGACACTGGGGACTACTAGAGATGGGAGAAAGGGAGGGGGTACAAGGGCTGGAGGATTGCCTGTTGGGTACTGTGCTCATTGCCTGGGTGACAGGATGATTCATGCCCCAAATCTCAGCATAATACAATATACCTATGTGACAAACCTGCACATGTACTACCAGAATCTAAAATGAACATTGAAATTATAAAATTAAGGATATAAGATAATGCAATAAAAACAATAAGAAAAGAACAAATCCCTGCCTAGGAACCTTATGTAGAAGCTCTTGATAAGGTTCACTGATATTTTCATATTCTGCAAGCTTAAAGCTTTCAGAGAACACTATTGTGTATTAAAGTAATTTGTATATATAAAGGAAAACAAAATAAAGGTGCTGCCTCTAAGTGGTAAGATTATGAGTGATGTTTTTTCCTTCTAGATGTTTAATACACATGTAGACCTTTCAAACTTGCTACTGTATGTGTGTGTGTGTCTATACACACATATATATCCACACATATGTATATATACACATATACATACCTATATATGAGAGATATATAAGATACATGTATATCTTTACATCGTGTATAAT
This sequence comes from Papio anubis, assembly GCF_008728515.1. Lineage (NCBI taxonomy): Eukaryota > Metazoa > Chordata > Mammalia > Primates > Cercopithecidae > Papio > Papio anubis. The sequence goes on from NC_044978.1 coordinate 47,927,541, forward strand.
ACAGAATATAAACAATGACAATTTTACACAAAGACTCAGAAGGAAGAGTAATAATTTCATGCATTTAAGAAACAGATTTGAATATAGTGTTTCTTCCACATCTTATGTTACCTTCAGCATAATAGATATAATTTCCTTATTTTAGTTTTAATAAGGCTATTTATCTGCTGTAGTGTGAAAATGTGTCTCCTAAGTCTTCAAACTTTATGAAATCAAAAGATAACTCAGTTACAGTTTGTTTGGGAAAAGTATTTAGTGTACTTAAAACACTTCTACTTTAATTTTTGTGTCTCGTAATTATCAGATTTATTCTCTTTCCTGAAATATTTTAATGGATTTTTAAATTTATGTGCTTTTGGGAGGCGATTCCTTCAGTTTTGAAATTTAGTTTATGTCGGTTGAGGTAGGACCTACTTAATTCAGATCCTTTTGTGAATCGTGGAATATGCTCTAAGTTAAATCTGTGAATGACTCAAAAAGTCAGAGAAGATACTGTAAGTGTTATATTTCTATGACTATATTATGTCTTAATTTTTTTGTGTGTGGTTGCTACTGTGCTCTTTAGGCAGAGAAAGTCTAAATTTGCAAGGCTTCCTTGGAAGCAAAGATAAGAATTTGACATTTTTCTTTGATAACTTGTAACTGATTTTCTCTGAGAAAAGTCAGATGTCTCGTGCAGTGAGTTTGATGGCATTTTCCCACTTATGTGTATTATGTTAATTTCTCCCATCTTTTAAAAGAGCAATAAACTACAATATTGTTTATTGTAGACCATACTGGGGTTAAATAGTGCATACCACTAGTCTGATTATTTTCAAGAATTGTTTCTGTTGTTGTCACATAAATAGAAGCTAATATTTAGTGTTACTTGATGAGTTCTGCTTCCAAGCATCCCTTTCTTTAGGAGTATATTTTATTTATCTCCAATGTGTGAACAGATAGCTCAGAATTGTTTTATGAAATGGTATGGAAAGAATAATGAAGCCTCCATGAAGTCATAAAAAAAATGAAAATTTAGCCTAGTATTTGCATGGAATCTTCTGCGAATGTACATCCATGCAGTATGAGGATAGCAGAGATGATATAAAGCATTTTTTGCCTTGGATTTTTTAGATCTTTTATTACTTTTTTAAATTATTATACTTTAAGTTCTGTGGTACATGTACAAAACGTGCAGTTTTGTTACATAGGTATACACGTGCCGTGGTGGTTTGCTGCACCCATCAACCTATCACCTACATTAGGTATTTCTCCTAATACTATCCCTTCCCTAGCCCCCCGCACCACAACAGGCACCAGTGTGTGATGTTCCCCTCCCTGTGTCCATGTGTTCTCATTGTTCAACTCCCACTTATGAGTGAGAACATGCAGTGTTTGATTTTCTGTTCTTGTGTTAGTTTGCTTAGAATGATGGTTTCCACCTTCATCCATGTCCCTGCAAAGGATATGAACTCATTCTTTTTATGGCTGTATAGTATTCCGTGGTGTATATGTGCCACATTTTCTTTATCTAGTCTATGATTGATGGACATGTGGGTTGGTTCCAAGTCTTTGCTATTGTGGATAGTGCCGCAATAAACATACATGTGCATGTGTCTTTATAGTAGGAATTTTTCGTATCTTTTTATAATTCACATTGGTAGATAATACAGATGTAAAGCCAAAAATGAATAAAAACCTTTGTTTACATTTTACCCTTGATATCTATGTTTAATTTCAGATTTGACTATTTATCACACATTTGACTATATTATCCACCATAACCCTTATTACACAGAATCTTGAAAGCCAAAATAAATTCTTTTATTTTCTTTTTTCTTTTTAGTTTTTTTAGGGATAGAGTCTCGCTCTGTCACCCAGGCTTGAGTGCAGTGGCCTAGCCATCGCTCAGTGCAACCTCAACCTCCTAGGCTCAACCAGTCCTCCCATCTGAACTTCCCAAGTATCTGGGAATGTAAATGCATGCTAGTACACCTGGCTAATTTTTAAATTTTTGTAGAGATGGGGATCTCACTATGTTTCCCAGGCTGATCTCGAACTCCTGGGCTCAAACAATCCTCTCTTCTTGGCCTCCCAGAGTTCTGGGATTATAGGTGTGCACCACTGTGTCTGAACATACATTTTATTTAATAGTTTTGTTATGGCCACCTTTTTCAGACATGAAGATGAATGTGTTTGCAGTAAAACATGGAATTGTTTGAAACGAAATATAAGCTATTTAGAAATAATATTTGATGGCTGTAGAAGCTTCAATCAAATGTTTTTGAAGTCTAGATTTTTATTTCTTTTTTTAAATATTTCCATTACCTAATTCATTTGGAGATAGAATTTCCCTCTTCACATAGCAAAGTATATATTTAGAGTTTTATAGTATATAAACTAGGTTCTGTTGTGAATTTTAATTTTAATCAAATCGTTCTCTGAAAACTTTTTTTTAAATGGCTGAGAATATTAGAAACCAGAAATATAAACACCAAAGACTGTTCAAAGTTTTCTGTTTTATTCTAAGGAGGAATTACTTAGATAGAAGGTGATTTTTTTTGTTACGAAATTCCTCAAATAGTCAGATTCTTTAAATTATACATTTTCAGGTAAATTGCCTCAACTTTCCCTATTACTTTTTACAGCTAAAGCTAAATTTTTATTAGAATTCTTAATGATTAATTGATGATACTCAGTAGAAGGTTTTTTAATGTTAGGAAAGAAGTTACTGCAAAAAAGAAAAAACAGAGAATTGCAACTGGGATGAATTCTAAAAAGCAATGCAGGAAAATTGGACCCTGGGGTAAAATCATCAAACTTCTGATTCAAGCACACATTCTTTTAGATTTTAAAAAAATGTATATGACTTTATGGTTGAAAGCAAATAGGCAAGAGAACATTCCATTTGATGACTGATCATAAGCAGTCAACTTTTTTTTTTTTTTAACCTAGTATATTTAGACTTTGTGGGTATGATTCAAAACCAAAATCATTGGAATGTGTATCTGGAAAAGACCTAAGAATGATAGAATTACAGTCAAGCAGACATAGTGATTTGACTAAACATATAGCCCATTGGCTATGTTGTTGATGGCCAACAAAATCTCAGTGAGAAAAGGACTGCTGAGAAGGAATGGGTCCCGTAGGAAAGACTTTGGAGCCCATCTTTGGAGAAAGATCATGGATGTAAAGTAGAGAGAGCAGAAGAGCAAACCACAGGATACAGGATAGGGGCAAAATATTGTCTCCTGTTGCTCTCAAAGTTTTGTGAAGAAACCTAAGCTGACTTGACAGTGCTCTCCAAATGTTTAATGACTTTCTGTTGTTGTCTAAAACTGACCACTTAACTGGTAAGGGCCAGTTAACACGGTCATCCCGCCAGCCACTTATTCGTTTGTTTCTTCATTCAACACAGTTTAACATGTGTCAACTCTGTTGCACTGGGACCTCATGTAAGCACACAGTTGGTGCCTTCAAGACACTTTATCTAATCGGGAGTGGTGGGGGCAACTATGGCAAATAGGAAAACCTAATAGTTAACATTTATTAAGTAAATGATTGTACATCAAGCCCCATGCTAAATATTTTATCTGTCACATCATACTTAATACTCACAACAATCCTTTGAAGTAGTTATTGGTGTTCCCTTATTTTGAAATGAGGAATTTGAGGGGTAGGACAGTATAATAATTGTCTAATGTGATAGTGCTAGTAACAGATCAAGCCTGGATTGAGACACAGTACAGTCTGGTTTAGCCCCATGCCCTGCCTACCATTACATGAAGGTGGAATATTCGGCAACTATTACTAAACATGATGTCAGTGATTATGTATTGGCCAAAATATGTTCACAGAATATTTTGTGGGAAAAGGCAGACTAAAAATCAAAGGGTATACATATTCTCAATTTTAAAAAGCTACCAAAATTTTCACAGTCCCTGGATGTTAAGATTAAGGGTAAGGGACTTTCTTCCTTCTCTTCTTTGTTTCTCCTTCTACCTCTCTTCTTCACCCTCCCCACTCCTCTTCATCCCTTTCTTTCTCCTCCCCTTCCACCCTTCTTTCTTTATGTATTTTCCAAATATTTATAATGTGTATATAGAAGTCTTATAATAGGCAGCATGTTATTAAAGGTTTACTTTAATAACATAATTCCAATATATGAGGAAATGAATTAGATATTTAGTCATGTTAACAGGGATGTATCCATTTGGTGTATCAAGATCAGAATAAAAATTGTATATATGCATTTTATTGGTAATATATATTTTAAAAATTTTATGCATGGATTTGCTTCATCAGGGAGTTCGTAGTGCCCTAGCCGTAGTAGCTTCCTATTAATGCTAAAGGCTTATGATTTTAATTTTATTAAAGAGTAAGCAGTGTTGTATTTCATTAGGAGAAAATTAGTTCCAAAGAGTTATTAGGTCCAACATAGTGAAGTTTAGTCTTTATACCTACCACGTTCAGAGCAGAAGGGCTTCTGCACTGTGGAGTTTGGTCTTATCAATGAGACAGGGTGTCAACAATAGGGTGTTGGTCTCTTGCCGAGGTTTGCTATGTGTGAAGTAAAGAAGAGCAGATACCAGAATACAGGGGCTCCAGCAAAGAGACAGCTGATGCATATCAAAGAGGTGAGAGGTTATCAGGAAACCAAGGAGGTCCACTGGAAAGCTAGTAGGGTATGTATTTCTCACTCATAAGTGGGAGCTAAGCTATGAGGATGCGAGGTCATAAGAGTAATATAATGAACTTTGAGGACTCAGAAGGGAAGGTTGGGGAGGTGGAAGATGAGACTACTTATGGGGTACAGTGTACACTCTCGAGTGATGGGTACACTAAAATCTCAGAAATCACCACTAAAGAACTTATCTGTGTAACCAAGAACAACCTGTACCCCAAAAACTATTAATATTTTTTAAAAGAAGTAACACCCTGAACCTTTTTGGTGATATCCTTCTAAATCATACCTAAATAATTTAAAATTGTTTTACAATTATATATAGTATAAAATTGTACACATACTTTAATTATGTAAAATATAATTTAGATATAACCTATTCTATAAATATAATTTAAAAAATAAGAATTAACATTTATTGAATGTTACCATATGCCTGCCATATGCCAGGCACTGTTTTAAGTACTTATTGTCCCAAAATGAATCTCAAAAGCTAAAATTGGGGTCAGTGGAGCCTAATGGTATACCAATTTATGCTTCACAAGATTCTTATCAGATGGTTACTAATTTTTACCTCCATTTTATAGATGAGGAAACCAAAACACAGAGAGGTTAAGTAACTTGCAGAGAACATGCAGCTAGTATTTGGTTAGTCAAGGTTTGTCATAGCCCTTCATTCTTAAGTAACTATACTATTATCAATCATATATAATATTTTTTAAAAACAATTATGCATTTTAGATAGTCAGATTTTCTTCTTTCCTCAAGCCCTGGACCCTGTTGACTGTAAGCATCGAAGACTGCCAGAATGAGGAGTAAGGGAAAAGAGAGGAAGCCAAGAGGCATTAATAAGCCGTGATTCTCCAACCTAGTCCTGAGACCACGGATCCCAGATGGGAAGGGGAAGAAGCTGAGAACAAGAGGCCTTTTTCTCTCACGCCTTCGTGTCTTCAGCTACTGAGGAAAGAGCTGAGGATTAGGTGTAGGGGAGGAAAGGAATGCAGAGGCTATCCCTTCCTTCTTCTGTTGCATGTTTTGACAATGTGCTACAAAGGCCTCAAGCAGAGGAGAAAGGAGAGGAGGAACAACCTGAGACTCTAAAGTATAAAAAGACTGTGGGTGATCAAGCAAAGATGGTCAGTGCTGAATATTCAACCATCTCTCCCACCAGCCCACACCCCTGCCCTTCACACCCTTCTCTTTTAAGGACCTTGGGCAGGTGTTTAAGTATTTTGAAATTTATGTTTACTGTAAAAATAGCTACTATTTTTTAAAATAGAGATGGGAGTCTCACTATGTTGCCCAGGCTGGTCTTGAACTCCTGGGGTCTAGTGATCTTCCAGCCTCAGCCTCTGAAAGTGCTAGGATAACAGATGTGAGCTACTATGCCCAGCCAAAATAGCTATTTTTACGGATGTCTGTTTATATCTAGTTTATAGAAAATATAATGTGCAAAAAATTACAATTTCTTAACATTTGGTTAATAGAATGATTCTTGTCTTTATCAAGGACCATATATAACAGGATATCTTAAAATAGGAATATAATAAACTGCTTTTAAAATATGATTTGATAAAAAAAATTTATGCAGAATTTGGAATCAACAGTTACCTTCTTGGTGTAAAGAGAACAGCTAAATTATGTGCTGCTCTGGCATGTTAGTACCTGGACTTCTTTGTGGCCCATAGGTATTTAATAAATGCTGACATAACCTACACTGTTATTTTCAAAGTGCACACCTGTGTGTGGGGTATATGAATAAAAGTTTCTGAGGTGTGAATTCTTTCATCATTTAGATAAATAAGCATGTTTCCTATATAGCTGGATTATCTTTTTATCAGTTGTAGAAAATCCTCAGATATTATACTTCAAATATTGCCTCCCTTCCTATTTTAATTTTTCCTTTGAGGACTCCTATTAAATATACATTAAACCTTCTCATCCCCTGTCCTCTATATCTCTTACCTCTTTTGCATATTTTCTATCTCCAGGTCTCTGTACTGCATTCTGAGTAATTTCTCCTGATCCATCATTCAGTTTACTAATTGTGTCTTTAACTGTGTTTAAATGGTTGCTTAATCCTCAGAGTTCATTTTGCCCAATTTTAGCATTTGAGTGTCTGTTATGAGCAATTCTAACTACTTTTAAGAAGCATGAGGCTTTTATTATTTCTTAGAGGTCTTCCAAAAAACAAAAAGAATTTACGAATTTTAAAGGAATAAAACTCATTCTGTCTTGAAACTATCATATGGTTGCATTGGATCATTTTATCTTTTTGCCTTTCTGTATAGATGACTTATAAAAATGACTTTAAAATATGAGCAATGAAAGGATCCACTGTGTCCAGATGATAAGTGGGATGAGTATTTTTTCAGCCATACTCTGGATTAAACCATCAATATAGAGTATTTTTAATTTCAATAGCTATGTTTTTTTCTAAAGGTTTCCTATTTCAGTCTTCTGACTCACTAACCAATCTTCATTTTACATTGCCTGTATGAACCTAGACTTTGTAATTATTCCCAAACCTTTCCATCTTTATCAAGACATACCACTATTTCTTCCAAACCACTTTTTATTACCAATTTCTCAGCTAAAAACTATAGCCAAAGTTGTTTCACTTTAATTGTACTCTTCAATAATAACATTGACATTTCTTCATGTGCGTGTGTATTTTAAAGTAATGGCATTTTACAAAATGCTGCAGGTTTTTTAATCTCAATTGTGTTCTTCATTATCACATTTGCTTTAGCAATTTCTCAGGTACTCTGTATGATTGTAGTTTCAATTTTATATGTGCACTAACCTCATCCTTTTATTATATTAATACCTAATACAGTTCAGAGCCATGTCTTGCTCACATTTCTCAGTATTGTATAATTCTTGTTTATTAGATTTATAGGCCTGTAGATTCACTATCACAGCTCTCCTGGGCAATTTATCTAAAGAGAGAGGGTAGCTATTTATGTCTTTACCATCAGCACATTAACTTATAAGAGGAACTGGGGGTGGGGGAAAAGACATGACTTGACATTCAGTTTTACTCTAATTAAAAGTCCAATTCGTAGCACCCTTGTGGGGCCATAGAGCATTTTTAGAACTGAAGTGTGATTTGGTATAAGTCACACTCAGCCTAAGTGTCTTTGGTGGTGCGTCCAAAATTCCCCCAATTTTCTTATAATAGCATTATAACCCATTCATGTTCATGTTAATATATATAGGCTAAGGGAGAATAAAAAGTTAATATATTTGTCTTCTCATTCTTTTGAATTAATCTATAGGAAATAGTCGAACAACATTTAAAATAAAAATAAAAACTTTGTGCAAAATGATGCGTATTGTAGCATTTTCCGTGACAAAAGTGAATGAACATTACTTAATTTCTGATATTAAATTATGAGGCACCAACTTGATGAACTATGATACAGACATTTAAATACTAGCAATAACTATAGAAACCTAAGGCAATATTTTGATACATGGTAAGTGAACAAAATGGAAAATGCAATTGAATGCACTCAACGATTATAACTAGGCAAATCTGTAGACTTATAGACATAGATTAGACAAGAAAATATGAAAATAATAAGAATTGTGTTAGCTTTGGGAATTAAAGGTGGTTTTATTCATCTGAAATATTTCACTTAGATGTCATTATGTGATTTTTTTTACAGCAAATATGCAATTTTTAGAAGGAATGAAGAAAAAAAGTATAGCCAAAGATAGGACATCTCAGTTCTCTCACAGATCAGGTGCTTGCAGAGTTTTCATACTCCCTGGTGAGAGATTTTCAGTGTGATAGTAAAAGGGACCATGTTTAAAACATATCCTTTGGAAAGAGAGAGAGCATTTCGAAGGGATAGCTTTAGCAGAGGAAATGAAGTTGGATCACTTATCTCGTTTTCTTTTTCATTTTTATCACTGTTCAAAGGTTTAATGTCTTCTCATGCCCAGCCCCCGAAGCTGATTTCACCATGCCCATATTCCCTTTCCTGAGGTATGCTTTAGCCTCTAAAATGTACGCTTCACTCAGTTTAATGACTTCCATGATATCTTCCTTAACTTCCTAATCAATTTTCTTTACCCATTATATCCCCCGATTTAAATAACATTTCTTGTCTTCTTTTGAGCCCTGCCTAAATGCTTGTTTTCCTGAAGAAACTACTCAGTGTGGCCTCATCCCACACTCTGTCCTGCCTTATAATCTATTATACCAACTCACATATCAACTCCCTTCTTTTAAAGATCCTAGTTTTTCTTATGATTTTGCTAATATCCACTTGAACATTTTTTTTTTTAAATTTTGGTACATGTCCTTCTGTCGGTTTAATATACATTTACCCTGATTCCTCATTCTCATTTTATTGACAAGTGTAGGTACCTTGTACCTTGCTTTTCCTTGACTATTTGCACAGTCCTCAGAGCAGTGATCTGTAATGAGTATGTATCAGGAAATATTGTCAATTGACTTAGAAGCTTTGATAGTTTTAAGTGGGAAGATGCCAAGTACTTATTTTCAGCGGAAAACTGATCGGGAAAGTGGCAACTTTTGAGCACTTACTGTGTGACTAGCAGTAATTTAAACACTTTTCATTTATCTTTAATTCATTCCTACCCACAACCTTATTAGGTGGGTGTGGTTATTATTACCCCATTTTTATAGTTAAGAAATCAAGGAACAGAGAGGCTAAGCAAGCCATGTAAATGTCTGAGAGGGTATCCCAGACTCAAAAATGATCCATCAAATGGTGGAAATTGCCATAGGATTGTGGAAAGATTTTATTTTATTTTAGTATTTCAAAACTTGGGAGATTTCAGATAAGCATGTGAGTTTTAGCTTTTCTTGAAAAATGGAGAAATCTGCCAACAATATGCTAGAGTTGAGTAGAATCTGTTCTTTTAGAGGGGAAATGCATTCCTCCCAGCACATCTCAGTTGGCTCATGTCACTTAAAATTTTTTGTACTATTTAATATTTAAAGGTTTTGTTGCGACTGGGCGTGGTGGCTCATGCTTATAATCCCAGCACTTTGGGAGGCCAAGGCAGGTGGATCACCTGGAGTCGGGAGTTCAAGACCAGCCTGGCCAACATAGTGAAACTGCGTCTCTACTAAAAATACCAAAATTAGCTGGGCATGGTGGTGCATGCCTATAGTACCAGCTACTCTCGGGAAGCTGAGGCAGGAGAATTGCGTGAACCCAAGAGGTGGAAGTTGCAGTGAGCCGAGATCATGCCACTGTACTCCAACCTGGGTAACAGAGTGAGACTCTATCTCACAAAATAAAAAAATAAAAATAAAAAATAAAAGGTTTTGTTGCTAATGTGAAATATTACTTATTTGGATGTTTATGGTTGTTTAATATTTGCAATGTTGAGGATTATGGGGAAAAGTTATGTGAAATTCCAAATAGCTCAAGAATTTGAAGGTAATTGGTTCCTGATACGGTTTGGCTATGTCCCCACCCAAATCTCATCTTGAATTGTAATGCCTACAATTCTCATGTGTCATGGAGGAAGCAGTGGGAGATGATTGGATTATGGGGGTGGGTCTTTTCTGCACTGTTCTTGTGATAGTGAATGAGTCTCATGAGATCTGATGGTTTGAAAAACGAGAGTTTCCCTGCACAAGCTCTCTTTGCCTCCTGCCATCCACTTAAGATGTGACTTACTCCTCCTTGCCTTCCGCCTTGATTGTGAGGACTCCCCAGCCGCATGGAACTGTAAGTCCGTTAAACCTCTTTTCCTTTCCAGCCTCAGGTATGTCTTTATCAGCAGCATGAAAATGGACTAATACTGTAAATTGTAACTGGGACTGAGACATTACTGAAAAGATATCCAAAAATGTGGAAGCAGCTTTGAAACTGGGTAACAGGCAGAGGTTGGAACAGTTTGGAGGGCTCGGAAGAAGACAGGAATATGTGGGAAAGTTTGGAACTTCCTAGAGACTTGTTGAATGGCTTTGACCAAAATGCTGATAATGATATGGACAATGAAATCCAGACTGAGGTGGTCCCAGATGGAGATAAGGAACTTGTTGGCAACTGGAGAAAAGGTGACTCTTGTTAATTTTTAGCAAAGAGACTGGCGGCATTTTGCCCCTGCCCTAGAGATTTGTGGAACTTTGAACTTGAGAGAGATGATTTAGAGTATCTGGCAGAAGAAATTTCTAAGCAGCAAAGCATTCAAGAGATGACTTGGGTGCTGTTAAGGCATTCAGTTTTATAAGGAAAGCATAACATAAAAGTTTAGAAAATTTGCAGCTGGACAATGTGATAGAAAAGAAAATCCCATTTTCTGAGGAGAAATTCAAGCCAGCTGCAAAAATTTGTACAAGTAATGAGGAGCCAAATGTTAATCCCCAAGACGATGGGGAAAATGTCTCCAGGGAATGTCAGAGGTCTTCTTGGCAGCCCCTCCCATCACAGACCCAGAGGCCTAGGAGGTAAAAATGGTTTCATGGGCAGTCTAGGGACTTGGTGCTCTGCATCCCAGCCACTCCAACCATGACTAAAAGGGGCCAAGGTACAACTCGGGCCATGACTTCAGAGGCTACAAGTCATAAGCCTTGGCACCTTCCCTGTGGTGCTGAGCCTGTGGGTGCACAGAAGTTAACAATTGGGCTTTGACAACTTCCACCTAGATTTCAGAGGAGGTATGGAAACACCTGGATGCCTAAGCAGAAGTTTGCTGCAGGGACAGGGCCCTCATGGAAAACCTCTGCTAGAGCAGTGCAGAAGGGAAATGTGGGGTTGGAGCCCCCACACAGAGTCCCTACTGGGGCACTACCTAGTGGAGCTATGAGAAGAGGGCCATTGCTGTCCTCCAGACCCCAGAATGATAGATGCACTGACAGTGTGCACTGTTCACCTGGAAAAGCCATAAATAATCAACATCTACCTCTGACAGTAGCCAGGAGGGAGGCTGTACACTGTATAGCCAGGAGGGGCAGAGCTGCTCAAGACCATGGGAACCGACCTCTTGCATCAGTATGACCTGGATGTGAGACATGGAGTCAAAGGAGATCATTTTGGAGCTTAAAGATTTAACTGCCCTGCTGGATTTCAGATTTACATGGGGTCTGTAGCCCCTTCGTTTTGGCCATTTTCTCCCATTTGGAACAGCTGTATTTAGGCAATACCTGTACCCCCATTGTATCTAGGAAATAACTAACTTGCTTTTGATTTTACAGGTACATAGGTGGAAGGGTCTTGCCTTTTCTCAGATGAGATGTTGGACTATGGACTTTTGAGTTAATGCTGAAATGAGTTAAGACTTTGGCAGACTGTTGGGAAGGCATGATTCATTCTGAAATGTGAGGACATGAGATTTGGGAGGGGCCAGGAGTGAAATGATACGGTTTGCTTTTGTCCCCACCCAAATCTTATCTTGAATTGTAACTCCCACAATTCCTACATGTTGTAGGAGGAACCCAGTGGGAGGTGATTTCATTATGGGGGTGGGTCTTTTCTGCACTGTTCTCATGATAGTGAATGAGTCTCATGAGATCTGATGGTTTTAAAAATGGGAGTTTCCCTGGACAAATTCTCTTTGCCTGCTGCCATCCATGTAAGATGTGATTTGCTCCTCCTTGCCTTCCACCATGATTGTGAGGCCTCCCCAGCCATATGGAACTATAAGTCCTTTAAACCTCTTTTTCTTCCTAGTCTCAGGTAAGTCTTTATCAGTCGCGTGAAAACAGACTAAAACTATTCCTATGAAATGGTTCATTGAATACTCACTAAAGTGTAGCATGTGTGTCACAGAAAAACAAATAGAAATTGAAGGAATTCAACAAAGGAGGCTGGGCGCGGTGGCTCAAGCCTGTAATCCCAGCACTTTGGGAGGCCGAGACGGGTGGATCACGAGGTCAGGAGATCGAGACCATCCTGGCTAACACGGTGAAACCCCGTCTCTACTAAAAAATACAAAAAACTAGCCGGGCGAGGTGGCGGGCGCCTGTAGTCCCAGCTACTCGGGAGGCTGAGGCAGGAGAATGGCGTAAACCCGGGAAGCAGAGCTTGCAGTGAGCTGAGATCCGGCCACTGCACCCCAGCCTGGGCGACAGAGCAAGACTCCGTCTCAAAAAAACAAAAAAACAAAAAAACAAAGGAGAACTTTATGTTTGCTTGAAATCTCTAAAAAAGTCACTTGGTCTTCTTATCATATCATAGTTGAATATTTCATATGCTTTGTTTTAAAAAAACTGCCAAAGTAACCTTTTTAAAACAGACTATATCACATTGCTGCTTAACAGCCCTTGGTGGCTTCTCTGGGACAGGTCAGAAGCTTTGCTTGGCTCAAAAGGGTTTTCATGATCCAGCCTCTTGCTTTCTCTTCAAGCCTCATCTCCTCTTGTTAAAATGTTTTATTAAACTAGGAGCACTGGAAATGTGTTAAAAGTAAATGTTGTATAAGTGAAATCATCTGGAAAAGTTTAAATTTTAAATGGAGTGGCAATATAAGACTTCATTAAGGAAGTCACTTTGAGTTATACAAGGGAGCCAGGCAGGTGCCTATCTGGGGAATAGCATTCCAGGCATAAGAAAGAAGTGCAGGGGCCCCAAGGCAGCAGCATTCCTAGTTTGTTAGAGGCACAAAGAGGGGGCCGGTGTGGCAACTGGAGCAGCATGAAGGAAAGGGGAGAGCAATGACAGATGAGGTCACAGAGTGAACAAGGGACCAGATCATTAAAAACCTTTCAGTCATAATAAGGACATCTAGGTGACATGAAAGCCATTGGGGGATTTTGAGTAAGGAAATGACATGACCTGACTTACATTTTAACAAGATCATCCTGATTCTGGGACTGATATAAATTGGAAAGAGCAAGAACAGAAGCAGGAAGACCAGTTCCAACACTATTGTAATAATCCATATAAAAGATAATGATGGCTTCAACTAGGATGGTGGAAACAGAGACGGTGAGAGGCCATAGACTCTGGGCAGGGTTTGAAGGATAAGTAACATACTGGATGTGGGGCATGAGGGAAAGAGTAACATTAAAGGTGAGGTTAAGGTTTTCGGTTTGACCAATTGGAAAAATGATTTTTTTTCTTTTTGAGAAAAGACCTCACTCTGTCACCTAGGCTGGAGTGCAAATGATATGATCATAGCTTAGTGCAGCCTCAAACTACTGGGCTCAAGCACTCCTTTTGCCTCAGCCTCCTGAGTAACTGGGACTGTAGGTGCACCCCATCACGCTCTGCTATTTTTATTTATTTATTTATTTATTTATTTATTTTGTAGAGACAGGGTCTCACTATGTTGCCTAAGCTGGTCTTGAACTCCTGGCCTCAAGTTATCCTCCCACCTCAGCCTCTCGAGTAGCTGGAAAAAAATGCATCTAATGTTAACTGAGCTAGGGAGTATTTAAGAAAACCATGTTTGGGGGGCATGTAAGGAGTTCGGTTTGAGAGAAGTTAAATTCTAGATGTGTATTAGATAGCCAAGGGAGATGTCAGCCAGTTGGATAAATGGATCTGGAGTTCAGGAGGGAGGTTCAGACTACAGGTACAGATTTGGAACTCACAGCATACAGGTGTTATTTAAAGCTGTGACTGGCTGACAACATCAAGAGACTGAGGCCAGGCATTCACCAACTAATTCCAGAAGTCAAAGAAATGAGAAGGAGCAACTAGAAAAACAAAAGGAAAATGAAGCACTCTAGTGTTCTGGAGCTTAGGAGAAAAAACACTCAAGGAAGCATGAGTAACCAACTATTAACAGGAACTCGAAAAAGATGAGAAGAATAATTGACCATTGGATTTAGCAAGTAGAGGTCACAAGCAACCTTGATAAGAGCAGACAATGTTCCTGCCTTCTTGGAACTTACATGCAATGAGGAATATAAACAATAGGAAGTTTCACAGATAAATATATATGGTCAAGTGATACATGCTACAGGAAAAAGGCCACGGTCATGAGATAATAACAGGGATGTTCTTTAGATAGGTCTTTCAGGGAATACCTCCTCAAAGAGGTGATATTTGAGTCCAGATTTGGAGGAAGTGAGGGCACCAAGGCTGATGTTCAGCTGGGGAGGCACTGGTATGTTCTTGTGGAGTTTGCACCCAGCATCCTTCTGATTGGTCAGGTGTTTGGACTAATTGGTTGTTTCCCAAAGAGGTGCTGGTTGTTGAATATTGTATAGAACCACGGGCTGAGCCCTGTGAATACAGAATACAGGAAAGTAGTGTTCAGGTAAAAAGAACAGCAGGGGCCAGGCATGGCGGCTCACAACTGTAATCCCAGCACTTTGGGAAGTCGAGACAGGCCGATCACGAGGTCAGGAGATCGAGACCATCCTGGCTAACATGGTGAAAGCCCATCTCTTCTAAAAATACAAAAAATTAGCCATATGTGGTGGCAGGCACCTGTAGTCCCAGCTACTCAGGAGACTGAGGCAGGAGAATGACATGAACCTGAGAGGCGGAGCTTGCAGTGAGCCGAGGTCGCGCCACTGCACTCCAGCCTGGGCAACAGAGCAAGACTCCATCTCAAAAAAAGAAAAAGAAAAAGAAAAAAAGAACAGCAAGGCCACAGTCCCCAAGGCAGGGTGTATTCAAGAAACCCACTCAAATCAGTGTGGCTAGAGCAAGGAGAAGAAGGAAGGAGCTCAGGGCTCTGGTTCTTTTAGGAAAGCTCTCCCTAAGAACCATTTAATTATCTAACAGTGCTTATTTAACTTAAGTGATTTTTCACCCTCTGTACATATATGCTTGTGTATGATTATATAGTGTATGTATATATGCCCTGTGGGTATATATTAATACATGTAATTACATATGATTTTGTTTATTGGCAGTCAGAGGAAACCTCTCTATATGGACACTACTTACCTACATACTACCATTAAATACTATACTTCACAATTTTAGAGTCTATATATTTCTAAAAAGAAAGGAAAATTATAAGGGCTGAGTTTTTCTTTAAATGTTTTCTCAGTGAGGAAAATTCTTACGCAAGTAAAATATCAGTGACTTTTAAGAAAGTTGTAAAGGCACCTGATTCCCTTTCTGCGACGTCTAAGTCTGTGCACTCGTTGTTACTCGTAATAACTTTTGGCATTTCTTATGATCTAGAATATGTCAACTAGAAAATACTTTCCTTCAAGTTTCATTAAGAGCTCTTTCTCTTAAATCTACGTGTATAATAAAAGGAAAAAAATACAATTGCAATTAGAAATATATTGCCTATAATAAAAATCTCACACACACAACAAGTTTCATTTCTTCAAGCTCCCTACTGATTTTTGTTTCAAACTTATGAGTAGTTTTTATAATTGTAATATATGTACGTATATACTTACATGTATATGTATATATGTGTTTCTACTGTTCTTTTGCTATTTTGTAAATATTTCATATTTATTATTTATATTTAGCCTTTTAGTGGGATAACATTCAATCATATCTATAAATTTTAAATTAATTTTGCTATTGCATATATACACATACATATATGTACATAGTTGTACATATATTTCTACTTTTAATATTTTTATAAATATTTCTCCACATTTCCTTATCATATTTATCTTTTTAGTGGTGGCATACTATTTGGTTGTATCAGTATACTGTGATATACTTGGCTTTCCTCTAATAGGGGGCTTAAGTTGTTTATAGTTAGTTTTTATTGTAAGCATCACATACATTAAAAAAATTATCCATAGATGAATTTATAACAGGGGAATCACTGAATATACTGTTTTCTAATTAGAAAATATTCTCCAGATATCTGCAGTTTATAATGTCATTGGCACTGAATGAGTCTACTTATATTCCGCACCAGTCCCTGAAGACTTCTGTCATTACAAAGTTTTGCTGAAATATTTCCTTTCACTTATATTTCTTTTAAGTATTCAAAATGTGTTAAAAAAAATTTCACTTTCTGTACTTCTTCTTTAAATTTCTGAACTTTTTACCCACTTATCCATTGAAGTTTTGATGGTAACGATTTTTAAGCTTTTTTAATTTTACTAGAAATAAACCCTTGTTGGTATAAATATTTTTTCTTCCACTAAGCTTTTTGACATTAATTTTATTGTCCTTCTAGCTCTATTTTTTTTTTTTTTTTACCATTTTCCTCTTCAGTATGTCACTTTTTCTTTTCTCTCTAGACTCTACAACTTAAGTTTTTGTGTTTGTTTTTTTATTTTTTTGGCAAATGTCCTTATACTTATTTGTGTTGGCCACACTTTCCAATTGCCTTTTCTAGTACTCTTTGGTAAACTATTTGTAATTATGTTTTCACTTTAAGCAAAATATAAACTTTGAAATAACTAGTTTCATCTTATTGCCCTATTTGCTTCCTATTACTAAAGCACTTTCATTCCTTAGGTGAGGCACACCTGATATTAACAATATTTCATAATACTGGCTGCTCAGAATAGGCATAACCATGAACAACTATGTTGGCCATACCAGTGTCGAGCAGATGAACATCAGGCCTGACTGCTGCTCTTATTTTGAAAGTCTCTCACTGCCACCCTTGGTGTCAGATTTTATCACAAAGGAGAGTTAGCAATCAGAGAAGTATTATGTTGGCTTCAATCATCTTGGTATACTAGGTAGCTTCCACAAAGCTATGTACATATCTAAAAGGCTACTAGGCAATATATCTTCTTCTTTGTCATGTATTAATAGTTGCAACAGCAAATTCTTTCTCACTCACATACAGTTGTTTTTTATTTGTTTATTTTTAGAGACAGGGTCTCAGTCCATTACCCAGGCTGGAGTGCAGTGGTGGGACCATAGCTCACTGCAGCCTTGAACTCCAGGGCTCAAGGAATCCTCCTGCCTCAGCCTCCCAACTAGTCAGGACTATAGTCACACACCACCATGCCTGGCTAATTTTTACATTTTTTCTCTGGAGACAGGGTCTTGCTATGTTGTTCAGGATGGTCTCAAACTCAGCCTCATGCAGGCCTCCTGCCTTGGTCTCCCAAAGTGTTGGGATTACACACATGAACCACTGCACCCGGGCTCACATACAGTTCTAATCCACCCTTGATGGCTGCATGCCAAGATGGATCTTCTTGTGGGCTTTGTTTCCCAGTGGTCCATTGCTGCATAACATTATTTTTGAATCATTCCTTCAGACATAGCCAAAGGGAGGTGTCTCACTCCATTGTCTTTACAGCAGCTTCTTTTAGCTTACAGTGTAGCCATTGCTGTGAATCATCCTGTACTTCTCCCCCACATATGCTCAGCCAAGAGATGGTATGTCACAGCAAACAGTATTTTACTGGTTTCATTCACGACTTTGTTTTCCATGGAATATAAAATAGCTTTAAATGACATAGATGAAATTGCCCTTGAAAGGTTAGGCAGGATATTTAAGGACCTGGTAGGAAGTGGGACACAACCCCCGTTTGTTCACTTTTGGTCTGCTACTGATTCTCTCCATGATGCCATGGTAGCACACTCACAGACGTGCTTCTCAAGTGCCATACTCTCGTTCTCCTATTGACTTTTCCTCTGATTAATTGCTGTATCACTACTGGTAGGTGGCTGCCTGGGTAATTCTTCATTGCAAGTGATAGCTTTGGCAATCTTTGAGTGCCAGGAGAAAAATAATATATTCTGTAGAGATACATGATCCATTAAGTTCATTGATTTAAAATATATATACAATTTTAAAAGAAAGAGGGATGGAAAGAATCAGTGTACCTCATAGATGAGGTTCTTTCAGGCTCAGCCACTACGTGGCCTTAGTTGTCCTTTGACTTGAGATCCCTGGAAAATCCTGCGCGTGTGATTTGGGAACACGGTCAGTGGTGTAAAGAAGTTGGCAGCATCCATTTTAACCACATTTAATAGGATTTTTGTGTTTGTGGAATATCTAAAAGTTTTTATTTGGCCTCCATTTTCTGTTTTTCAAGGTAAAATGATTTATAACCAATTATCCTCAGATATATTTCTTAAATGTATTTAGTTTTGATGAAAAGTTTATCCTATGAGTCACCATCTGTGTGTGTGTCTGTCTTTGATCAGTTCTGGGAATGTGTGCATTTACACAAGACCAGATTTTTGATCTGGACCAGCCTCTGCCTGTCTCAGCTGCAAATGGAAATCCTGTTGACAGCGAGGATTGTGTGGGTGCGGGAAAGGGTCGAAATACCTTCAGTAGGAAAGGTTGAAGGCACCGGACACATTCAGAATACTGTCATAGCATTTTAACATATGTAAAAAACTAGCAAGTAAAGCCAGTCTCTCACGCATGTTTTTCTAAATGTTTTCAGATGCAGTAAAGCTGTGAAATATTAAAGCAGGGAAACACACACACACACACAATCTCACACATACACACATGTGCACTGTATTCCCATGAGCCTGAGAAGTTTTGGACCGGATTTCAAAACTGAGTTTGAGCGTTTATTTTTTTTCCTTTTGGTGTGTCGGGGAGGGAGTCTCTAGAGCTAATGTTAAGCCTGAAAAAATAAGACAACGCTGGACCCCCAAAATGTGTTTGCAAAGAAGGTGAGACATGCAAGATACCTCATTTTATCCGTATATCTGTTTCTAAAGAAGGACAAACGTACCTCCTCTTACCTAGGCCCAATAATTGTGAGACCATATGAGGGAGGCACTCTCTTGTAATAATTCCCTCATCAGTGGAATAAATGTGGAGAAAATTGAGCATGATGAATGGCCTTTTGATTTGAATTAATCCTCAGCTGTCAAAAACCAAAATAAAACAAATGGTCATGGATACAGAGCAACACAGATGTTCAGAAGCTGAGGAAGCAATCAGCAGTTTGAAAAGAACTCCTCATACGCCATGCTTCTAAAGATATGGAACCAATGACTCATAAAGTGTGAACTTCAAGTTTGGCCCTGGTGGGTGTCAGTAAATAACAGTTGTATGAGAGCAGAGTCTCCTCTGCAGCTTCCTTCCAGACTCGTGGTTGTGTGTTTCCTAGAATGCTCCAGTAATAAGTTTACATAACTTGTCCCAAACTCTGGCAACTGAAGGATATACTCTAGTCCAGTCATGAATGTGACTAACAGAAAAAAATGCAGTCTATTTAAAGAGGATTGTTAGTATCTATGTAGGTAGGAGACAGAAAATGTGAAAGCTTTGTAGAAGTGTAATTCCCCCATCTAAGGTCATGGAAAGAGAGACGAAACTTCATCAGCTACCAGTCAGACCAAGCTTGTATTTGACTGCCTTTAGCTTGTCGAGCTGAATCTTATCTCGGGATCATAATTTCAATATTTCTGTAATTATAAAACGTTCTTTTTCTGGCAGTCTTCTATATGTCAACCTATACAATTTAGGCTCTTCTGTATGGCTTTCCTATGAAGTCATTTTTCCTTTATATTTATCATTTATTTCAACTCAACCTTGTATGTGGAGACCTTGACCAAGAAGTGTGTCACGTCTAAATCTCAATTTCTTATAAAATGTATTTTGCATACATATTGATACGTAAAGTTAAGAAGATCCATTTATTGGGATTATTTGTCTAAAAGTGTTTAGAATAATATTAATAAGAATGTGCTCCTAGGCCAGGCACTGTGGCTCACACCTGTAATCTCAGCACTTTGAGAGGCCAAGGTGGGTGGATCACCTGAGGTCAGGAGTTCGAGACCAGCCTGGCCAACATGGTGAAACCCCGTCTCTACTAAAAATATAAAAATTAGCCAGGCGTACTGGTGGACACCTGTAATCCCAGCTACTTGGGAGGCTGAGAAGGGAGAATTGCTTGCAACTGGGAGGCAGAGGTTTCAGAGAACCGAGATTGCGCCACTGTACTCCAGCCTGGGCAACAAAGAGCGAAACTCCATCTCAAAAAAAAAAAAAAATTAAAAAAAGAACGTGTTCCTAAATATTTTTAAAAAAAAAGTATTCCTAAATTTAAAAGAGTCAATAAACCTGTGTAGATTACTACATCTGCATAATTGCTTGAAATCAAGGACCTTACTTTTAAATGCTTACTTTCCACAGTCCAAAGCAAAGTGCTTTAAAGGATGGGAACCTAGTAAGTGTTCATTGAGTTAAATTTAGGCTTTGTTATATTTGTGAAAATGGTTTTTGCAGTGCTTATCAAACTGCTCAGAAATAATGCTTATACACATTTGAGAGTGAAGGGGTTGGCATGACCTTCCAGGTGTTTCTGGTATTTTGATTTAAAATTGTTAGCATTCTACTTCATTATATTAATGTTGGAAGTTTCAATATAGCTTAATGGTTCGGAACATGACTTTGCAGTCCTGGAACTAGTACTTTTTAGCTAAATGTCTTTGCACAAGTTTCTTAACCTCACAAGGCTGCCAGTTTTCTTACATATATGATGGGAATACCATTGGGATGTACCTCATATGGTTGTTGTAAAAGTTAAAAGGAATAATGCTTGTAAAATACTTAGCTCAATGCCTTGGCACATGGTAAATGCTCCGTAAAGAAAAACTAAAAATAAGTACATTAATATATTAAACTAACAAATTGTACTGATTCCCAAACTAAAACAGATATTGAGATCAAGTCATGCTCCAGTAAGATGTGCCATGGTTTTCACTTTTGAAGTCAAGACCTTCCCAGGCTCACATGAATTGCGTGCATGTGTGTGTGTGTGTGTGTGTGTTTGTGTGTGTGTGTGTGTGTGTTTCTGCTGTGCACCCACATGCATGAGCTCTTTACTCCAACATGTGTAGGGATTGGCTTTAAGTCCTGATTTTTAGATGTGAACTAGTTGAGGGAATAACTGACTTCTGATCTGAGTCACAATGGATTTAAATTTCTTTTTTTTTTTAATTTATTATTATTATACTTTAAGTTCTAGGGTACATGTGCACAACGTGCAGGTTTGTTACATATGTATACTTGTGCCATGTTGGTGTGCTGCACCCATCAAGTCGTCATTTACATCAGGTATAACTCTCAATGCAATCCCTCCTCCCTGCCCCCTCCACATGATAGGCCCGATTATTATGATGTTCCCCTTCGAGTCAAGTGATCTCATTGTTCATTTCCCACCTATGAGTGAGAACATCACGATTGTTTAAGTTTTCTGTTCTTGCTATAGTTTGCTTGAGGATGATGGTTTCCAGCTGCATCCATGTCCTACAAAGGACACAAACTCATCCTTTTTTTATGGCTGCATTAGTATTCCATGGTATATATGTGCCACATTTTCTTAATCAGTCTGTCACTGATGGACATTTGAGTTGACTCCAAGTCTTTGCTATGGTGAATAGTGCGCAATAAACATCGTGTGCATGTGTCTTTATAGCAGCATGATTTATAATCAGCACGGGTATACTTGATAATGGGATAGCTGGGTCATATGGTACTTCTAGTTCTAGATCCTTCAGGAATCGCCATACTGTTTTCCATAATGGTTGAACTAGTTTACAATCCACCAACAGTGTAAAGTGTTCCTATTTCTCATCCTCTCCAGCACCTGTGTTGTTTCCTGACTTTTAATGATTGCCATTCTAACTGGTGTGAGATGAGGTATCTCATTGTAGTTTTGATTTGCATTTCTGAGTATTAGTGATATTAGAGCATTTTTTCATGTGTCTGTTGGCTGTATGAGTGTCTTCTTTTGAAATGTCTGTTCATATCCTTTGTCCACTTTTTGATGGGGTTGTTTGTTTTTCTTGTAAGTTGTTTGGGTTCTTTGTAGGTTCTGGATGTGGCCCTTTGTCAGATGAGTAGATTGCAGAAATTTTTCTCCCATTCTGGAGTTGCCCTGTTCACTCTGATGGTAGTTTCTTTTTTGCTGTGCAGAAGCTCTTTAGTTTAATTAAGATCCCATTTGTGGTTTTGGCTTTTTGTTGCTGTTGCTTTTTGGTGTTTTAGACATGAAGTCTGCCCATGCCTATGTCCTGAATGGGTATTACCTAGGTTTTCTTCTAGGGTTTTTATGGTATTAAGGTCTAACATTTAAAGTCTCTAATCCATCTTGAATTAATTTTTCATTATAAGGAGTAGGGAAAGGATCAGTTTCCACTTTCTACTTATGGCTAGCCAATTTTCCCAGCACCATTTATTAAATAGATGAATCCTTTCCCCATTTCTTGTTTTTCTCAGGTTTGTCCAAAGATCAGATGGCTGTAGATGTGTGGTATTATTTCTGAGGACTCTGTTCTGTTCCTTGGTCTATATCTCTGTTTTGGTACCAATACCAGCTATTGCTGTTTTGGTTTCTGTAGCCTTGTAGTATAGTTTGAAGTCAGGTAGCGTGATGCCTCCAGCTGTGTTCTTTTGACTTAGGATTGTCTTGGAGATGCGAAGCTCTTTTTTGGTTCATATGAACTTTAAAAGCAGTTTTTCCAATTCTGTGAAGAAACTCATTGTAGTAGCTTGATGGGGATGGCATTGAATCTATAAATTACCTTGGGCAGTATGGCCATTTTTCACGATATTGATTCTTCTATCCATGAGCATGGTATGTTCTTCCATTTGTTTGTGTCCTCTTTATTTCACTGAGCAGTGGTTTGTAGTTCTCCTTGAAGGAGTCCTTTATATCCTTGTAAAGTTTAGTTCCTAGAATTATTTTATTCTCTTTGAAGCAATTGTGAATGGAAGTTCATTTCATGGTTTGGCTCTCTCTGTCTGTTACTGGTGTATAAGAATGCTTGTGATTTTGCACATTGATTGTATCCTGAAGAGATTTTGCTGAAGTTTCTTATCAGCTTAAGGAGATTTTGAGTGAGACAATGGGGTTTTCTAAATATAGAATCATGTCATCTTCAAACAGGGACAATTTGACTTCTTCTTTTCCTAACTGAATACCCTTGATTTCTTTCTCTCTTGCCTGGTGCTAGCAGAACTTCCAACACTATGTTGAATAGAATTGGTGAGAAGGCATCCACAATCTTGTGCCAGTTTTCAAAGGAAATGCTTCCAGTTTTGCCCATTCAGTATGATATTGGCTGTGGGTTTTGTCATAATAGCTCCTTATTATTTTGAGATACACCCCATCAATACCTAATTTATTGAGAGGTTTTAGTATGAAGGAGCTGTTGAATTTTGTCAAAGGCCTTTTTCTGTATCTATTGAGATAATCATGTGGTTTGTCTTTGGTTCTGTTTATGTGCTGGATTATGTTTATTGGTTGCATATGTTGAACCAGCCTTGCATCCAGGGATGAAGCCCACTTGATCATGGTGGATAAGCTTTTGATGTGCTGCTGGATCCGGTTTGCCAGTATTTTGTGAGGATTTTTGCATCGATGTTCATCAGGGATATTGGTCTAAAATTCTCTTTTTTTTGTTGTGTCTCTTCCAGGCTTTGGTGTCAGGATGATTTCTTTAGTCTTCTAAAACTGACTGGAAAAAAGTATTTTCCAGTCCAAGACAAGGATTTTTCCTGCCATTTTCTTTTTCACTTCTAAAATAATAGTGTTATATAAATATTCAGCATAGGTGATTGAGAGAATTAAAATGGGTATAAATATTTTATGTATTCATTTTTTGTGTATTAATGTTTGCATTACATGAAATTGGTAACTATTTCTCCATTTCCAGGATTTTGATGTAGGCCCAGAGTCCCTTTATAAAGATTACCATTTTGAGAATTTGAACAGTGCTCATCTATAGAATTTGCTCCTAGGAGCAAACCTATAGCAAACTAGCAAACCACTGAACTCAGTTCTATTCATGGGCTACTAAGTGGTTAAGATCATGACAATACATGTTGCTTGAAGGATGTGCTTTAATTAAAAGATATACATTTAAAAACTAATAAGGCATTCAGCTAACATTATATATGTATGTGCATGCCTTCCCCCTTCCAAAAGGCATCCTCTCTAATGTGTTTGATATATCACTTTCAAGTTAATGCATCATTTAAAAATATGTATAGATGCTTTGCATATGTGTATTTAAATCACATGAAGAAGAAAAGGAAATTTTGATAGATATCAATAGAATACATTTACTTCAACCCTATTATACGCCACTCAAGGATGTTATGAGTGTTAGATGAGACAATATATATAAAGAACCTAAGTGCTTCGTCAATATTAGTTCCTTGGATTCTCTGTGATCCTTCCAGATAACCATAACACTGGTGTGCACTGGATAGGGAGATGATCTGTTTTCGAGTCTGAAATCAAGGTTGTGATCGATGAATACTGAGTATTATTTTTACCTCTGCATATACTTTCTTTTGTAGGATTAACTCTTTAACTCTTTCCCATAATATAGAAGGGATTAGTACAAATACCTTGTATTCAGAAACGTTCTACTATTCGTCCCACCCAACCATTGACTTACTTAGCTATTCCTTTTAAAGTGGCTTCCCTTAATTTTACATCTGTACCCATGGCTAGACTGGTTAACAAAACAAGAGAATAGAAATCCAAAACTGAACTCAGACACCAACAACATATTTATAAGAAGAAAGCACTTACATGTTTTTAGTCTCCGTATATAGAACTTCTCTGAACAAGACGTTAAAACTCACTTATGAGTAATTTAGGCCTTCTCTTTCTAACATTACTAAGTCTTTCAGAAAAAAAGTTTTTGCTCAGCCATTTTGCATTTTATGAATTTTTGCATAAACAAACAGTGACCATGCCTGTGTTAATAGCTAAACTCCTTCCAGAAACCCTTCTGTGTTGTCATCTAGGTACAGACTGGTAACTTGCTTTTATTGGAGGTTCAGAGACTAACTCTCTGTGTGGCCTACCCCTCTCCTTCACAAACCTACCATATTTTATATATCTAAAAAATGGTACTTTCCTCTTTGCTAATTACCTACCTATTCTGGGGAAGATTTCAGTTTTCCCTTTCAAATGGGTCTTTGTTAATTATTTGTAGACTTACTACCCAAAAGAAATTATATTTGAATTTTTTTGTACATACTGGCATTCAGATTATATTTTTCAATAAAAAGTCGAAGAATTTCCCACAAATGACTTGATCACTGAAACACATGTTAAATCTAAAAAAGATTGTCATACAGCTCTACCAAATTTTTGCTGAAGTATTAGGTTGGTGTAAAAGTAATTGCGGTTTTTAGATATTTAATCCTTCCTTCTGACAGTTTACCTAAAATAGTATGCCGAAGGCAAGGTTCAAGAACCTTAAAACCTCCCTAAAGGTCTTTATATCTGTGCATTTGGAATGGATGTAAAGACAAAAAGACAGATTATCACCCTGCCCCCAGAATACATGGGCAGAAGGGGAGAGAGAGGATAAGAATGAATGTGTGAATACCAGAACATGAAGTAGAATATCTATCCAGTAAATAAGAAGCACTACCTTCAATAGAAATTGATTTTTAGTGTTCAACTTATATATTCTGCTGTTTACTTTTCTGTTTGGTATTGGTGGCACTTGTTAGTATCTTTTGTTTTCCTAGCAATTTTAGGAGTTGGTTTGTTTAGGGACATAGTGAAAAATTATGGATTACAGTAATGTAACTAAATTGCATTTTTTTCCAGACACATCTCATCTTGCATAGAGAAAGCCTCAAGGAAGGAAGACCAATCTGAATTAAACTAGTTGAAATTTTAGAATGTAGCCAGTTTTTGAAATGCCTCAGAGAACTTTCAGAATAGTTTATTCCATTGTAATTATGTCAAAGGAATTTGATGTCAAAGTAAAGACAACTGGATGGTTGATCCGCCCTTTATTTAAATTTGTTGACTAAGTTGTATTTGTCTTGAGCAATCTAATTCTTTAAAGGAGTCTCACATTTTATACAAGAAGACTTACAATCTCCAAATATAAAATGTGTCTTTTAACACACTGTTAAGTAAATTGAATCTGATTCACTAGCAATTGTTCGGTTTATTGACTTTTTTCCTCACTTTATTATAAACAGGTGAGCTACAAATGTCAACTGCCAGAGCATGTCCAATAAATACATGTTTAATTTTCACTGATGATTTTATATTCTTGAATCATCAACTTTTCATTGAGAAAATAGTCATCTTTCTAGTATTGGCCCCAATGAAACCTGTGATTATATAATTCCTTAGTTATAAAGCTACAGGTTCATGAAGCATTCTTTGAAAATAAGTTAGATTGTATATTTTCCCCAGCATCTGCCATTTCCTAAAAATAAGATGTACTCACAATTAGTTCTTTAGGTATAGTTCATGGTCGCTTTGTAGATGGTCTAAGGCTTGATCCCATATATTACTTCCACTGTTCATTTACATAATATAATGATATGCTCAAAAACATTCAGTTCTTTTATATTTTCTTACGTTATATTTGATTCAAAGCAAATATTTTTGGGCTTATCCTCAAAAGTAGCAATATACTATTAATTATTTCTAGTGGCAAGAAAAAGTAATCTGTAGACCTTTTTTAGGCAAAACAGCCTGTAAAAGAAACATGTGTGAAAAATTCTTCTCCTGGTCAGAGATTTTCCAGTTGTATTTTATAGAGTCTTGGATTTTGAGAACATTTTGATAGATGCAGCTCTGTATTTGTGTAAGAAGTACAGTTTTTTGTGTGTGATTTAGGTTTAAGTAAGGAGATGATTTCTGAGTAATTTGTTCTCTTCCTCTGTCTGCTTTTGTTTTCATGAATGGTTGTATTTCTGCCATCCTATGGCATTCTCTTCCCTTTTTGTCCCCCAGTTGGTCATTCTACCCTTTATGACCTCAGAGCTCTTGTTTACATTTCATTATTGCTTTTGTCATGGTATGTTGTGATTTATCTGTTTAGATAAGACATGCATAGGACTTGCTGCTTGTACTTATATCACAGCCCTTAACACAGTAGGTTATAATAATTTGTTTATTTCTCTCCCTAACTGGACTTTGCGCATCTCAAGGATAGCAACCATGTTCCAGTTTTTAGCTGTAGGCTTAGTACTACCTAGTAGAGACTTAATGTTTTAAAAAAAAAAAAAAAATGAGTGTTTATAGTAATAGCCAACATTTACTAAACCATTTGATAAATACTTCAGATAACAGTGACCAAAAAGTGAATGAGTGCCAACACTTTTAAAAGTTAAAAGTTTTCTCAACCAGGCACACCTAGTGCTAATGGTATTCTTAGAGCCATTGATTGAGAAAATACATGATGATAAAAACCTATCATGAATTTTGTAGTATTAAAGTACACTTGAATTTTGTAAAACATATTATCTATAGACATTTTAAAATTAATATTACATATATAAATGTGTATATTATGTTTCCACCGACTGACCATCCTTGTTGAACATTTGGATTGCTATAGTTGTAATAGTATTCCTGTGCCCCACTGTTTACTGCTAATAGGTAGGAAACCACTGATATGAGCGTTACTTAACACTTATGTGTGGAGGACCACATTCCTCGGTTTGCTTAGGACTGTCCCAGCGTATGCCTGTTCTAGTATAATAATTAATAGTTTCCCCATTTTCTTGCAGAAGTGCCATGATTTGGACAATAAGTTATTTGATCATCCTACTTACAGGCAGATATTTGCATTGCATTAGTTTTATCATGGCTCACAAAAAATATATAAAAGAGAATGTTAAAAGTATATTATTCCATCTCCAAGGAATTCATTGTCATTAGTATTGTTATAATTTTGATCTCCTCCTTGTTGTGCACAAAGTGGTACACCTTTTGCCTTTTCATTTCTAGCCATTAAAATACTAGTACTTGACCAAATATGTGTTTATGTGTACATGTGTATATTTCCTGATTATAGTAAATTAGAAAATACCTATTCTGAGGTCACATTTAGTTAATTCTTATTTCTTCATCTTCTGGGGTAGCCTGATAGTCAACAAACCTTATTGATTTTACCTGATTTTGCTCTACAGTGTGTGTGTGTGTGTGGTTGTGTTACAGCACCTGAGGTTCTTGCAGTCTTCCAGGATACAAATCAAGAGAGATCACCAAATGTAGCAGCAAAGGTAAGCTTAAGTTTATTCTAGCTTGTGCATAAGGGAGATAGCGTGGAGAAAGGAAAAAGGAGCGGCCTTCTCTCTGAGGATAGTTTGTAGGTTCCTTTTCTAGGGTTTCTCTATATGGGGGAAGGTTACATTACGGCACGCAGGTTAGGAGTTTTTCTAGCACTTGCGCATTTGCTCAACATGCTTCTTCCTACATTCCATGTAGTAGTAGCATTTTAAGTCTCCACCCCTGGGCATGAATTTTAGCATTCAGAGGAGTAAGAGGTAGCTTTAAGTTGGAGTTTTAAGCCTAACTGCGCATATGGGACTCTGGGGAAATCCTTAGCCCCCTGAAATAGGAGCTTGCAGCTAATAGCTTCTTGGGTCTCTTGCTACAGATTCGCTGAGAGTTAGCTAAGCTAGAGCTTGAGTGAGGGGCATTTTTCCTTTTCCTCCAGACCATCTTGAAACAGGGAATCAACCACCCTGCCTGTCTTAGTTAGGGATGTGTGCACGTGCAGATTTTAGGAATTTTTACAAAGGATTCAGCACCTATTTAATTTTATAATACACTCCTACTTTTGCCATGACTCAGTTCCTAAATGTATGGCCTTTCTGTAAATGAATCTATGCACTCCCTGTGCCCTAGCTCTGCTGTCACTCTCTGGCTCCCTCTTTTCTCCTCTCCCTTTTTTCTCCTCCCCTTTCTTTCTCTACCTCCTTCCTCCCCTTTCTTTCTCTACCTCCTTCTCCTCTTACTTTCCCTCTTTCTCCTGCCAAAGAAAATTGTCCACTAACTTTCACCAGTTGAACTAGTCTCAAATTATCTCTTACTCCATACCAATTTCTAGAATGTTGCATTCTCTACTTAGATTTCATCTACTTTTCATGAAAGACTCATAAATTCTTATGCCCTCTTAAAATACCCATTCTCAGCCCAAACACAGGCATTCTTCCTGAGACCTCTGCCTTATTTTCTGAATATGTTACTCCCACACTTTATTTCCCACCCACTGCACTTGGACTTTTACATCCTTCCCAGGCATAGCCTCTTTTCTTGGGAATGCTTGGTTACCAGTGACAGGCGGCCTTAACCTCTTGAACCCTCAGTCTATCAGCCACATTAGACCTTCGGGCTACCACCCAGATCCTCCTCCCTTCTCCCCAAAGGCCTGGCTCCTCTCTGAGGCTATTGCTCCTGTCTGCTCTGGGTCATGTTCTTCCTCTTCTGGCATTAGGGGACCTCACTCGAGGACCTCAGCCTGTAGTGAGTAAAGGTAACCTCCACTCCTGTTCCTCCTTAAACTTCTGTGATCATTGTCCCTGCCTCTTGTTATTGCTCACTGTTCAAGTAATTCTGTTCTTGTTGCCATGAAAGTGGGAAAGAGATTTTTTTTGTTTGAGGGAGAGGATCTTGCTGTCTTGCCCAGGCTGGAGTTCAGTGGCACAATCATAGCTCACGTCAGCCTTGACCTCCCAGATTCAACCAATCCTCCCACCTCACCCTCCCAAGTAGCTGGGACTATAGACACATGCCACCATGCCTGGTTAATTTTTTTAAATTTTGTAGAGATGGGGTCTCCCTATGTTGCCCAGGCTGATCTTGATCTCTTAGATTCAAGTGATCCTCCCACCTTGGCCTCCCAAAGTGCTGGGATTACAGGCGTGAGCCACCATGCCTGGCCGAGATTCTTTTTTAAATCTATTACTCGACCCCCAGAAGAAGCTGTCAACTGTGTTAGTCACTTAGTTTTCTTTCTTGATTTCTTGAATTAAGTCCTCTGGGCAAGTTGAAGCATATTTAAGTGGTGCTACCCAAGGTCACATTCTGAGGAGTGTAGCTTGCATACCAGCTATCTCCTGCACTTTCCAGAGATTGAGGGCAGTTTTTGTCTTGTTTTGAAATCTTATTCTAGGACCTGAAAATCAGCCAAACATTCTCTTCACCTGGAGCCCTTTAGGTGTACACATGCACATAGGACTAGATGTGACTAACCTGATGTCCCAGATTTCTCAGGATGGGAATACAAAATGGGGTGCCCCTTCTCTGCATATAATTATTTTATGTATAATTTAAATTCTATAACCTGTGAACTACTTTAACTTAGTGAATAAACAATCATATTTATTTTAACATGCTAGTGTATATGATTGCATGTTAGCTGTTTTAAAATGTAAACTCCTCTAAAATAGATATATCTGGGTGGGAATTTGAATATTTTTATGACCATGGTTAAGTCTGTAAGTGTAGGCGTACATAGTGCCCCATTAACTGATTTGTACTGTTAATCTTCCATTGATTATCTTTTCTTTCATATACAAATGACATGAATTTAGCTACTACCAGCTTTTCCAAGAAAAATGAAATCTACTTTTACAGCTGGAGATAATTTAGTCCTTGGCATTGAGCTTTTTAGCTTTTTAACTTGGGAAGAAGGCTCTTTTGATCCAACAGTTTATTGCAAAACTGATTCAGGCTTCTGTTTACACAGTGAAAAAACAAAATAAATGATATTATTTTATTGGGAAACTGGGACTAAAATACCCTAAAAGTAATTTGGAAATTCTAAGCTTTTTGAGCCATTTCATTTCCTTCAGAAGAAAGTGCAGATTTAATATTCTCATCAGATTATGTTTATGTTTTCTGTCTTCTTCCAAATTTTCTTAAGGAAATTTATTCTTCTCATTGTTATTAGCTTATCCTCACATTAACATAAACATTTCCCAGTAAATATTATGCATTGGTTTCTTAAAGGCCTTATAAATTACTAAGTATTGACTTAAGGAAGGGTAGTTTAATTTACACTGGCTATTTGAGTGATTAATGGAATGAATTTATCGGTGCTACATTTTATGCTTTCTAAAAAGCTAAGGACAGTTTACTAAGGAAATGCCAAGAACCTTAGGTGAATATCACATTTTTAAAAAGAAATAGAATACTGTGTCCTTTAGAATAAATAAGCCGTCTATGATTTTCTTCTACAATCTGCCATCATGTGTATTTTATGCCCTAATAAAGAATAGCATGCAAGATATAAATGAAATGCTGAGGATTCTGTGTTAAGTATTGGATGAAGGCCAAGGAAGTAAGAGGGTGAAAGTCTGGAACTCAGTCTGTCAGAGAATGGAATGCTTGTTAGAAATACTCAAATCAACAGTCCATGACTTGCAACAATTTTGAGCTAAGGGCCTTTTAGCATAACATAAGTAAATTGCAATTAAGGATATGTTTGAGTTGTGCTACGCTGTTAGATATCAGGGTATTTTTGAGTATTTTTTAAAATATTGAAATGAGTATGCATTATCAGTATATTTCAGATAAATGTATATATCAACAATTTTTACATGTGTTGCAGTTAGGATTTTCTTTAAAACAGGAAATGATCCATAGTCTAGTCTATTCACTGTACCGATCCACTAAACACCTAATAATTTTCCCTTCATGCAGCCCACTGATGCTTTGGCGTACCCTTAGGTTACTTCCCAAAATGCAAGAAAGCCTTCTCAAAAAATTTCAGGAACACGTTATTACCCATAGAACAAAATCCAGATTCGGAATGTGGAGTCATTCAATGAGTATACAGTTTCAGTTTCGCAGTCTGAAAAAGTTCGAGATCTATTGCACAACAGGATGTATAGAGTTAGCACTACTATGCTGCACACCTAAAAATGATTCAGATGGTCAATTTTATGTTATGTGTTTTTACCAGAAGGAAAAATAAAATCTAAATACCAAGCCTAGCATTGGAGGGGAATTGTGATCTGGCCCCTCAACTATCTTTCTGGCCTCATCTTTTGCCTATCCATTCAACAAATCTTAAGTACCTATTATAGGCCCAAAACATATAAAGCACAGCAATGAATAAGACAGGCACAACCCCATATGCAGAATTTAAAATAAACTATTGCTGGAGTGGAAAGGGAAACTGTATTTGTTGTTGCTCCTTATGCTTTTGCCATAGATATCTTTAGCAGTCTCCACATGTCTGTCATATTTATGTACTTTTGACAGCTTTGTTTGTGATGCTCTCTTAGTTATAAAGGCCCTCCTGGCTTTCCACTGTGGTTCTCAATCCTTCTTTCTTTCTAAACTTATTGATAATCCCTTTATCTTTTAAGATGCTATTCAAGCATAACCTCAGAGATACAGCTCTTCCTTTGACTGCCATGTTATGTTGTGTTATTTCGTTTTTTAAATCCCCCACCCCAGGCCTGGCCCCAGTATTTAGGATGGTGTTTTACACAATAACCAGTATTAAAGAACATTTGTTGAATTGAAATGACACCATTAAAGGATCGTGAAAAATCTTTTCCACATGCCATTATTTTAATATTTATTCTCTTTTTTGGCTGTAAAGCTTCAATTGCATGCCACTAAATATGTATATGCCTCATCATTATTGTGTGGACTTAGACTCACAGGCTTAGGAAGGAGCTGAATGGGTACAAGGACATAGCCTTCAGCAGGGTTATTAATGAAGGCCACTGCCTTGTTATCTCATGTTCTGATAACTAATACATTTCCTGAAGTGATAGTGCCCTTGCGTGGGATTTAGATTTAGTTTACACTTGGGGCACAGGATCACATACATTTTTTCCTCATTGATATTAAATGCATAATTGACTTCTATCACATGTTGGTAATTCTCAAAATATATAAAACTTTTTCATTATATCCGTTTTGGTGATCTGAGTTCAGTGATCTTTGATGTTACTATTGTAATTGTTTGGGGGTGCTGCAAACCATGCCCTATATATAAGATGGTGAACTTCATTGGTAAATGTTGTGTGTCTTCTGACTGCTCTACTGACAGCCTTTCCCCATCTCTCTCTCCCTCTCCTTGGGCCAGCCTGTTCCCTGAGACCCAAAAATATTAAAATTAGGCCGATTAATAACCCTACCATGGCCTCTTAAGTGTTCAAGTAAAAGGAAAAGTCACATGTCTCTCACTTTAAATCAAAAGCAGGAAATGATTAAGCTTAGTGAGGAAGGCCTGTCAAAAGCCAAAATGGGCTGAAAGCTAGGCCTCTTAAACCAAACAGTTTACCAAGTTGTGAATGCACGGGGAAAGTTTTTGTGAGAAATTAAAAGTGCTACTCGAGTGAACAAATGAACAATAAGAAAGCAAAACACCATTTTTGCTAATGCGGAGAAAGTTTGAGTGGTCTGGTTAGAAGATTAAACCAGCTACAACATTCTTAAGCTAAAGCGTAATCCAGAGCAAGGCCCTAATTCTCTTCAATGGTAGGAAGGCTGAGAGAGGTGAAGAAGCTGCAGAAGAAAAGTTTGAAGCTAGCAGAGGCTAGTTCAGGATGTTTAAAGAAAGACACAGTCTCCGTAACATAAAAATTCAAGGTGAAGCAGCAGGTGCTGATGAAGAAGCCACAACAAGTTTTCAGAAGATCCAGCTAGGAAAATTGAAGGGGGCTTCACTTAACAATAGATTTTAAATGCAGATGAAACATGTTTACACTGGAAGAAAGTGCCGTCTAGGACCTTCATAGCTAGAGAAGAGAAGTCAGTGCCTGGCTTCAAAGATTGAACAGACAGGCTGACTCTATTTTTAGGGGTTAATGCAGCTGCTGACTTTAAAATGAAGCCAGTGCTCATTTAGCATTCTGAAGATCCTAGCCCCCTTATGAATTATGTTAAATCTCAACCTGTGATTTATTCATGGAACAACAAAGTCTGGATGACAGCGCATCTATTTACAGCATGGTTTACTGAATATTTTAAGCTCACTGTTGAGATCTACCACTCAGGAAAAAAAAAAAAAAACAACTCCTTTCAAAATATGATTGCTCATTGACAATGTGCCTGGTTACCCAAAAGCTCTGATGGACATGGGGAGGGAGATAAATGTTGTTTTCATGCCTGCTAACACAGCATCTATTCTGTAGCCAATGGATCAAGGAGTAATTTCAGTTTCCAAGTCTTCTTATTTAAGAAATACATTTTGTAAGGTATCACTGCCCAGTGATTCCACTGATGGATCTGGGTGAAGTCAATTGAAAAACTTCTGGAAAGGATTCACCATCCTAAAAGCCATTAAGAATATTTGTGATTCATGGGGGGAGATTAAAATATCAACATTTACAGGAGTTTGGAAGAAGTTGATTCCAATACTTATGGGTGACTTGGAGGGGTTCAAGACTTCAGTGGAGGAAGTCACTGCAGATGTGGAAATAGCAAGAGAACTCGAATTATAAGTGGAGTCTAAAGATGTAACTGAATTGCAACGATCTCCTGATAGAACTTTAATGGATGAGGAGTTGCTTCCTTTGAATGTGTAAAGAAAGTGGTTTCTTGAAATGGAATCTGCTTCTGGTAAAGATAAGGTGAACATTGTTGAAATGACAACAAAGGATTTAGAAGGTTACATTAACTTACTTAATAAAGCAGCAGAGAGATCTGAGAGGATTAACTCCAATTTTAAAAGAAGTTCTGTTGTGGAGAAAATGCTACCAAACAGCGTCACATGCTACAGAGAAATCTTTGGTGAAAGGAAGAATCAATTGATGCAGCAGACTTCATTGTCTTATTTTGAGAAGTTGCCACAGCTCCCAAACTTTAGTAACCACAACCCTGATTAGTCAGCAGCCTTCAACATCAAGGCAAGACCCTCCACTGGCAAAAAGATTATGACTCACTGAAGACTCAGATGATTGTAAGCATTTTTAACAATAAAGTATTTTTAATTCAGGTATATACATTGCTTAGACATAATGTTATTGCACACTTAGTAGACCTCTGTATAGTGTAAACATACATTTTATATGCAGTGGGAAACCAAAAAATTTGTGTGACTTGCTTTATTGCGATATTTGCCTGTTACAGTGCTGTAGAACTGAATCCACAGTATATCTGAAGTATGTCTGTACCTTAAAGGCCTGTGTTGCCTTAAGGTTTTCTTTGATCAGATGAAAACCAACTGGCACTGTTCTTGGGGTTCCAGAAGATTCTTTTTTTCCACAGAGCTTTATTTAGATATAATGGATAAATAAATGTTGTATAAATGTATTATATATAATGTGATGTTTTGGTATACCACTTGTGAAATGATTACCACAGCCACAAAGGTAACATATTCATCACCTCACTTAGTAGTTACCTTTGTGTATGTATGTACATGCAAGTGTGGAGAGAACATTTAAGGTCTATACTCTTAGCAGATTTCAAGTACACAATGCAGTATTAACTGTAATCACCATGCTGTTCATTTGATCACCAGAACTTACTCCTATCAACTGAAACTTCGTACCCTTTAACCAACGTAATCCCATTTCCCTCAAGTTTCCTAGTCTCTGGCCACCATCATTCTACTCTCTGCTTCTGTGAGTTCTACTTGTTTTAGATTGCACATATAAATGAAGTCATGCAATATTTGTCCTTCTTTGCCTATTTTACTTAGCGTTATGTTTTCCAGGTTCATGTATGTTGTCACAAATGACACAATTTCTTTCTTTTTTAAGGCTGACTATTCCACTATGTGTGTGTGTGTGTGTGTGTGTATATATGTGTGTGTGTGTGTGTATACGTATATACATATACTACATCTTTTTCCGTTCATCCGTCAGTGGATACTTAGGTTAATTTTATGTCTTGACTATTGTGAATAACACTACAGGGAACATGGGAGTGCTCATGTCTTCTATTTCATTTCCTCTGCATATGTATCAGAAATGGGATTGCTAGATCATAGTTTTATTTTTTATTTTTTTTTTAAATTTATTTATTATTATACTTTTAAGTTCTAGGGTACATATGCATAACGAGCAGGTTTCCAGAGTTACATATGTATACTTTGTGCCATGTTGAAGTCTGCTGCACCCATCAACTCGTTGTCATTTACATCAGGTATAACTCCCAATGCAATCCTCTCCTCCCCTCCCCATGATAGGCCCCGGGTGTGTGATGTCTCCTTCCTGAGTCCAAGTGATCTCATTGTTCAGTTCACCTATGAGCAGAACATGCGGTGTTTGGTTATTTTCTGTTCTGTGATAGCTTGCTAAGAATGATGGTTTCCAGCTGCATCCATGTCCCTACAAAGGACGAAACTCATCCTTTTTATGGTAGGCTGCATAGTATCTCCATGGTGTATGTGCCACATTTTCTTAATCCAATCTGTCACTGATGGACATTTAAGCTGATTCCAAGTCTTTGCTATTAGGAATAGTGGCTGCAATAAACATAATGCAGCATGTGTCTCTATAGCAGCATAATTTATAATCCTTTGGGTATATCCCCAGTAATGGATGGCTGGGTCATATGGTGCATCTAGTTCATCCCTGAGGAATTTGCCATTTTGTTTTCCATAATGGTTGAACTGAAGCATAATCCCACCAACAGTGTAAGTGTTCCTATTTCTCCACATCCTCTCCAGCACCTGTTGTTTCCTTGACTTTTAATGATCGCCATTCTAACTGGTGTGTGAGATGGTATTCATTGTGGTTTTGATTTGCATTTCTCTGATGGCCAGTGATGATGAGCATTTTTTCATATGTCTGTTGGCTGTATGAATGTCTTCTTTGAGAAATGTCTGTTCATATCCTTTTGCCCACTCTTTGACAAGGGGTTGCCGTTTTTTCTTTGTAAATTTGTTTGAGTTCTTGTAGGTCCTGATATTGTACCCTTTGTCAGATTAGTGGATTGCAAAAATTTTTCTCCCATTCTAGTTGCCTGTTCACTCTGATGGTAGTTTCTTTTGCTGTGCAGAAGCTCTTTAGTTTAATGAGAGATCCCATTTGTCAATTCCTACTTTTGCTGCTACTGCTTTGGTGTTTGTAGACATGAAGTCTCTTTTGCCCATGCCTATGTCCGAAATGGTACTAATGGTTTTCCTCAGGGATTTTATGGTATTAGGTCTAACATTTAAGTTCTAATCCATCTTGAATTAATTTTCGTATAAGGAGTAAGGAAAGGATCCAGTTTCAGCTTTCTACTTATGGCTAGCCAATTTTCCTCTAGCACCATTTACAAATAGGGAATCCTTTCCCATTTCTTGTTTTTTCAGGTTTGTCAAAGATCGATGGCTGTAGATGTGTGGTGGCTATTTCTGAGGACTCTGGTTCTGTTCCATTGGTCTATATTCTGTTTTTGGTACCAGTACTCATACAGTTTCGCTTCTACCGTAGCCTTGTAGTATAGTTTGGCCGGTAGCGTGATGCCCAAGCTTTGTTCTTTTGACTTAGGATTGTCTTGAGATGCGGGCTCTTTTTGTCTCATATGAACTTTAAAGCAGTTTTTTCCACCCTGTGAAGAAACTCATTTATAGCTTGATGGGACATGGCAATGAATCCATAAATCACCTTGGGCAGTATGGCCATTTTCACGATATTCCTTTCCCTATCATCCATGAGCATGGTGGCTGTTCTTCCATTTGTTTGTGTCCCTTTTGATTTTCACTGAGCAGTGGTTTGTAGTTCTCCCTCAAGAGTCCTTTTATATCCCTTTGTAGTTGGATTCCTAGGTATTTTATTCTCTTTGAAGCAATTCAGGAAGTCACCCCATGATTTGGCTCTGTGTTTGTCTGTTATTGGTGTATAAGTTAATGTTTCTGTGATTTTTGGTATTACACTTTGTGTATCCTGAGACTTTGCTGAAGTTGCTTTATCAGCTTTTAAGGAGATTTTGTAGGCTGAGACAATGGGTTTTCAAATATGCTAATCATGTCATCTGCAAACAGGGACAATTTGACTCTTCTTTTCCTAACTGAATACCCCTGATTTCTTTCTCTTGCCTAATTGCTCCTTAGCCAGAACTTCCACTATGTTTGAATAGGAGTGGTGAGAGAGGGCATCCCTGTTCGTGCCAGTTTTCAAAGGGAATTTTTTCCAGTTTTGCCCATTCAGTATGATATTAATGGGTTTGTCATGAATAGCTCTGCAGGATTTTGAGATACGCTCCATCAATACCGAATTTCTGAGCCGCTTTTAGCATGAAGGGCTGTTGAATTTTGTCAAAAGCCTTTTCTCGCATCTATTTGGTATACACCATGCACTTGTCTTTGGTTCTGCTTTATATGCTGGATTATGTTGATTGATTTTGCGAATGTTGAACCAGCCTTGCATCCCAGGGATGAAGCCCAATTTGATCATGGTGGATAAAGCTTTTGATGTGCCGTTTTGAATCCGGGTTTGCCAGTATTTTATTGAGGATTTTTGTGCATCGATGTTCATCAGGATATTGGTCTGCACCTCTTTTTTGTTGTGTCTCTGCCAGTTTCTGCATCATCAGGATGATGTTGGCCCTACAAATGAGTGCTAGGAGGATTCTCTTTTCTATTGATTGGAATAGTTTCAGAAGGAATGGTACCAACCTCCTTGTTCTGGTAGAATTTAGCCAGAATCCATCTGGTCCTGGACTTTTTTGGTTGGTAGGCTTATTAATTATTGCCTCAATTTCAGAGCCTACTATTGGTCTATTCAGGGATTCAACTTCTCCTGGTTTTAGTCTTTGGAAGAGCGTAAGTGTCCAGGAAATTATCCATTTCTTCTAGGTTTTCCAGTTTATTTTGCGTAGAGGTATGTTTATAGTATTCTCTGATGGTAGTTTGTATTTCTGTGGGTCGGTGGTGATATCCCCCTTTATCATTTTATTATACGATTTGATTCTTCTTTTCTTCTTTATTAGTCTTGCTAGCGGTCTGTTGTCAATTTTTGTTGATCTTTTCAAAAACCAACTCCTGATTCATTGATTTTGGGGTTTTGTGTCTCTATCTCCTTCAGAAGTTCTGCTCTGGATCTTAGTTATTTCTTGCCTCTCTGCTAGCTTTCGAATGTGTTTGCTCTTTGTGTTTCAGCTCTTTTTTAATTCAAGTGGCGTTAGAGTGTCAATTTTGATCTTTCCTGCTTTCTTGTGGGCATTTAGTGCTATAAATTCCCTCTACACACTGCTTCTTGGGAATGTCCCAGACTCGGGTATGTTGTATCTTTGTTCTCATTGGTTTCAAAGAACGTTCTTTATTTCTGCCTTCATTTCGTTATGTACCCAGTAGTCATTCAGGAGCAGGTTGTTCAGCTCTGGCTGGTTGAGCGGTTTTGATTGAGTTTCTAGTCCTGAGTTCTAGTTTGATTGCATTGTGGTCTGAGACAGTTTGTTATAATTTCTGTTCTTACATTTGTTGAGGAGTGCTTTTTACTCCAATTATATGGCTTGGTTCTTGAGTAAGTACGATGTGGTGCTGAGAAGAATGTATATTCTGCTGATTTGGGGTGGAGAGTTCTCTATAGATGTTTTGCCAGGTCTGCTTGAGTGCAGAGATGAGTTCAATTCCTGGATATCCTTGTTAACTTTCTGTCTTGTTGATCTGTCTAATGCTGACAGTGGAGGTTGAAGTCTCCCATTGCCATTATTGTATGGAGTCTGTCTCTTTGTAAGTCTCTAAGGACTTGCTTTATGAATCTGGGTGCTCCTGTATTATGCATATATATTTATAGGGATAAGTTAGCTCTTCCTGTTGAATTGATCCCTGACCATTATGTAATGGCCTCTTTGTCTCTTTTGGATCTTGATGGTTTAAAGTCTGTTTTATCAGAGACTAGTAAGTATTGCAAACCCCTGCTCTTTTTGTTCTCCATTTGCTTGGTAAATCTCTCCTCCATCCTTTATTTTGAGCCTATGTATGTCTCAGGAGATGGGTCTCTGGAATACAGCAGGACTGATGGGTCTTGACTTCTTTATCCAGTTTGTCAGTCTGTGTTCCTTTTCATTGGAGCATTTAGTCCATTTACATTTAAGGTTAAGATTGTTATGTGCGAACTTGATCCTGCCATTATGATATTAACTGGTTATTTTGCTCGTTAGTTGATGCAGTTTCCTATCTCGATGGTCTCTTTATGATTTTGGCATGTTTTGCAATGGCTGGCACCGTTGTTCCTTTCCCATGTTGAGTGCTTCCTCATAGGGTCTCTTGTAAGGCAGGCCTGGTGGTGACAAAATCTCTTAAGCATTTGCTTATCTGTAAAGGATTTTATTTCTCCTTCACTTATGAAACTTAGTTTGTCTGGATATGAAATTTGGTTTAAAAATTTCTTTCTTTAAGAATGTTGAATATTACTCCCACTCTCTCTTCTGGTTTGAGAGTTTCTGCCCAGAGATCTGCTGTGTGAGTCTGATGGGCTTCCCCTTTGTAACCCGACCTTTCTCTGGCTGCCTTAAGATTTTTCCCTTCATTTCTAACTTTCAGGACCCAATTATGTCTTGTGAGCTGTTCTCTCGAGGAGTATCTTTTGTATGCTCTCTGTATTTCCTGATTAATGTTGGCCTCGCCCTACTAGGTTGGGAAGTTCTCCCTGGATGATATCCTGAAGAGTGTTTTCCAACTTGGTTCCATTTTCCCCCTTTACACCTCAGGCACCCAATCAGACGTAGATTTGTCTTTTTACATAATCCCATACTTCTGGTAGGCTTTGTTCTATTTCTTTTTCTTCTTTTCTTTTTGTTTCTTCTTCTCGCTTCTTTTATTTCTCATTCATTTGATCCTCAATCGCTGATACTTCTCTTCCAGTTGATCGAAGTCGTTACTGAAGTTGCATTTGTCACTGCGATTTCGTGCTCTCTCTTCATGGTTTTATCTCTTTGATTTCGTTTATGACCTTCTCTCAGACATTAATTACTCTAGCCAATTCTTCCACTTTTTTTTTCAAGATTTTTAGTTTCTTTGCGCTGGGTAATGTAATTCCTCCTCTTTTAGCTCTGAGAAATTTGATGACTGGAAGCCTCTTCTCTCATCTCACAAAAGTCATTTTCCTGGCCCAGCTTTGATCTCAAGAGCTGGCGTATGAGCTGCGCCCTTTGCTGGGGAGATGTGCTCTTATTTTTTGAATTTCCAGCTTTTCGTCCTTGCTTTATCCCCATCTGTGGTTTTGACTCGCCTTTGGTCTTTGGATGATGGTGATGTACTGGATAAGCTTGCAGGTGTCCTTCCTGTTTGATAGTTTTCCTTCTGCACAGTCAGGACCCCTAGCTGTAGGTCTGTTGGAGATTGCTTTGAGGTCCACCCAGACCCTGTTTGCCTGGGTATCAGCAGAGGCTGCAGAAGATAGAATATTTCTGAACAGCGAAGTGTACCTGTCTGATTCTTGCTTTGAAGCTTCTTCTTCTCAGGGTGTACCTTAGCACCTGTGAGGTGTGGGAAGTCAGGATCGCTCCTGTGTGGGATGTCTCCCCAGTTAGGCTACTCAGGGGTCAGGGACCACTCTAGAGCAAGCAGTCTGGTCCCTCAGACATCTCAACCTCCGTAAGCTGGGGAGATCCACTGCCTCTTCAAAGCCACACAGACAGAGTTGCTTGTACCCGTGCAGGTTTCGTGCTGCTTTTGTTGTTGTTGTTGTTGTTGCTGTTGCTGTGTAGCTGTGCCTCTGTCCCCAGAGGTGGAGTCTCAGCTGAAAATGCAGAAATCACTGGTCTCTGTGTCGCCATGCTGGGAGTTGGAGACTGGAGCTGTTCCTATTCGCCATCTTGCTCCTCGCCCCCATAGTTTTATTTTTAATGTCTTGAGGAACTTTGTACCATTTTCCGTAATGGCTGTACTAATTTACATTTCCACCAACATTGTACAAGGGTTCTCCCTTTCTCCACATCATTACCAAAACTAAGCTTTCATTTTTTTTATGATCACCATTCTAACAGGTATGAAGTAGTATCTCATTGTTTGTGTTTTAATTTGCATTTCTCTGATTATTAGTGCTGTTGAGCATTTTTATATACATGTTGACCATTTGCATATCTGCTTTTGTGAAATATCTATTAAAGTATCTTGCCCATTTTTTTAATTGAGTAATTGGATTTTTTCCTATTGAATCATTTGAGTTCCTTATATATTTTGGATATTAACTCTTTATCAGGTGTATAGTTTGCAAATATGTTCTTTCATTCCATAAGTTGTCTCTTCATTCTGTTGTTTCTTCTTCCTATACAGAAGCTTTTTACTTGAATGCAATTCCATTTGTCTGTTTTTGCTTTTGTTGCTTGTGTTTTATAGCTCTTATCCAAAAAAATGTTTGCCCAGACCAATGTCATGAAGTTTTCTTCTAGTAGATTAATAGTTTCATATCTGAAACTGTTCAAAATCCCTTTTGAATTGATTTTTGTATATGGTGTGAGATAAGGGTCTAGTTTCATTCTTCTGCTTGTGGATATTCAGTTTTCCCAGCATCATTTATTGAAGAGACTGTCTTTTTTCTATTGTGTGTTCTTGGCATATTTGGCAAAGATCAATTGCCTGTAAATGTGTGGATTTAATTATGAGTTGGAGCCACGGGTTCTAATGGAGTTTTCATAACTGTGGTGGTTTCTTAGACCGGCCAGTAGGATTGTTTGCCATAGGATTGATTTTTTAAAATATTTTAAAAATTTTTAATTGCGCTCAAAAAGCATATAACGTAAAGTTTATCCTAACCATTTTAAGTGTACATTTTAATAGTGTGAGGTATATTGACATTGTTATGCAACAGATTTTTAGAGCTTTTTTATCTTGCAAAACAGAAACTCTATACCCATTGAACAATTCTTCGTTTGCTCCTCTCCCCTATCCCCTGGTAACCCCTATTCTGCTTCTGTTTCTGTAAATTTGACTACTTTAGACACCTCATTTAAGTGGAACCATACCATATTTGTCTTCTTGTGACTATCTTATTTAGTATAATCTGAAGATACATCCATGTTGTAACACTTGACAGTCATGTGTTACATCTGATTTCCTTCATTTTTAAGGCTGTGGAATAGTCCTTTATATGTGTAAACCACATTTTATCCATTCATCTATGAATGGACACTTAGGTAAATTTCATATCTTGGCTATTGTGACTCCTGCTGCAGTGAACATGGGTTTGCAAATATCTCTTCCAGACTCTGCATTCAGTACTTTGAGGTGTATACCCAGAAGTGGGGTGATTCCTGGAGCATATAATTTTCAATCTCTTGGGAACTGTCATACTGTTTTCCATAATAGCTGTATAATTTATATTTCTGTGAACAGTGTACATGTTTTTAATTTTATCATATTCTCACCATCATTTGTTATTTTCTGTTGGTTTTTTTTGTGTGATAGCCATTATAATGAGTATGAGGTGATACCTCATAGTTTTGGTTTGCATTTCTCTAGTGATTGCTGATATTGGGCCTTTTTTTTTTTTTTTTTTTTTAAGAAGGAGTCTCACTCTGTTGCCCAGGCTGGAGTGCAGTGGCGCTATCTCGTCTCACTGCAAGCTCTGCCTCCTGGGTTCACGCCGTTCTCCTGCCTCAGCCTCCCAAGTAGCTGGGACTACAGGCACCTGCCACTACACCTGGCTAATTTTTTGTATTTTTAGTAGAGACGGGGTTTTGCCATGTTAGCCAGGATGGTCTTAGTCTCCTGACCTCGTGATCCGCCTGCCTTGGCCTCCCAAAGTACTGGGATTACAGGTGTGAGCCACCACGCCCAGCCAGGCATCTCTTTGTATGCTTGTTGGTCATTTGTATTTCATCTTTGGAGGAATGTCTATTTAAGTCATTTGCCCATTTTTTAGTTATTTGTTTTTTATTGTTGAATTGTAGGAGTTCTTTACATATTCTGGATAGTAATCCCTTATCTGGTATATGATTTGCAAATATTTTCTCACATTCCATAGGTTGTCTTTTCACTCTGTT
This sequence comes from Papio anubis, assembly GCF_008728515.1. NCBI lineage: Eukaryota > Metazoa > Chordata > Mammalia > Primates > Cercopithecidae > Papio > Papio anubis. The sequence goes on from NC_044978.1 coordinate 47,971,637, forward strand.
GACCAATAGGACTGTTTTTGATATTTGATGCCATAATTTGTAAAGGAATTCCCTTTGGCTGCTCTGCTGAGGCATAACCAGTCATTCCTTCTGCCCAAATTAGCATTGACTTTGAGGTCCAGTTCTGTGTTATGGTTATCCCATTCCCATAAAACCAAAAACAATAGTAAGGGCAATGTTTTCAACTTTTTTGTACACTGAAGTTTAAATAAGAAACATATCTTACTGTTAACTGTACTAGTATATAAAGTACACTCTGATTTAAGTTCTTCATAAACTGAACAAGAGTTGAAGAGGAGAGAGATACAGAACGGCCGTTTGACCTTGTCTTGTATGCCAAATCCTGAGTTTGTGAAGGAGAATATCTGGTTTCCCATGATTCTTGAAAAAATATAAGGTATACCAGCAGGGATCATCTGGAAGTTGCTTGGAATTCAATTGTGATAGGGCCTGTTTGTATACATTATCAATGAAATGATATACCAAGTAACCAGTATAGAACCTAAGAAAAATACTTGCTTATTTTCTAGGAAATATGTGCATTCTGTAGTTTTAACAGAACCCTTCATCTCTGGGCATATCAATGTATTCACAAGGTACATGTAGTTAACGTCTTCATTAAAATGCAGCCAGATATTGGGTGACTATGAGAATAGCTGTAAAAATATCTAGGCCATCCATTCTTAGAATCAAGTGTTACCTTACTGAGAAAACAAGTAGTTTTTAATGATAATAGCTTATCTTAATAAATGATATTGGTTTTGGTAAATATAGATGTGAGTTTTGATTGTTAATTTCTGAACCTTTTCTGATGTTATTGTATTTAAGAATACAATTATTGTTAATGTTATTGTATCAAAGAAAGCTCAATAAATAATTGGGCTTTTACTATGTGGGTTTTACTCTTAAGTTTTTTTAAAAAATGTATTTTCACTATTGGAAAACATGAAATAAAGTGAGATGTCAGAATCACCTTTATAGAGTTTTAAATTTAAGAAGCACTTTATTTTTATCATAATCCTAGCACCAACACTAACATTCAGAGCCTCAAATACTCAACAGTTCTTGCTTGAAAATAAATTACAAAATCATAATCAATATTTAATTTTAAAGAAGAATATTAAAGAACATGGTATATACTGCTTTGATACTTTCTTTTCTTACTTTGTTTTTCAGTGTTCTCTACTGACAGTAAAATTCATACTCCATTTGTCTAAGAGGCATAAAGCTGGAATTTACTAAGAGCACTGCCTTAATGATTATGGCAAAATTCCAAAATTTTCCAGTGGGGAAAAGGCTTTTATTCTTTTTTGAACTGTCAAGCTGTTGGCAAAAACAAGCACTCTAGTTAAATGACTAAGCAAGCGGTTTATAAGATATGCTCCAGTCCTTAAGAAGGATCCATAAGAAAAAGCTGGCTAAGTGACTGAATACCATTTGTGGCCATGCATATCAAAGATTAATCACCTAGGATTCTGCCTAATTTTAGCCACTATTTCTTAATGAATGCCAAATGTGAACCCATCAACCATTTTGCACATGACGTCAGTAACATTTGAATGGAGCAGTTGTCTAATACTCTACGCAGTAATATGATTAATTCCATAGAGGGGTTGTTTAGTGCCAGCTCGTCCCAACACTGTGTATGTAGTATGCAAAGTGGTATTTCAACAGAATTTCCATTAGTAGCGGAGTATTCTCAGCCCTGAAATCCATCATCTGCTATATCCTAGCTTTAAGTTCCTATCAGATTTTCTCTGCACTAGATATACATCTTGATCAAGCAGGATTACAAGAAAAAATATATATATATTCCAAGCTCATTAGCTATCTAATGATCTTTAAGAACACTAGTGCAGGGAAGATTGAAAATCAATGTTAAATCCAAATGTCCTTGAATAAGAGACTGGCTTAATAAATTAGATTATATTCATACAATACAGGGCTATTCTGCGCCATCCAGTCATTGAGGGGCTAAGTCTTATATAGGCCTTCTCTTCCATTGCATAGCTTCTGAGGTTGCTCTAGGTGTAAACACTCAGCCGAAAGACAGGAAAAGAGAGGGAAGATGCAACATGAGATATTTTTATAGACCAGACTGGCAAGTGGCACATATTTCCCTGACCAGGATTTAGTCACATGGCTAGATATAATTGCAAGAGAGGCTGAGAAATGTCTGTGTGCCAAGAGGAGGAGTAAGTAGTTTTAGACACCAGCTATAAGTACCTGCTACAGAGGTGGTAGGAGCTTGGCAGAGGAAGAACAAGAGCAGGACTGAGGCTTTTCACTGTGTAGATTTGTGTGTCTGTGTATAATTTGAACAATGTGAATATGTAACCTATTCAAAAAACAAAATATGTTTTTTTCAGATAAAAGTCATTGTTTATGTAACACTTAGAACCTATATCCTAAATCATGCATTCCAGGAAATTTTGTCATGTATCATGACTTATGAACATACTCTATTCCTTTTGAAGCAAGAAGGTTCCAGAATCAGAGACACTTCTCCATGACCAGGATTCACTGCATTTTGGGGACCTTTTTCCTTCTTCAGTTGTCTGTGACTCCTCTCCTTGTGGTTGGCAGACCCGCTGAAAAGGAGTGATTGCATGGTCAGTCGACAAGAGCTAAGTTGGCTGTGCCTGTATTTCACTAGGAGAAAGCATCGACCAGGCCCCTAGAAAAGTCACTGTAAGGAACTCCTTTTCAGTCTGGTTTAGCAAATGGCAGCCATAGCACCTCATAGCTTCATGTGGCCACATCTGAAGCCAAGAAGCATTACTCCTCACTCCCCCTGCTCAGGTATCTTCATAGCTTACTTACTATGTTGCTTACTATTGAAAGATCCCAACTTCTTAGCCTAACAGACAAGCCCCTGGTCTGACATTTGCCTGTGTTTTCAACTTTACATCTTGCCGTTTCCTTTGATTTTTCCCTATGACTGAAACCAGAGTTTCTCAAACTGATGTTCTACTGCCTGTTTTTCAGGAAGGCATTAACAGGTATGCTGTTGACAAAAAGTATTAAATGAGCAAATACGTTTGTGAAACATTGTACTGCATACCGTATTACCCCTTGGGAGTATATGTGTGTTGAACGGTCGAAGAAGCTCTGCAGCTTAGATGCTTAAGTTTGTTCATCCTAGTATTTACCTCACTCAACTGAAAGCAGAAAAAATGCTTTGCACACCCCACCTAAATTCCTTGGCCACACCAATATGCAGAACATCAGATTGGGAGCCCCCGTGTGATCCAGTGTGATCGCCACTAACCTTAAGAAACTATCAGACACTTAACTTGTGCCTCACGTTGTATTTCTATTCAGCAGCACTGCTGTAAGATTTGTTGTTAATCCTTGCCTGAAAGTTCTATGCAGAATAAATCATTCTCTCCAATATGTACTCATTTTTCTCTTCTCAATGTGTCTTTTCTCATTGTATCATAAATATTTCTCCTTGATCTATTCATTCTGGGGATTCCTGTGTCTTGTACAGTACCTGACATGTAATGTTATCCTTGGGTTTACTTTGTCCTCTTGTTTACATAGACACATAAAAGCACCATAGACTGGGTGGCTTGAATAACAATTTATTTCTTGCAGTTCTGAAGTCTGGAGAGTCTAAGATCAAGATGTCAGGCAATTTAGTTCTTGGTGAGGTCCCTCTTCCTGGCTTGCAGGCACAGCTTTCTTTTTGTGTACTCATATGGCAGACAGAGAGGAAGCAAGGTCTCTCTTTTCTTATGAGGACGCTAATCCAGTTCATGAGGGCTCCACTCTCATGACCTAATCATTGTTGAAAGGCCCTACCTCCAAATATCATCACATTGGAAATTAAGGTTTCAACATAAAAATGTTTAGAGGACACAAACATTCAGTCTGTAGTACCCCTGTCTCCTATCTTCATGCTTTAAAGATAAAAAGTTTTTTCAATGTTTCATTTGACCCTTAAAATTTTAACTTACATATCTGACCCTTGAGTATAGTGCTAATAAACATCCTATTCTTAGAAAAAATTTAGAATGCTTTAACTCTAGTCCTCTTTCTCCTATACTATTTTTTCTTGTTCTACTTTTTACATATCTTCTAAGTAAGTGTTATTATTATACCTGTTTTAAATAATTGATGTTAATTATTTAACATCATGTTAATAAGTGTTAATATTATACCTGTTTTAAATAATTATTTCTATGTAAACTCAAATTTACCAATTTCTTCCCCATTCCTTCTCATTTTTCATTTTTTTTCTGCATTCACCTTTTTTCTTTCTAAATACCTTTTAGTACTTTTTAAAGCAAGGGTCTTATAATAGAAAATGCTGCAAATCTTTGACTGAAAATGCTCTTATTTCAACATAATTCTTAAATGATAGTTTATCTGGTTATGGGATTACACACCACTTACCTCCAGCTCACTAATCTTCTCTTCAAATTTGATTTAGGCAACAATTTAGTCTAGTTATTGAGGTTATTTAATTGAGTAACTGATTGAATGATTGTATTCATCATTTCAGGTACAATTTGGTTATTTGTTTTCATCTGCCTGGTATTTGTTCTTTTCTTGTGTTTTTGGCATTTCCTTTTAGGACTTTAATATTTTAGGTGTACTTATTTTATAGGCTCTATGGTACTTCTGTAATCAGAGTTTCTTGAAGAGTTTAATCCTACTATTTATTTACTTTATCAACTACGTAAAAATAAAATTTCAGGACCTTCCAAATTTATTATGCCAAAGAAAAAGTTAATCCCTGAAACTTGATTCACACAATACAACTGTTTTTCTTCTCTGGTGCATGACTTTTTTCTTTTGACTTTTGCATTGAGATGTTATACATTAACCAGACTCCCTATTCTTGATTCAGACCTAGAGTAAAAGACGTGGAGATGAGAGATTCTTGTGACTGTTACCTCTTTAGAATAGAATGTTAAACACCCTCCTTAGAGTGTAATTAATAGTAGCTAATCAAATCTTATTTCTTTTTGTTAGCCTTTGCATGGAAAATGTACTTCTGTTCAGCACTTCCGTTTTACCTGTAGAAATGATCCTTATTTTATCCCATACTGGGAGCACTGATCACCATTCTTTGCTGTAGCTCTGCTCACCGAATTGCCACCCTCACACTTTTCACTTGAATAAACTATCTTTTGGATTCTGACCCTTTTGATTATTTAGGTTGATAGCTTATTCTTGCTCAGAATACATTGTTTTCTCATTTTGTTTTTAATTTTGTGTTATGAGTTCATGTTTTGTGTTTAACCAGTGATAATTTTATGTTCCCTGGGATGAAGGTATATCCCCGCTGAGATGTTTGTGCTTGCTTCTGCTTTCTGGGAGTTACTAGAACACATGTGTGCTTATGTGTTTAATTAAATGTCTGACATGTTAGTGCAAATTGGAACCCAAGCCTCAGTGGGGAGAGACCCATAGATAGGAATTTTAAAATTAAGACAGCCTTCTTCAGCTAAGACAATCACCCTTGTCCTTGTCTTTCATGATAGAAGGAGAATTTTTTCCTGATTCAGTATTTCACTGTGGTAACACCATTCTGTAGTACCATTGCTAGAGACAAATCTGAACTCCAGCTTAAATCTTGAGTATCTGACAAGCTGTATTTCTTATAATGCGAAAACCAAGCTCCTCAGTTGCCTAGGACCAACCCAGTGGCAGCTCAGGTAGTAGCACCTCCAGCCCCATTCAGTTTTTAGTTTCCTCTTGAGCTTGGCTCTGGAAATTTTCTTTATGTTCCTATAATCCTAACAATGCATTTCAAAGAATATTTGTTTTATTTTAGCAATAATTTCTTAGAGTTTCATTAGAAGAGTATTACAAGTTAATTATCTTGCCATATTGCTATAAACTGAGGTTTAATACATGTTAAATGAGTGAATGAATGTATGGATGAAGGATAAGAACATTTTGGCAGAGAGAGGAGAGTAAACGAATAAAGAAGGTAGGAAAGCACCGTGAAGTTTGTTATTGTTCAGTTTGTCCAGAGATACGCTGTCCAACATGGTAGCCACTAGCTGTATCTAGCTGTTGAGCTCTTGAAATGTGGATGATGCATTGAAAGTATAAAATACCAGCTAAATTTTGAAGACTTAGTATAAAAAGAGAATGTAAACTATCAGTAATTTTTATGATCTATTGATATAATATTTTGTATATATTAGGTAAAATAAGATATAAAAAAATTAATTTCAGCCGGGTGTGGAGACTCAGCCTATAATCCCAGCACTTTGGGAGTCTGAGGTGGACGGATCACTTGAAGTCAGGAGTTCAAGACCAGCCTGGCCAACATATAGTGAAACCCATAACTACTAAAAGAAAAATACAAAAATTAGTTGGATGTGGTGGCACATACCTGTAGTCCTAGCTACTTGGGAAGCCGAGGCAGGAGAATTGCTTGAACCAGGAGGCAGAGGTTGCGGTGAGCCGAGATCATGCAACTGCACTCCAGCCTGGGTGACAGAGCAAGACTCTATCACTCAAAACATAATAATAATAATAATTTCACCAGTTTCTTTTTTATATGGCTACTAGAAAATTTTAAATTTTATTTGTCACACACATATTTGTATTGGCCAGTGCTAGAGTGCATTGTAGATGCACAACAAATACTGGTTAAACAAGCTAATAAAGGAAGGCACTTAGTACACTCAAATTGTCTCTCATTATTCCTAAACTTGGTGTATAATTATGAATTTCACAAGATCTACAAACACTTCCCATTCTGCATCTACTAAGGATCAGATTCGTACACTTATGAGGGTATAAGGTGAAAAAATAGAATTTAGCTCACTGCAGTGTGGCAAATTTAGATGGAAAGTAGTCGGGGGAAATGAGTTTAGCTGAATGCTTTTGACAATTACTTGAGTAAAGCAACATCTTCAATAATGCTTTTCCAGAAAATTTTTGTGACACTTTGTTTGGTGATATAGAAAAGTTTGGACATGACATATATGCACTTAAAAAAGAAAGAAATTTCAAAAACGTCATAAAAGTATTTCTCAACTTGATGGTAGTTGTTCTCCAACATTTTAGCCAATCTACTTTCCTAAATCAGCTTTCATTCATTCGTCATTTAGATATACAGAATGAAAAAGAAGGTGTTAGAATGAGGAAAATGCCATATGCTCAAAGTATTTGTTTTATACTGGAGTTTTTAACTTGCTTGGTCACTGAATGGTATTTTGCCTTTGGGTTGAGAAATGAGCTGTAACTGGCAACGTCAGCCAACCAAATAAAAAGTTTTCAAAGGCATCACCTTACTCCCATCTGTACAAAGCCATTAAGCCAATAATGTGACATTTTCAAGGGTTCTTTTGCATATTTTGCCTTTGTCACTCTATACATTCCACAACAGCCTCTCAACAAAGTCCATATGTTCCTTTTCTAAGTGAGGCGGGGTTAGAGGGGGGATAAAAAATCATGAAAGAGGAACATAAGCTGACAGATCTGAGGCTTCCAGAGAGCTGTTATTCCACCAGCCTGCAGGAAAAAAAAAATGCAAAGAGATTATAAGACTTGGTTCACATTGTATACCAGCTCACTGTCCCGAGACCCATTTTTGCTTGTGTAAAGAGGCCTTTCTTTCCTGTCACCCCTTATTCTCTTAAATTGGCACCAATGTCTTTGCACATTTGCTGGGCCTCCAATTGCTGCTGCTGCAGCAACTGCTGTCCCAGCATCTGCTCAGATGAGGCACAGACCATGAGTTGCAATGCTGATTCTCCTGTGTACATTGGTTGCAGGGGCCAGCAAGCTGTGTGGATTAGCTAAACGCTCATGTTTTCCCTTTTGATTTCTGCATACTGCCACAAAAGTTTATTTGATTCACCGTTTCTCACATGTGTGGAGTATTAAGGAATCAGGGACAGACAGGCTTTGGCATGGGGCATGACCGATGGCCTGATTCCCACATGTTGGGCTTCTACCTGTAACAGTGGGACACATATGTTTCCCCAAGGGCCTGTGTTGGGGAGACAGGCATACAGACCAAATAATTAAAGCATTTGGAAATGGAAAGCACAGCTAACTTTGAAGTGGAATTATCTGTAACTTTTGTCAGATGTCCTCCTGATTCAATCCATATGTTTAGTGTTCCAGTTTGCAGGCACAAGATTACCCATATACCTTCATTGTTAGCCAGGGGAACAAAATGTCTAAACAGCTAAGTGGAGGGGCACATTGAGTGATTATGCCCCTTTTCCTCTGTTACCTTCTGACCCCTTAGATTTCTGATGCAATTCAATAAGTGTTTGTGAGTAGATAGCAATACTTTGCTGGAGAACAAAGCCAGACTACAGGGATGAGTGTTTTTTTCTGTTTGGTACCAACTGACAAAGATTCTCACCTTGACCAAACTCAACTCTACCCCTGAGCTCTTTTGCACTGAGCCTAGATTTTTTGATTTCTGTGATCGTCTCTGCATTGTCTAAGTTTTACCAAGAATCCTGTTACATTGGCTTAGCCAGAATCCCCTGCTTGATATCTGATTGGGTTCCTCAGCCTCTACCATCCCCAGGTGCTATCTGATCACCCTGGTCTGCTTCTAGCAAGGATCCTGTTAGGTGGGTTTCTCCAGAATCCCACCTTACCCCTGATGTTTTCTCTTAGTAATTTTCCATCCGCTGACCTCCAGTTAGCTCCTTGGCTATAAATTCTTACATTCCCATGTGTGTTTGGAATTGAGCCCAGTTCTATTCTGAGGTCTCCTTTCCTCTATTGCAGTAGTCCTGAATAAAATCTGTTTTTACCACTTTGTTGTTTGTAACGGCTCTGGTTCTCCTTCACACAGCCTAACCACAGTGTTTATTTATTTTCACGTCCAATGCAATGGGTCTAGTTAGCCAGGATCTCATCCTCAACCCTCTACGGATTTTACTCAATAATCTAACCAAATGAAACAACTTAGATCATGAAGAGGTTCTGAAATAAACACATCATGAAATGGCACATGGTCTAGCATCAGCCTGACTGTAATTAGCAGACTGAGCTGAGGAGGTAGGAATTGTATGGTTGGCCATAGTTTATAGGGTTTGCCATGTTTTCCTGACTTTTTAGAAAGATCTGGATGAAGATCCCATAGCCTTTTTTTAGGTCCTCTAGGCAATAGGAAAGGGACAATAAACAGGACAAACAAAAGAACAGTGTTTTCTAGAGCCAGAACACTTAGGAAGGTGCCTCTGAGAGAATTCAAAGAATTCCTTGGACAGAAGCAGCTCTGTGGACACAAAGCTTGGTTAGCAGATATTCTAACCAAGTTAGATTCTAGCACCCATTTGCCCCTCAGCCTGGTGCTCTTGTGCAGGTTATACCACCTTTACCTTAGCTTAGAATGTGGAGTTGCATCACATTTGTGTGTGTGCATGTGTGTAAATTACCCAAATGAAACTCTCATTGGGGAAGAGGAATAAGAGAAAAATATCTTTTAATATTTCCGCTGACCAGACATTCAGTGAAAGTACATCATAGACAATGGAGCAGTCAAACTAAAACAGTTAGAGAAACCTATAAAATGTATGTATTTTTCTTGAAGTTGACCAATAAAACAAAGTAAAATGAAAAAAAAAAATCAACCCCCCCCCCAAAAAAACTCCCTTGGCTAAAGAACTGAAAAGAGAGTGCTGTGTGGATGAGCAAGCTGAATAAATGAGACTGTAGAGAAACACTATCTAAGAGTTAATAGAGGTGATCCAATTTTTCAAGCAAGCAGTACAGTAGACACAAACCAGTCATTTGTATTGTACTTCATGAAGGATTCCAGGAGTGTACTGGGTAATTTTGTTTTATAAGCTGAATTAGATCCTCACCAAAAATGCTAAACTATAATGTTTATGTGTTTAAAGTTGTCTTCTCCATCAATTTGAGAGGTCCATCAGAGGACCAAAAGAATGACCTTGCTCCTGGAAACATCTGTAACTTAAATACCTGTTATTCTGAAAACCATTTGAATTGGTTAGCATTAAAGACACATAAAAGAGATATTTGCTCTTACCAGACTTGGAAATGTGGAAAGGTTTTCATATGCATTTCCAGATGGCAGATATTTAAATCTCAGTTTAGTTCTTAAACATATGCTGAGAATTTGGTGGTGGAGGGTGGGAGAGGTGATGATAATAATGAAAGTTTAGCACATATTTCTAATCCTGAAAACAGCTCAATTAAGAAGTCATTTCAAACACTATGTCTGGTTCTGGGATTTTCTAGTTCTGATTGTTTATTTTCTCCATCTAATAAGAATTAAATATAGTCTTTTAGTCAAGGACTCTTACAAAGAATGACAGTGATACTTTAAAAAATATTTTTGTCATACCTGGAAAAAAATAGTTTTAAATCAATTCCATAGAATTAGAAAGGTATCAGACACAAATACCTAAAATTATTTTCTTGATGATTATAAGGTATTTTATATTTGACTTGGATCTTTTTATTCTAGAGCTTAATTTTATTTACATTCTGCGATTCAAGAGTATGTGTCTTTTCATAAACAAGATTAAAATGTTAATGTAGTCTATACAGAGCAAGTAATTATGTTTCAGGAAATTCTGAGCTCATTTTATTCATTGCCGTGCATTTCTTTTAACATTCTTTTGTGTAAAGTTTTATATATATATATATATATATGTTTCTTTGCAGTAAGATTGCCTTCAAAGAATTTTTCTGTAACTCTACAGATAAATAGGAGGAAAATAAACCCCAGCAATGTTTATAATTAGGACAACCCTAAGAAAAAACCTCTGTAATATTTCAGTGGATTTACTGCTCTTCCCTCCTTATTTCTTTGAATCAAAAAATAAGGTCCTGTAGTTTTAGTGGCAATTTACCTCCCTGCTCTTTATTTTTAGTTTACATATGATCATAACTGCAGAATGCTAGGAAAGTGATTTGTGGCATTTTTTAAATTCCCCCAAATCCTTTTGTGACTACACTGGCAAGCAATGGACAGGTGGGGACCCTTTCTGAGCACTCTCATCTTCTGGGCCTCCTGGATCTGGATGGAAGCCCTGTGCTGAAATCAGTCAGTGAAGGTGACAGGAGAGGGCCTGTATGGCAGAAGACTTAGAGTCACAGGCAAGGCCTATAAGGCTAGGGGTATTACTGTGACTATGCTATAAACACATTTACAGGGACTAGAGGGAGATATAACTGTCCAGGCTGAATGGCTTCAAGTGCCAGAGTGAGGCATTTGGGCTTATTTCAGGAAGAAGAAAAGAAACACTGCGCGTTTCACAAGCAGGGATGGGATGGTATTGTCTATTTAGACACACTGTATAGTGCAGTTGAGGGCGTCAAGTTAAGGGGGGTTCTTGTAGACCAGGAGAAGTGTATCTGATTAGGAGAGTGTTGTGAGAGTTCATGCAAAGAACAAGAATTCCTATCTGAACCACACTGGTGGCAGTGGACAAGAAAGGGTGAATTCAAAACACAAAATGTTAGGACTTGACAGCCTAGAGGGACAAGAGAGATGTTTAAAGAACTCGAGTCATTGCTCTTCCATCTCTATGCTATGTGGCCTTGGATGAGCCCTTCTTATCTTTGAGCCTTCTTTCTATTAATAGTTAGGAAATTATAATACATGCATCAATTGATAGTATATTTTAAGTCTTTTAAGCCCCTAACTAGTATACACATTTTTATTATGGGATGTGAGATTTATAGAGGACTTAAGAGTCTAAAACCTTCACACAGATGTTTACAGCAGCTTCATTCATAATTGCCAAAACTTGGAGGCACCCATGATGTCCTTCAGTAGGTGAAAGGATAAATGAACTGTGGTACATATAACCAAAGGAATACTTTTCAGCACTAATGAAAAATAAGCTATCAAGCCACAAAAAGGCATGGAGGGACCTTAAATGCATATTGCTAAGTGAAAGAAAGCAATCTGAAAAGATTACATGCAATATGATTCCAACTATATAACATTCTAGAAAAGGCAAACTATGGAGAGAGTAAAAAGATCAGTGATTGCAAGTGTTTAGGGGGAAGAAAGGATGAATAAATGGAGGGCAAAGGATCTTAGGACACTGAAACTCTTCTGTGTGATAAATGGTAGATGTATGTTATTATACATTTATCAAAGCCTATACAATGTTTACCAGAAGTGAACCCAAATGTAAACTATGGACTTTGGTTGATAATGATGTGCCAGTGTAGGCTCATTGATTGTAGCAAATGTACCACATTGATATGGGATGTTGATGATGGAGGAGGCTGTGTGTGTGAAAATGGGAAGAGTGTGTAAGGAGGAGTATGTGGGAACTCTGTCTTTCCTTCTCAGTTTTGCTGTGAACCTAAAACTGCTCTAAAAAAATAAATTATATTAATTTAAAAGATGTCTAAGGTGATCTCAAATCTCAAGCCTGTGACTAAAATAATAGTGGTACCTTTCACAGAAGTAGGGGTTTAGGAAAAGAAGCTGGTTTTTGAGAAAGTTGATAAATTCCACGTGGGGTATTTTAAGGCTGAGGGGCTTGGATAACAGTTAGGTAGAGATGTCGAGAAAGCAATTGGAAATACAGAACTAGATCATAACAGAGTTGACTTTCTTCTGGTACCTTATAGTTTACCAAGTAGGGTAGCCCATGTTCACATGTTTTACAGAGTAGAGAGGAGTCACACGTGGAGTAAAGGGATTGACTAAGTGATTTATAAGATTTCCTTCAATTGTGAGATTTTGTGACCTCCAGGGAAAGGTTGGATTTGGGATAGAAATGGAGGATTCATTTCAAGGCAACTGTTGAGGCATTGACAGTGGAGAGGATTTCCAGAGGAGCAGAACTGGGCCAAAAGAAGAATCTGGACAGACCCCTTAATGTAATTAATGGGTGGAAGAGGAAATTTAGGGGAGCAGTTAGAGAGGAGAGCAGAACCAAGGCAGCCAGGGACAGGAAAAGCAAAGGCAAAGAGAGTTTCAGGCAGAAGTAGATTGTCAGTCAACTACAGAGGTATTAAGCAGGATGAAAATTGAGAAATGTCCAGATTATTTGGAAATTAGGTTATGTTTTTGATGCAGGGCAGGTTCTTGGCTTCACTCAGGAAGGAATTCAAGAGTGAGCCAGTTGTAGAAGAAAACAGCTTTATTGAAGTGGTGACGATGTTACAGCTCTGACTGCTCCCGCAGAGCAGGACTACTCCATATAGGCAGTGTGCTGACAGCAGCAGCTTAGGGGCAGGTCTGCAGTCGTATTTATACCTGCTTTTAATGACATGCTAATTAAAAGATGGATGATTCACAATTCGCCAGAAAATGGACTGTCGCTTCCAGGTGTTGCCATGGCAATGGTAAACTGTCTTGGTGCCGGTGGGTGTGTCTTATGGAGAGGTGCTTTCCATGCCTCTTCCCAGTTTCGGTCAGTCTTCAATCTGGTCCAGAGTCCAGTCCTGTCTTCCTCCTACCTCATTTTCACCTTTGAGAAATCTGTTGTTTTCAATGGTGAGAGCAGGAGACACAATGTTAAGGGCTGAGTAAACAGCAGGTGTTGTCAGGGAAGGATGCAGTAGAAAGAAATGGACTAAAGGGTTAAGAAGGTCATTAGATAGTGGTTTTACAGTGGGGAGATATTGAAAACAGAAAGAAGAAAACAGTGGAGAGGTAACATAATATTGGAAGAAAGGAGAGTGGAATTTAGAATTCAGGAAGTGGAGAGTGACATCAGCAATATGGCAGAATAGGGGTTCCCTGGCTTCACACACCCCCATCCCCCGAAATGTAGCAATAATTCACAGGCAAAAAATACTATCCAATATATCCCAGAACTCTGGAGTGAGGCTGAGATACTTCATTGGACTGCACAACAACCAAGAAAAACCACAATCGAACAGTAAGAGAAACAATTCTTTGACCATGCCATCCTTCTAATATACTAGCCAGAGCAATTAGGTAAGAGAAAGAAGTAAAATGCATCCTAATAGGAAAAGAAGAAGGAAATTGTCTCTATTTGCTGATGACGGGATCTTATATACAGAAAACCCTAAAGACTCCATGAAAAATTGTTAGGACTGATAAATGAATTCAGCAAAATTACAGGACACAAAATCAGCACCCAAAAATCAGCATCATTTCTACATACTAACAGCAAACGATCTGAAAAAGAAATTAAGAAAATAATCCCATTTACAATAGCAAAAAAAAAAAAAAATACATAAGTATAAATTTAACCAAGAAGATAAAATACCTGTTTTTTGAAAACTGTAAAACACTGATGAAATAAATTGAAGAAAGCACAAATAAATGGGAAGATATCCCATGTTCACAGATTGGAAGAATAAATGTTGTACAGGTGTCCATACCACCCAAAGCAATCTACAGATTCAATGTAGTCCCTCTTAAAATTCCAATGTCATTTTTCACAAGAATGAAAAAAAAAATCCTTAAATTCATATGGAGACACAAAAGATACCAAATAACCAAAACAGTCTTGAGCAAAATGAAAAAGTCTGGAAGCATCATGCCCCCTGATTTCAAAACATTATGAAGCAGTTGTAATCAAACAGCATGATACTAGCATAAAAGCAGACACATCAATCAATAGGAAAAGATAGAAAACCAAGAAATAAACCCACACATTTATAGTCACCTGATTTTTGACAAAGGTAAGAAGAACACAAAATAGGGAAAGGACAATCACTTCAATAAATGGTGTTGGGAATACCAGATATCCACATGCAGAAGAATGAAAATCGATGCTTATCTTATGCCATGTCAAAAAATCAGCTAACAACAGATTAAGAACTTAAAACCTGAAACTGTAAAATACTAGAAAAAAAACATAGGGGGAAAGCTCATGACATTAGTCTAGGCAGTGATTTTTGGATATGATCCTGAAAGCACAGGCAACAAAGGCAAAATTAGACCAGTGGGATGGCATCAAACTGGAAAGCTTCTGGACAGCAAAGGAAACAACTAAAAAAGTAAAGGAGCAACCTACAGAATGGGAGAAATTATTTGCAAACTGTACATCTGATAAGGGGCTAATATCCAGAAGACATAAGGAATTCAACTCAGTAGCAAGGTAACAACCTGATTTTAAAATGGGCAAAGGACCTGAATAGACATTTCTCAAAAGAAGAGATGCAAATGTGGCCAATTGGTATATGAAAAATGCTCGGTTTCAATAATCATTAGGAAAATGCAAATTAAAACTGCAATGAGGTATTACCTCACACCTGTTAAAATTGCTTTTATCAAAAAGATGAAAGATAACATGTGTTGGAGAGAATCTGGAGAAAAAGAACTTTTATACATTACTGCTGGGAATGTAAATTACTAGAGCCATTTTGGAAAGCAGTATTGAGGGTCCTCAAAAAAACTAAAACTATAACCACTATGTGACTCAGTAACCCCATTTACAGGTATATATCCAGAGGAATGGAATAAATATGTGGAAGGAATATCTGCACTCCTATGTTCATCACAGCATTATTCATAAATAGGCAAGATATGGAAACAATCTAAGTGTCCATCAACTGTTGAATGGATAAAGAAAATATTGTATATATGTACATAATGGAATACTATTCAGCATTAAAGGGGGAGGGGGAATCCTGTTACTTGCAACAACGTAGATTAATCCAGAGAACATGATGCTAAGTGAAATAAGCCAGGAACAGAAAGACAGATACCATATGATCTTACTTATATGTGAAATCTAGTAAAGTTGAACTCATAGGAAGAGAGAATTAAACAATGGTTGCCAGTGGCTGGGCTGGGGGCTCAGGGAAGGGAGAGAATGGGGAGTTGCTGATCAAAGGGTACAAAGATTTAGTTAGACATAAGGAATGGGTTTTGAGATGTATTGCACAGCACGGTGACTATAGTCAATAATAATGTATTATATATTTTAAAATAACAGTAAGTTTCAAATGTTTCACCACAAAAAAAGTAAGCAAGTTAATGGGTATGTTAATTAGCTTGATTTAATCATGCCACGTTGTCTACATCTATCAGAACTTCACGTTGTATCCTATAAGTGTATATTACTGTAATTTGTCAATCAAAATCAATATTAATGGTAATTTTTAAAATAATTCAGCATGCTTTTCTCTAGACTGAGGATTGAGGAGAGGTTGCATTGCGAAGAAAGAAAAACTTCCTCAGGGACTGGAGTGAATAAAAAGCAAATATTTGAAGATACAGAGACATTTCATGTAAAGAGGACAGTGTAGAAGACTTAGAAGAGCCACTCTTTGGAATGCAGTTTGGCGCAAATTCAGGAGAACTTTCAACACTGGATCTGTGACCTTGGGCAAGTTACTTAACCTATAGGTACCTCAGTTTCCTCATTTGTAAATGAGATTCCCTCTTTTAAAAAATTCAACAAGAAGAGTTAACTATCCTAAACATATATGGACCGAATACAGGAGCACCCAGATTCATAAAGCAAGTCCTTAGAGACCTACAAAGAGACTTAGACTCCCACACAATAATAATGGGAGATTTTAACACCCCACTGTCAACATTAGACAGATCAACGAGACAGAAAGTTAACAAGGATATCCAGGAATTGAACTCAGCTCTGCACCAAGCAGACCTCATAGACATCTACAGAACTCTCCACCCCAAAGCAACAGAATATACATTCTTCTCAGCACCACATCTCACTTATTCCAAAATTGACCATATAGTTAGAAGTAAAGCACTCCTCAGCAAATGTAAAAGAACAGAAATTATAACAAACTGTCTCTTAGACCACAGTGCAATCAAACTAGAACTCAGGATTAACAAACTCACTCAAAACCGCTCAACTACGTGGAAATTGAACAACCTGCTCCTGAATGACTACTGGGTACATAACAAAATGAAGGCAGAAATAAAGATGTTCTTTGAAACCAATGAGAACAAAGACACAACATACCAGAATCTCTGGGACATATTTAAAGCAGTGTGTAGAGGGAAATTTATAGCACTAAATGCCCACAAGAGAAAGCAGGAAAGATCTAAAATTGACACCCTAACATCACAATTAAAAGAACTAGAGAAGCAAGAGAAAACAGATTCAAGTGCTAGCAGGAGGCCAGAAATAACTAAGATCAGAGCTGAGCTGAAGGAGATAGAAACATAAAAAAATGATTCAAAAAACTCAATGAATCCAGGAGCTCATTTTTTGAAAAGATCAACAAAACGGATAGACCACTAGCAAGACTAATAAAGAAGAAAAGAGAGAAGAATCAAATAGACACAATAAAAAATGATAAAGGGGATATCACCACCGATCCCACAGAAATACAAACTACCACCAGAGAATACTATAAACACCTCTACGCAAATAAACTAGAAAATCTAGAAGAAATGGATAAATTCCTGGAGACGTACACCCTCCCTAAAAGACTAGACCAGGAAGAAGTTGAATCCCTGGATAGACCAATAACAGGCTCTGAAATTGAGGCAATAATTAATAGCCTACCAACCAAAAAAAAAGTCCAGGACCAAGTGGATTCAGAACCAAATTCTACCAGAGGTACAAGGAGGAGCTGGTACTGTTCCTTCTGAAACTATTCCAGTCAAGAGTAAAAGAGGGAATCCTCCCTAACTCATTTTATGAGGCCAACATCATCCTGATACCAAAGCCTGACAGAGACACAACAAAAAAAAGAGAATTTTAGACCAATATCCCTGATGAACATTGATGCAAAAATCCTCAATAAAATACTGGCAAACCGAATCCAGCAGCACATCAAAAAGCTTATCCACCATGATCAAGTGGGCTTCATCCCTGGGATGCAAGGCTGGTTCAACATATGCAAATCAATAAACGTAATCCATCATATAAACAGAACCAAAGACAAAAACCACATGATTATCTCAATAGATACAGAAAAGGCCTTTGACAAAATTCAACAGCCCTTCATACTAAAAACCTCTCAATAAATTAGGTATTGATGGGGTGTATCTCAAAATAATAAGAGCTATTTATGACAAACCCACAGCCAATATCATACTGAATGGGCAAAAACTGGAAGCATTTCCTTTGAAAACTGGCACAAGACAGGGATGCCGTCTCTCACCACTCCTATCCAACATAGTGTTGGAAGTTCTGGCCGGGGCAGTCAGATAGGAGAAAGAAATAAAGGGTATTCAATTAAGAAAAGAGGAAGTCATATTGTCCCTGTTTGCGGATGACATGATTGTATATTTAGAAAACCCCATTGTCTCAACCCAAAATCTCCTTAAGTTGATAAGAAACTTCAGCAAAATCTCAGGATACAAAAATCAATGTGCAAAAATCACAAGCATTCTTGTATACCAATAACAGACAAACAGAGAGCCAAATTATGAGTGAACTCCCATTCACAATTGCTTCAAAGAAAATAAAATATCTAGGAATCCAACTTACAAGGGATGTGAAGGACCTCTTCAAGGAAAACTACAAACCACTGCTCAACAAAATAAGAGGACACAAACAAATGGAAGAACATTCCATGCGCATGGATAGGAAGAATCGATATCGTGAAAATGGCCATACTGCCCAAGGTGATTTATAGATTCAATGCCATCCCCATCAAGCTACGAATGACTTTCTTCACAGAGTTGGAAAAAACTGCTTTAAAGTTCATATGGAACCAAAAAAGGGCCTGCATTGCCAAGACAATCCTAAGCCAAAAGAACAAAGCTGGAGGCTTCATGCTGCCTGACTTCAAACTATACTATAAGGCTGTAGTAACCAAAACAGCATGGTACTGGTACCACAACAGAGATATAGACCAATGGAACAGAACAGAGCCCTCAGAAATAATACCACACATCTACAACCATCTGATCTTTGACAAACCTGACAAAAACAAGAAATGGGGAAAGGATTCCCTATTTAATAAATGGTCCTGGGAAAACTGGCTAGCCATATGTAGAAAGCTGAAACTGGATCCCTTCCTTACACCTTATACAAAAATTAATTCAAGATGGATTAAAGACTTAAATGTTAGACCTAAAACCATAAAAAACCCTAGAAGAAAACCTAGGCAATACCATTCAGGACATAGGCATGGGCAAGGACTTCATGTCTAAAACACCAAAAGCAATGGCAACAAAAGCCAAGATTGACAAATGGGATCTAATTAAACTAAAGAGCTTCTGCACAGCAAAAGAAACTACCGTCAGAGTGAACACTCAACCTACAGAATGGGAGAAAATTTTTGCAATCTACTCATCTAACAAAGGGCTAATATCCAGAATCGACAAAGAACTCAAACAAATTTACAAGAAAAAAAACCCATCAAAAAGTGGGCAAAAGATATGAACAGACATTTCTCAAAAGAAGACATTTATGCAGCCAACAGACACATGAAAAAATGCTCATCATCACTGGCCATCAGAGAAATGCAAATCAAAGCTACAATGAGATACCATCTCACACCAGTTAGAATGGCAATCATTAAAAAGTCAGGAAACAACAGGTGCTGGAGAGGATATGGAGAAATAGGGACACTTTTACACTGTTGGTGGGACTGTAAACTAGTTCAACCATTGTGGAAGACAGTGTGGCGATTCCTCAAGGATCTAGGACTAGAAATACCATTTGACCCAGTCATCCCATTACTGGGTATATACCCAAAGGATTATAAACCATGCTGCTATAAAGACACATACACACATATGTTTATTGCGGCACTATTCGCAATAGCAAAGACTTGGAACCAACCCAAATGTCCATCAGTGACAGACTGGATTAAGAACATGTGGCACATATACACCATAGAATACTATGCAGCCATAAAAAAGGGTGAGTTCATGTCCTTTGTAGGGACATAGGTGAAGCTGGAAACCATCATTCTCAGCAAACTATCCCAAGGACAAAAAACCAAACACCACATGTTTTCACTCATAGGTGGGAATTGAGCAATGAGAACACTTGGACACAGAAAGGGAAACATCACACTCCGGGGCCTGTCATGGGGTAGGGAGAGGGGGGAGGGATAGCACTAGGAGATATACCTAATGTAAATGATGAGTAAATGGGTGCAGCACACCAACATGGTGCATGCATACATGTGTAATAATCCTGCACGTTGTGCACATGTACCCTAGAACTTAAAGTATAACAAAAAAAAAAAGAAAAAAAAACTTTCTATTTTGAGGGCTTTCAATCATACAACATATATAGAAAGAATAATACCTCTTATCCCCATAATACAGCTTGAGAAATTATCAAAATACCATTATTGTATCATGTATCCACCACTTACTTTTGTGGGGTAGAACAGTAGTGGAGTATTTTACTGTCCATCCCAGCCATCACATAATCTCACCTGTCAATATATCAATATGGATCTCTGGCTGGAAAGGACAATTTCCAAAAGATACAACCACCACGACATAATCACATTTAACAACTTTTTGTAAAAAACATTCTTTAGTATCCTCCAACACTTCATGTCTTCTGGACAACTCATACTCCATTTTCCCCATTTGTCTTCAAGATGTCTTTTTACAGGCGATTTGTTTTCAGTCAAGATTCAGAGAAGGGCCAATGGTTGCATTTGGTTTTCTAGGACTGATGAAAATTACATGAGATAAGGAGCATGAATACAGCTAGCCCAGGTCTGCCACTTCACAGGCACTCAATTAATATTACTTCCCTTTCTTACACCTGCTCTCTCTGGGCAGCATATTGGCAATTGGAGGTGGGAATAGGGAGCACAAGATTCACTAGGGGATGAATCTTTTTTTCTTTCTTTCTTTTTTTTTTTTTCTTTTTGAGACGGAGTCTTACTCTGTCACCAGGCTGGAGTGCAATAGCACAATCTCAGCTCACTGTAAGCTCCGCCTCCCAGGTTCAAGTGATTCTCCTGCCTCAGCTTCCTGAGTAGCTACAGGCGCGTGCCACCATGCCTGGCTAATTTTGGTATTTTTAGTAGGGACAGGGCTTCACCATGTTGGCCAGGATGGTCTCAATCTCTTGACCTCGTGATCCGCCTGCCTTGGCCTCCCAAAGGGCTCGCAAATTCCTCCCAAAGCAATTACAGGCATGAGCCACCACGTCCAGTCTATAATGATATTTAATATATATGTATGTGTTTATGTATTCTCCATTTTTCAAATGAAATTTTACATTTTGCTGAACTGATAAACACACACACATACATACCATATTGTAATAGTACAAAGTGGGGGAAGCCCATTTATTTATCCAGTCCTTACCAGAGTTACATGTAGGGACAAGGAAATTGAATTCTTGCAACTTCACAGCCAGCTTCTTATTGTGGCCCAGCCCGGTCAGGACCAGCAGCCTCCACCTCCGCCTGCCCGGCATGGGCAGGAATCTGTCTGTGTTTGCAGGCTGCTTTCCGGCAGTTCTCCAAGAGAAGCAGCTGCCTCGGGAGCTTTCATAAGCTCTTTGTAGGCCCCTATGTTATGATGTGAATTGTGGCTTTTTGAAAGAAAAGGTTCTTTATTTCACAATAATTTCAATATGATTGGCAGTGATTAGTGAAAAAGTAATTTCTAAAAAGAGTAGCTGTACTCCAAAAAAGAATGAGGTTAACCAGAATGCAGCTATAAACTTAGAATATGAAATCTTGGAGCTCAATTTAATATCAAGAGTGTTCTTTGTTCTTCAGCATTACCCAGTACATCCCTTGATAAGCTCCCAAAATACTTTTCACTCTAAGGAGATTTTTGTGCATGTGAATCTGAAGTTTGGGTTTATATATCGTAAATACAGAATTTTATAATCACTGAGTGAATGAAAGCCACTTATATTCTAATTTATGACTATTAATCTATTTTTTGTGTTGACTTAGAAATTTGGAGTTGAATGCAGTGGAGAGGAATAGAGGGGAAAGGAGAAGATAATGAATTTATTGATTGTCTTGGTACTGTGCCAAGTTTTTTTACATAAATGGTTTCATTTAATCTTTACAAACTTAGGAGCTTTGAAGTGTGACCCAAGTCCATCTCACACAATGATAAAATGACACCTAAACTGGAAATCAAATATACTTGCCCTTAATGTTTATTTTTGAGTTATTTAGACATGTTGTATGGACAGGAGGTATATAGGGTGCTATAGCTTTTGTTTTTCTCAAAATAAGTAAGTAAATAAATCTGATATTCTAACAGCTGTGTTTCTAAGGTAAAGTTAGAACTATTGAGGAGCAGAATCTGAAGTGAGGGGTAGACATTCAACTCAATTGTTAGGGAAGGGAGTTTCAGGTGAAGCTTCATCAGTGACCACTCATCCTCCAGTTGACCATAGTGGCCCATTATGGCATGACTTTAATGAAAATCCACAGGTGTTTTTTCTTTTGAATTAGTCTGAATGAGATAAAAATGGCAACAAGAACATGGCTTTCAGAATTATGGTGGGTAAAAAAGTAAAATTGCTTGCTTTCCGGTAACTATTTATATATCAGTATTATAGTCAGTACTTCAAGTTTTTTCATTGTTGAGAAGAGAGTAATACCAAAATTTTGTTTAATAATATCATTAAATAGGAATGCCAATGGGTCATATAAATCAGTGCTTTTAAATATAATACCTCGAGATAAAAGTATTCCGTTGTTATATGTCTTATAAGAAAAGTAGTATCAATACTACTCTTAGACTCAGGCAAGAGGGACCCTGCGCTTTAGAGAACCTTGTTCTGGTCTTCTTCAAGCTACACCCATTTCTATGAGACAAGAGAGGAGCCCATGCGGAACCCACAGACTTCTTACCCTCCAGACCCCAGACTTCCCAATGTCAGGGCCCAGGAAACCTCCTCCCTGGGTCCATCTTCTCGAGGGTGAGCCATACTGTCTCTGTGCACTTCTCTAAGCTCAAAGGGTGCTGTTAGTAGCAGGTGTGGATAGAACTTTGATGTATGGTCTGGGCTGTCCACACATGCTCACGAGGTCCCTCAAGATCAGGGCTGGAAAGAGAAGAGAAGCCCCGTGCCATTACAAGCTGGCGGAACAACAAGGAACCTGGCTACTAGGTCTTTATGAAGGGAAGAACATAGAAAATATTTAGCAGTTTGTTACCTTAATGTATACCTGATAAATATAGAAACACATATGGTATGAGGCCCCCATTTGTACTATTGCCTGGGGGCCTGCAAAGTGGATGGCCTGAGAGATACAGGCCCACTGCAAAATAAATAAAATCTTTGGCATAAGTTGGTCTTTAGTTTCAACCTGAGTAAATCAAAACTCAAAGATTAAAAACCTGAGGGTTTCTAGCCACAAACTCAAAACTGAGCCCAACATATAAAAATCCAATTCTCCTGTGTTAAAAATGTAAGGATCTTAATATCCCGTAAGGCAACTACAGCTTTTAAAATCATATTTGGAAACTCTCCATCTGCTTCAAATTTTCATAATAAAGGCAGGTTTTACTGCTAATCACTTGTTCCAGTCAGCCCAAGTATTTTCATGCCAGTATTGAAGCCACTTTCCTGAATCTTAGCGCAGTTGCTCATTGTCTTTCTATTGGATCACTAAGAAACTGTCTATTGAGTTTAAGCACTTAAGAGTAATTCAGATGACAAGCTTCTTGGAAAGCAAACACATCAAGTAACATTTCTCACAGGCATCTAGCAGTCTCCCTCCCTGATTCAATTCAATACAATGCAACCAACGTCTATTGAGCCCTTAAGTGCAGAGCACCGGGCAAAGATCTACAGGAACAGGCAGAGGAGCAGAGATACCTAATTTTGGGATGCCTGCAGTCCAGAGGGGAAGGCAAAGACCAAGAGAATAACCCAAAATCAAAGTCAAATATAATAAGGATGAAAATAGAAGATTAACATGAAGTTGGTGGTAGGGAGAGAGGGAAAGAAACTAGATGTTTGTCAGAATTAAGATTTTCATCCCCTTTATTTGGGAATAAAATGACATGGAATAGGTGCAATTTGAATTAAGTAGACTTTGAAAGATAAGTAGGGTGGCAATGGGTAGAAAATAATAATAACTAACATTTCTTGAGTCCTTACTGATTGCCAGTCACTGTTCTTACGTGGGTTATCTTAGTCCTCCTAGCACAGAAACCTTATGAGATAGGTAAATATCATCCACCCTGTTGTCCGAGTTTGCAGATGAAAATAATAAACAATATGGAAACAACACACACTAATCATTTTGTCCACATGAGACATAGGGAGGTTAAATAGTTTGCCTAGCATCACACGGACAATAAGGTAGAGCTGGAATGTGAGCATATGAACGGAAGCAGTCTGACTCTAGAACTTGTGCTTTATTCTATGCATAAGAGAGTATCTTAAGCATAAGAAAATATCTTATGCAAAGAATGTCTTTCTTTCTCCAGTGTTGCTGGACATGGAATAACATGGTAGATTGAAGTGAAACCACTAGGTGAAGTATAAGCATATGTTGGTCTTAACAAGTCTCGTCAAATATTTTTTCAAAGCGATTAGATCAATTTGTTTCATAGCCATGTAAAAGAATTCCAGTTGCTTCACGTTCTTGATAACATTTGATGTTAACTGTTATATTCTTTTATAAATTCCAGTCATTTTTGGTGGGCATGTACATACTGTATAGATTTCATTTCTCTACCAATTAATTATGGTAATTCTTTCAAAATTGAAATGTTGACATAATAAAATCCCAATGAAAACCCAAGCACATCACATGTATATAAATATGTGTATAAATTGATAATCTAATGTTAAATCTATGTAAAAATGCAAAGGGCTTAGGATACCCTGGATAATGCTGAAGAAGAAGGAGAAGGAAGAAGGACTTATACCACCAGATATGAACACTTAAACTAAAGTCACAGTAATGAAGACAGTGTGATATTGGTGCAAGGGTAGACAGAGGGAACAACAACATGGCAAAGAATCCAGAATGAGAGCAGAACATACAGGGTCACTTAATTTGAACTGTCTTCACTCCAATACAGACAAGAAAGAATGGAATTTTAAATGAATTGTGCTGAGTGTGTTATGTATTCATGTGGAACAAAAGGCTCTTTGAACCCTACCTCATGCTGTATAAAAAACTAAGATTATAAATCTAAATGTGAAAGCTAAAACAATCAAACTTTTAGAAGAAAGCCTAGGTGAATATTTTGTAACCTTAGGATAAACAAAGATTTCCTGAATAGGAAATAAAAAACACAACCCATGAAAAGATTAATAAATTGGACTTAATTAAATTGAAAATGCTCATTCAACAACTCCATTAAGAGAGTGAAAAGACAACCACACATTAGGAGTAGAGATTGCAATACATATGTCCAATAAAAGACATATACACATTAAAGAATGAATGCAAATTAGTAAGCCAACCCAATATAAAATTAACAAATGACTTAGGCACTTATGAAAAATGATAAAAATTAGCAAAAAACATTTGAAATAATGCTAATAGAATTTTCAAGTATACACTGAAATTTACTTCTTTGTGAACTAATCCAGAATCTGAGACTCCAAAGCAGATAGCCACAGAATATGTTTATTTTGTAGTAGGAGAGCCAACCTAATGGATAAGGATCTTCCAATACATCTCCAATCCAGCCAGGGTTGCTGAGCACTGCTGGGATTTGTATGGAGGACTAGAGCTGCATCATCATCTCCCCATTCTTATT
Organism: Papio anubis; assembly: GCF_008728515.1. Classification (NCBI taxonomy): domain Eukaryota; kingdom Metazoa; phylum Chordata; class Mammalia; order Primates; family Cercopithecidae; genus Papio; species Papio anubis. Next base: position 47,997,165 of record NC_044978.1, read on the forward strand.
CACAGTCTTCGTTGCCCAGGATTTCCACTTAACACAGAGCCTTCACTGGCTTCACTTCGGCAAATGAAAATGTACTTATGCTCACAAAAATCTGGAGAACCCTTCATGCAGGGATGCCTACTGTTTGGTTGTAGGAATGGAGATAGTGGTTATGTATCTCTCTGTCATCAACCAGATGCACCTGTGGGACATTCACTCCATGAAAACCTAGGAGAGTATAAAATGGGCAGATTATAATGAAGAGCACTTCATTTCTGTTAATCCTACTACATCAAGAAGTGGGAACCATATCAATTTTTTAATCTGCCTTTGGTCAAATAAAACATTTAGATCTTTACTTTGATGAAATAGTTGGGAAATTTTACTTCGTCAAATTTTATTTTCTAAAGTAAAATAATTTAAGTACATGAAGAATAAATCAGATTGCCTTTCAAGTGCCCAGGATTATTGGGATTCCCTAAGGTTGTCAAAATCAACTGAAACATAAAATATAATTATAGACCTGGCAGAAATTTTAAAGGTTATCTACATAGTCCATTCACCCTGTGATAGAAAGAAGATGAGTTTCAGAAATACTTACTAATTAGGCCAAAGTTATATATCTAACAGGGCATAATTAAGACAGAATTAGGTTTCCCATATCCTTGCCTGGTGGCCTTTCACTTTCAAGGAGGAGTATTTTCAGAGATTCCTTACAGAAGACCCTCACCACCACTACATATGGATAAACTTGAATGTTCAATAAATCTCTGTTATATTGAAATAAGGAAGAGAGTAGGCTGCCTTCAAGTTCTTTCTGTATTTCTGGTGTGTGGCTATGAATCTTTTAGACTATAAAAAGAAGAGGGATTTATTAGTGTCTCAATTCCTTTCTAACCTTTGGAAATCAATATTTTATATTGAAAACCAAAAAGTAATAAAATGCAAAACAAGCAAAGACAAATTTTTGAAATGCCTTTTAGGAGCTAGCCTAGTACAGATAACTTTTTTTCTCATTAGGGATTAACTTTTCCAGATGTGTAGTTTTCTTACCGATATCTATATTGTAGACCAACACTATTTTATCAATTCAGTATAAATGCAACTATATATACATTTTGCTTTAAAGAAGGAAATATCTAAATTTGGTTTGTTCACCACGTTTGATACTCTCAAATACAATTCTGAAACTTTTAAATATATGGATTTAAGAGAACTGCAATTAGATAAAAAGAGATCTGTTAACATCCAAAACAGTTCTTAATATTGAGGGAGAACATGCTATTTAAGCAGACTGTTAGGTATGAATGAACGTCACAGCTGGAAATTCAGAGGCCCTTCTTTATCAGTGCACCTCCTTGTCCCTTTGAAATAGATAAGGATTTTGGCAGTGCCACAACCTCAGATTTCCTAATGTCAAACAAAACAAGCATCTATTGCTTAATCAGCCGTGTCCAGTTCAACCATGTCTTACTGAGAGGATTAAATTTAAAGGAACTTGACATTTGTCTATGGCATTAGCTGTATTCCCTTCCATTGTTCCTTGTTGCCAGACGTCACTTTCCCAGGGATCTTGTTGATCAATTCTTACTGCTGTCACACAGAAGGAAGAGTTCAATTAGTTTATAGGAGATTACAGAACTGACAGCTAAAGTGGTCAAAGACAAAAGAAAAATGCACAAGAAATGGAGAAATTGTGTGTGTGTGTGTGTGTGTATATAGTGTGCATATATACACATATATGTATATATGTGTATATATATACACATATATGTATATAGTGTGCATATATATACACATATGTATATATGTGTATATATATATAAAATTTCCTTCCTACTCTTCATTCTAGCTTTTAAAAATAGAAATTCAAATTACAGCACATTCCAAGATTAAAGTGGTATTAGAAAATAAAATAGTTCCATTCTTTCAAAATATTTCATGTCTAACTAAAGTAAAATGTGTTCCTCTGTCATAGTACATGATATACTCAAATTACAAATAGACTGTATTCCAAAAATCTGTTTGAAAGATGGGTTGGTTAACACTCACTTTGTTGTAGCCACATTTCTCATAGGTTTTAACTGCAATTCAGGAAAAATATTCTAAGTACTTGGTAGTGTGTAGACTCTCATACCACCTTAAGGAAGCCTGCTTATCCTACAATTCTAGTCCCTGAACACAATGCTTTCTCTCTCAGCAGGCCTAATTGTAGCATCCTGGTTTTTCCTCCTGTCTCTTAGGTGTATCTTTTCTGACTCATCTGTAGGCTCCTTCTCCTCTGCTTAGCACTGAATATGGAATTCCTCAATACTTGATCTTAAGCCATCTTCTCTTTTCTCTTTATTCCATTTGCCTGTTCAACCTCATCCACATCCATGCATCAAGTGATCGCTTCAAATTTGTATCTCCCCTCCTGAACTTCTCTACAGATTCATCCACTCAGCATCTCTACTTAGATTTCTCAAAGTCACCCCAGACTTAGCATATCCAAAATATATCTTCTACTCCAAATGCGGATTTCTTCTCTGCTCCCCAACTTGAAGAACGGCTCCTCTCCCATCTGTCCCAGTGGGCAAGTCAGAAATCATGGGGTCATACTTGACACCAACCCCTCCCTCATTCCTCATCCCTCATATCCTGTCTCCTGCCAAGCCCTGTCGTTTTACCTCCTAATCTCCCCACTTCTCCCTAACACTCTCTGAACATGCCATGCTGTTTCTTGGCATGGAGTCTTTGCCCATGCTGTTTGTTGAAACAAGAAATCTCTTAATTGAACTTCTCTTTTTTTAATAAAAAAGGAAATAATCCATTGTAGTTACTGATCTGTCAATTCTTTCTGGCCTGGACGGAGATGAGTAGAGAGTAGATATTTGTTAACTGTTAACTTCCTAGTTGAAAGCAACTTCTAGTGACAACCAGGATTAATGGTTAAATTATGATGGCACTAACCTTGAAGTCCATATGTCTCAAAGACAACTTCTTATAAAAATAACCTAGTGGGGATGATTTTTTTAGTTACAAAATATGTAAAGGATTATTATAAGATATAGAATTGATGACACAAGGGTCATTGGTCAGAATCCTGTCTCCATACTCACCTGGGTCTATAGCCTCTTAAGGGAGTGTTCTCACCAACAACTACATTTCTAGAACATTTTCAGACATAATTCTGTTAGCAACGACTAAATAAGATAATATGGAAAATTATAGACTTTAGAGTTCAAGAGGTTATAATTTCCTGTCTCTTCATTTCTCTTCTGCTTCCCACCCCCTATCTCTGCTGAGAAATCTCCTACTCATTCTTCTGAGCTCAGATTTAGTGTCAATTTCTCCCCAGAGCCTTTCTTGACTCCTAACCTTACATCAAGCTCCTTTGTAGAACATTGCCAGGGAATCTCATTGCTTTCCTTCTTGTTAGTTGTCTCGGTTTGTAATTGTACATTTATTGGTGGAGATTTTTTTTACTAACATTTGTTCTTCCCACTAAAGTTTAAGCCCCCATGAAAGTAGGGATCATGTATTTGTTTGTTTGTTTGTTTGCCGTTGTAGCCACAGAGCCTAGCATGGCACCGTGTAAATGCTCAATAGAAGTTCATTGAATGCTCTTGAATGAGTGAACTGAAACCAGTATAGAACCTCTGTAGCAGGTATAATTTTTTTTAGTAGACTGAATTCAGAATCTGATTTGGTTTCCAGTATACAACTTCCTAACCCCAATCCTTCCACTCACTTGAAGAATTGTCCTTCCTCTCCTGATGCAGGTGGGCTTCTCCTAACTGCAAGCCATTCTGAAATCTTCGCTGCTGATACTATTCGGATGGTCTGAGTCAAAGACTCACTCAAGGAAGATGAGAGGGAGGAAATCTGTCAGGAGAAGAGAATGTAGAGTGCTGGACAAAAATGGGGATAAAATTCTTAGCTTCCATCATCTTTGGTCTTCACCGGGATTCTCTTCTCTTTCTCCCACATGATCAGCACATACATGTATGACCTTCCTCCCATTCCCTTGGATTTCAGGGATTGTGGGGGGAGAACAGAGTGTGAGCACGTGTGTGTGTGTGCGCGTGTATGTGTGTTGTGAGCACGTGTGTGTGCGTGCGCGTGTGTGCGTGTGTGTGTGTGCATGTGTGTCTGTGTACGTGCTAGGGATTGAGTGAATGTTGAGGATTGGAATGTGGGAAATGTTACCAAAGTGGAGAAAGGCAGTGGGAAACGTAAGAGAGCAAGAAAGTAGAAGCCATTTGTCTTCATTCTCTTATTTTCTCATTCTTGATGCCATCAGTCCACTCAATGGACTTTGGCAAACAGTCTGAAGTTGTGTGCAAGGGTTGTAGTTCAGTCCAATATCAGTATGTGTTGGGGTAGAGAAGCACTGCCTAGGTTGGTCTCCTGTGTATCCTAAGAGAGTGCATGTACTTTTCTACAATGTAAATTAATCCTGAAAGCAAAGCAAGCACCCATTGTAGTACTGTTTTGTATCATGTATTTGTTCCCTAAAAATATTCCCATGGCCCTTTCCTCTCAAAATTCAGTCTTTATTCATTATTTTTACCTCTCCTACTTGACCCAATAAGTAATAAGTAGTTTTTTGTTGACTTAAGAAATATCTTTATCAGGCAGAAAGAGAAGCTGAGTCTGTAAATTAATTACAATCACTTTACAGTAGTGGTGGCAAGCCTACCTCTTTGTTAATTCTTTCAGCAAATGTATTTTAAGCATTTGCTATGTGTCAGGCAGTGCTACCGGCACTAGCTGTACAGTGGTGAATACTTCAGGTAATGTTCTTAACTTTTGGAATATAGAGAGCTCTCCTTGAAAAGCTTAAATGTCACGGAACTAGAAGAGACCTTAGAGATAATTAAAGCTGACTTCATTATTGGGAAAACAATGGCTCAGCGAAGGAATGTGTGCTACCCAGGTTGGCAGAGCTGAACCTAGAACAAGAACACAGGTCATTTTGCCCAGGCTTCCCCCTGCAGTTTATCACTTCTGCATTATATCCGGCTTGGTTATAAGCTGCAGGCCCTATTCAAATCATAGTCATAGTCATGTCTCTTGGTGTATGCAACAGTCCTTCTTAAAAGGTTTAGCAATTCGTCAGTGGTATTAGCCCAGATGGTATGATTTTTAAGGCAAGACCAGAAAGGAGGTGTATTCTCTTAGCTGAGAAGCATATTGAGCAACTCACAGGGGAAGTATTTCCATAAGACAGAAATAGTGAGTGTTTATATAACCGCATCATTTTGACCCAAGCTCTTAATCGTTCAGTGTGGCAAAGCTTAAGATAGTGAGGAGAGGAAGAAGGTGGGGAGGCAGATGGATTAAGGGCTGACATCATAGATCTGTTCTTAGAATGAGAGGCTGTTGATAGAACTCTGGTAGGAGCCAGATAACCTGTCCTGGTGTGAGCTTAATCAAGTACAATAAAGGCTGTGTAACATACTACTTTGCAAATAAAAAAAATCTAGGAAAACCCTGGTAAAAATTATTTCTAATACTCAAAATTATAACTCTTTAATTAATGCTGCTTTGACTATATAATAATCTGTAATGAAATTATTTGGTTTCTCTAAGCAGAACTGAGATATTTTATTTCCCTAACCTAAATTCAGAACTCATACCATGAAATGATTTCAGGTGATATGTGGACCAATATTATAAATATACATAGATAGATATACATATATACATACATATTAATCACATCAAACCCATCACCCCACAAATGTTATTTACTAATATGAAAGTAAAAGTTAAAGTGAGCGAATTTAAAGAAAAAGTATATGAGCTTTTCTTGTAAACTGCTTAAAATAATTTTTACTAATAAGCATATACAAGTTACTTAACAAAATCTGAATAGATTTAAATTGATATCATTTTTTAAATTTTGAACTATGCTTTTAAAACATCCTGATTTTTCAAGAGGCTTTCCCAATAAAAAGAGAATATTCTATAATATGTAATCCCTATAGCTCCTTTTCCATTTATTTCCTCCATTAAACGTACTTACTCTTTGTGCTCACATCTAATGCAAATAGCATGGTTTGTATTAGATGTAATCCCATGGTTTTGGACATGGTTTTAAACCAGAGGCAGGAAAGTATATTCTGTCAAGAGCAGAAAAAGAATTTATGAAAGGTTGTAAAAAGAAGACCAAGACCACCTATCATTCAATTCGGTTTTATTTTTAATCCTTAATTTATTTCATCTTCTTTTATAATTAAAAATAGAAAACACAAATCTTTATTCAGTAATGACTAAAGCTGAACAAACAGGAGAGAAAGGGGTAGAGAAGACAAATGAAGAGGGAGGGAGAGTACAAGAGTAGAGAAAATGGGGAAATTTAAGCAGATTGACAATGATGAAGGAGAGAGGTATACATAAAACAATATCCAGAGAAAAGAGGGAGAGAGAGAGGTTTTGATGGAATAACACAAAATTCAATTTATTATGAGGTACTACATTTCCAGTTAGATATTTAAAGATTTATTGCATTTTTACAACAATAGGCATAAATGAGAAGATAATCTTTTGAAAGTTTTCTATAAACCTGATCAAGTACACATGTGGGAAATATCTGATTTATATCTTAATGTGTTGAATCTGTGCATCTCGAGACCCACATCTATTCAACATTATTTGATTATAAGTAAAATTAAGCTGATTTCTGTAATTCTTTTTCTCTGTAGCACTTTTCAAAGACCACAGATAAATTAGCTCTAAATGAGCCATTCTATTAGTAATTATTTTGACATAGGACTTATAAAACTCAGCTGAAAAGGCTTTATACTGTCATACTTATTTATATTTGGTACCATTTGTGATGTTAGCAAGTTGAAAAACCTTCCAAATGAGGATGCCTGTCAAGGCAGTTAACATTTATGTGCCCTCCCTCCCAACAAAATCGACATTGAAATACAACATTTTAGGCAGCAACATATTTGGCATGTGAGGAGACACATTCATAACAAATCCCATTACCTCTGCTTTGACCTAAGTATGTGCCAAGAACAAAGTCAAAAGTTCTAAATCAATGTAGGCAGTTATGTTCATCTTGAAGTTTATATACTTCTCAACATTCCTTGATTTCGACATAAAATGTCATTGCATTTACTTTTAATATTCCAAAGGCGTTATTAGCCTGCTACCAGCATGGCAATTGGGTGTTGCTCAAAACTGAATATACTTGTTGGAAAACTAATATTTCTTTGTATACCTACAGTATGTAATAATGACTCAGGGGGAAACCACTCTTCCATTCAGAGTTGTAGATTCCAAGATTAAAAACTTTACTGAGGAATTCTCCTTATGCATACCAACCCAGAGAATCTAGAATATATTTATGAAATTTGTGCCTAGATACATTGCCATCTTGTTTTTAAAATACTTCTGCATATAAGATTTTGCTGTGCATTCAAAACTGTCTTCTCTATACTGATTCCTTGAATTCAGAGGGTGGCCTGCTTTCCAAAACTGATTTTCAAGTCTGTTGTAGCTCTTGAACTGATAAAGTTCTTTCTTTAGCTTTGCTAGAAACAAATATGATGGAAATGTTTTCTTCTTCTTCTTTCTTCTTCCTCTTCTTTTTTTTACCGAGTCTCACTCTGTTACCCAGGCTGGAGTGCAGTGGTACAATCTCGGCTCACTGCAACCTCTGCCTCCCAGTTTCAAGAGACGCTCCTGCCTCGGCCTCCTGAGTAGCTGGGATTACAGGTATATGCCACCACAACCGGCTAATTTTTGTATTTTTAGTGGAGACGGGGTTTCACCAAATTGGCCAGGCTGGTCTCGAACTCCTGACCTCAGGTCATCCACCCGCCTTGGCCTCCCAAAGTGCAAAGTGATTACAGACGTGAGCCACCACACCTAGCCTGGAAATGCATTCTTCTAAAGTACAAGTTCAGTTATCTGAAATAGTCACCTACAATTCTGGCTCATATTTTCTTTTGAAACCATGTGCCCCAACTTTTCGTAACAAACAGCTCTAACTTCATTGTCATTAAAGAAATAACTGCATGCCTAAACTGTAGGATATCTGTTCCTAGATGTTGCTACATCATGTAAACCCTTGATGATAAGACTTCAAACCTTTGACTGAAAAAGAAATGCATCAGTGCTTCAGCTAGGCTTCTACATATTGCTATTTCATTATGATGTGATACTAAGGGTTAAAAACAAGAATATTCATAGGGCTTTCTCTTTCAAGTGTTGGATCTGCTCATCAGCAGAGTTGATTTCTTCTTTGGGATGAGTGACACTTGAGAAATGAGTGTTTTAGTTTTTTGGCTTAACATCACCTCTCTCCCTTTAATGACAACAGGTATTGTCATAGTTTTGTCTGTTTGTGAGATGGGATACCTCCTCACTGCTTTTGTGGAGTGCCAGGGTTTCTAAAAGGTGGATTTTCGGAGTGATAAATTCTCAGAGGAGACCATGTTCCACCTTCCCTACCATGAGAATCCCAGCAAAACTCAGAGTATGAGGAAGATTCTGTGTCAGCAGCAGCAGCGGCAGCAGCCTGCTTTGTGAGGCTTTGACAGCTAAAGTAGATTTAGTCTCACTGATTGGGAACTCCTAGGTTACAGGCTGCTATTTTTCTTTCCCAAATATGAAGCTGCACTATTTTTGGAAGCTAACTTGACTCTTGGTAGTGGCATATTTTGCTGTTTGCATGATATAAATCCTGGAACCAATGAGCTGGAAGGAAGTAAGGAAGCTGAAAGGATTTGAGACAGATCCTGCAGAGTTCACGTGATGGTTCAGGTCACACAGTCAGGAATGGCTTTGCAGGAACTAGGACCCTGGACTCCTCATACCCACTCTGTAGTTTGAATTAGTGGCATGTTCTTGTGTTACAGCGGTACTCCTCTGCAGGCCAAGCAGCATAGCTCCCACTTTAGCTCAGCTTATCTCTGGCTGGAGGACTGTGCTTCTCCATCAGAGTCCTTGATGGTAAAGGTATTAATCTTCTCAGGCTGCCATGACAAAATGCCACAGTCTGGGTAGCCTAAACAGCAGACACTTATTTTCTCACAGCTTTAGAGGCTGGAGATCCAAGATCAAGTTTCCAGCAGAGTTGGCTTCCTGTTCCTCGCTTGTAGATGACCACTTTCCCACTGTGGCCTCACGTGGCCTTGCCTCTGTGTGTGGCACTCCTGATGTATCTTCCTCTTCTTAGAAGGCCACCAGTCCTCTTGGATTAGGGCCTCACCCTTATGACCTTATTTAATCTTGATTGCCTCCTTAGAGGCCCTGTCTTCATGTAAGTGTTTGGCTTTCAATAAATGAACTTTTGGGGAACACAGTATGGTCAATAACAGGACCCAGCCACTCAGTAAAATCTGCAGGCAACTGGACTGAACTCTATGCTGGGCAGCTGTATTTTGCATTATCTACCTGAAGCAATTTCAGCTAAAGGATATTCAGAGAACGTTATTTATTGGGGCTTCCTAAACTGAAGTCAGTGTGCAAATTTATCTGGAGTCTGCGAAAGTATTGGGTCACCAGTTAATACATTTAAAGTAATTTTTGGATAGGTAATACTTGAGTATGATATGGAATTCAAAAGTATATACAGTTAAAAGTATGTCTCCCTCTCATTCCTCTATCCTCATCTGTGACTAGTGACTACTTTTGTACTGTTGTCTATGCATTGACAAGCACTCTGTATGGACTCTTTTATTTTCTTTTTACATAAATATAGCATACTTCTAGACTTTGCTTTTTTTATTTAATAAATTGAGATAATTATTTCCTATCTGTGCATATGTAGCTAATATATTTATATACATATATACATATATGTGTATGTGTATATATATACATATATGTGTATATATACACACACACACGTAGTTTGAGACAGAGTCTCGCACTGTCGCCCAGGCTGGAGTGCAATGGCGCGATCTTGGCTCACTGCAACCTCCACCTTCTGGGCTCAAGCGATTCTCCTGCCTCAGCCTCCTGAGTAGCTGAGATTAAAGGTCAAAACCAAGAATATTCGTAGAGTTTTGTCTTTCAAGTATTGGATCTGCTCATCAGCAGAGTTGATTCCTTCTTTGGGATGAATGGTACAGGCATGTGCCACCACGCCCAGCTAATTTTTTGTATTTTTAGTAGAGGTGGGGTTTCACCATGTTAGCCAGACTGGTCTTGAACTCCTGACCTCATGATCCACCCACCTCGGCCTCCCAAAGTGCTGGAATTACAGGCATGAGCCACTATGCCTGGCCAATACCTTTATATATTTTATGTTTTATAAAATCTGTAAAATATTTGATTGTGTGTGTAACACAATTTCCTAGCCAATCACCTATTGATGGCATCTTAAATTATTACTTCTCAATTATAAATTATAGTTTTCTCACATATACAAACTGGACTGCAGTAATCATCTGTATAAATTATTTCACATATGTGTATATACACACACTCACATCCATCTGTAGTCTAAGTTCCTAAAAGTGGAATTGCTGTGTCAAGAGGTATGTACCTTTTTCTACTGGAAAAAAAAATTACTATATTGTTCCCTGTTGTGGTTTGTAGGAGAGAATTTTTCAGTGGGTCTGAAATATGAGAGAGTTTTCTGAAAGCAGAGAAACCACACAGATTTACTTCACACTGTCTCTATGTATTGGCTCATGAATCTCTCACATTCTGGAATGTTCTTCTGGTTCCTTTCTGTCTCATTACTTCCAGCTCACATTCTTCTCTCCTGTGAAGTTTTTCCTGATGACTGCTTTTCTCACTTTTATATTTGGTCTGTACCACACAATGAACATTTGCCACATGGCATTAGGAAACCTAGACTACAGGACTCTCCAACACTTTGCTAAATAGTTTTGCTCTTTGAATATTTCTTGTACAGATTTTTTCCGTAACTAGATCATAAGCTAGAAACCAAAATTTTTTATCTTGCTTCTCTAATGGTAACATACAATTTTGGTAATGTTTAACAGGATAAGAAAGCACACTTACATCTATATTTTATTCTCTCGTCAACCCTTTGAAGTAGCCAAAGCAATTATGATTCTAGCACAGAGGTGAAGAAGCTGCAGGTTAAATGCCCAAGTCACACAGCTATGAAGTGGGAAAGCCAAGACTTTAACCCAGTGTTAACTATTCCAAATCAAGTTTTCTTTCTTCTCTATCATGCCACCTCTTAACATTTAGTAGTGCTGACATTCAGTAAAGACTTGTAGAAGGGATTAATAAACAATGTACAAGGAGCTCAAACAACTAAATAGGAAAAAATTAATAATTCAATTAAAAATGGGCTAATGGCCAGGCACAGTGGCTCATGCCTGTAATCCCAGCACTTCGGGAGGCCGAGGTGGGCGGATCACGAGGTCAGGAGATCGAGACCGTGCTGACTAACACGGTGAAACCCCATCTCTACTAAAAATACAAAAAAAATTAGCTGGGTGTGGCAGCGGGCGCCTGTAGTCCCAGCTACTTGGGAGGCTGAGGCAGGAGAATGGTGTGAACCCAGGAGGCAGAGCTTGCAGTGAGCTGAGATCGCGCCACTACAGTCCAGCCTGGGCCACAGAGTGAGACTCCGTCTCAAAAAAAAACAAAAAACAAAAACAAAAAAAAAATCTGAGTAGACATTTCTTAAGACATACAAATGGCAAACAGGCATGTGATAAAATGCTCAACATCATTTATTGTCAGAGAATTGTCAGAGGAATGCAAATCAAAACTACTATGAAATATCATCTCACCCCAATTAAAAGGGTTTCTATCCAAAAGACAAGCAATAGCAAATACTGATGAGGATGGGGAAAAAGGGCAGCCTCATACACTCTTGCTGGAAATGTAGTTAGTATAGCCACTATGGAGAACTGTATGGCAGTTCCTCAAAAGCTAAAACTAGAACTCCCATATGATCCAGCAGTCCCACTGCTAGGTATATACCCAAAAGAAAGGAAATCAGTATATGAAAGAGATATCTGAATCCCATGTTTCTTGCAGCACTGTTTACGGTAGCTAAGATTTGGAAGCAACGTAAGTGTTGATCAACAAACAAATGGATAAAGAAAATGTTGTACATACATACAATGGAGTACTATTCAGCCATAAAAACAAATGATGATATCCTGTCATTTGCAACAACATGGATGGAAGTGGAGAGCATTATATTAAGTGAAATAAGTGGGGCACAGAAAGACAAACTTCACGTGTTCTCACTCATTTGTGGAAGCTAAAAATAAAAACAATTGAACTCATGGAGATGAGATAGGAGGCGGGACACAACTCCAGAGGCAGGGTTCAGACACCAGACCAAATTGAGGATTAGCTAAAACAGGGATGAGGCAGAAGCAGCTTTCCATAAGACATGTCCACCATGGTGCCATGTCAGTTTACCATTCCCTAGAATGGCCACACCTAGAATTTATTGCCGCTTTCCATGGCAATGACCTGATGACCCAGAAGTTACCACCCATTTCCTAGAAATTTCTGCATAATCTACCCCTTAGTTTATATATAACTAAAAGTGGTTATAAATATGACTGCAGCACTGCCTCTGAGCTGCTACTCTGGGCACACTGCCTGTGGGGTAGCCCTGCTCTGCACTGAGCCGTACCTCTGCTGCTGCTATACGTTGCCATTTCAACAGAAGCTGCTAACACCACTGGCTTGCCCTTGAATTTTTTCCTGAGCAAAGCCAAGAACATTCCGGGACTGAGCTCCAAATTTGGGGTTCACCTGCCCTTCATCATAGAGAGTAGAATGATGGTTACCAGAGGCTGGGAAGAGTAGTAGGGTTGGAGTGGGGATGGTTAATGGGTACAAAAAATATAATTAGATAGAATGAATAAGTTCTAGTAATTGATGGCACAACAGGATTATTATAGTCAATGATAATTTATCATACATTTAAAAATTAATAAAATAGTGTAATGTTTGTAACACATAGAAATGTTAAATGCTGAAGTTATAAATACCCCGTTTACCCTGATGTGATCATTATTAAGCATTGTATGCTTGTATCAAAATACCTCATGTACCCCATAAATACAGATACCTATTATACTGTGTACCCATAAAAATTTAAAAAACGGACTTATAGATTGAACATAAACTTCTATCCAAATGGTCCAGGGAGCACCAGAGGGGTAGCAACTTGGGTGGAAAGTGCTTCTTGCCCTTTACTCTAGTGAGCCTAGCAAGCGAATCATTTCATCCTTCAGTGCTGCCCGTGTTCAGCGAATATGTAAAACCTTTTTTCATTTTGTTATAGCCTAGATTTCCTCATTCTTCAGATCTTACTTTTGGTCTTGATGCCTTTTAAATGTGGTTTTTGTTGTGTGGAGAGCCACCACAATAAGGTCACTGTTCAATATTAGCCCCTGGCTTTGGTTTGTTAGGGCTGCTTAAATAGGCAATGGTGTGTGTGTGTGTGTGTGTGTGTATGTGTGTGTGTGTGTACGCACAGCAACCTCACAATCAATATTTATCATAAATAACCCTCCTGATCATTTAACTCTCGCCTTCAACCTGTGCCCATGGTCAGACAGGCACACGGATGGGCTGGATCTTTGAGCACCCCTTCTGTCATATCCTCTGGGCCTTTGCCTTCAAGACAAACTGGTAACTTTTAATGTGGAGAGATCTGGCTGCAGCTTTCTACACTTTACCCTCTTTAAAATCTTGCAGGATTTGACTGAGCTGTTTTGAAGCAGGCATGACCTTGGATTTCCACTCCAAACATGGTTAATCTGCTGCTCTTGTTTTTATTCTTTCCACGAGCAGTTCTCTTGGAGGGACTGGAAGCATGCATGTGTCTGGGTAGCCTGTGAAGGTCTAGAGGGAGCTGAGTTGAAGTGGGTAATTATTTGGAAAGCTGTACATTCTCAGATGTTGGTGGAGGCTATGTTTAGGTCTTAGGAGGCAAATTATCACTGTTATGTCAACAACACCCACAAATGCAACTTTGTTTCATGCCACAATGTACCAGGTCCCCATCCTTCCTGGGCAGTGTTTTCCAATGAGTGGGTGTCACCACCTTACTTAGAATTCTCTCCCCAAGATCTCTCTCATCACTGAAAGCCTACCAGTGCACTGAGATGTTCTTTTCTTGTTGGAGGTGGGGAGATGGAGGTAGAGTGAGGGGAAAAAGGAGATAACTCTCCTTATCATCTTTGAGAAATCATGGCTTTAACATTTATCGAAATCAGTTCCTAGCTGAAGACAATCTATTCAAGCAGCATGAAGACTTTAGGGAAATGATAAACTATCTTCGTTCTCCAGGCTGTATAAACAAGGCCATATAAACAGCTGGGCATGCCAGGAGCCTTCACTACTATGAGGAAAGACCTGGCCGTAGTTGCATGCCCCTGGAGGCCTTCTTCAGAAATGTCTCTCACTGCTACTTTCACTATGGGAAGCAGAATAAATGCTGCCAAAAATGTCCAGAACCTGTGAATACATTACCTTACATGTCAAAAGGGACTTCACAGATATGATTCAGTTGAGATCTTGAGATGAGGAGATTATTCTGGGTCATCCAGTGTAATTATAAGGATCCTTATAAAAGGGAGGCATGAGGGTCACAGAGAGTAAAAGAGATGATGAAGGAAGCAGAGTCTGAATGAGGTGGCTACAAGCCAAGAAATGTAGACTATTTCTAGAAGCTGGAAAAGCCAAGGACATAGGTTCTCCCTTAGAATTCTCAAAGGAACACAGCCATGCCAACACCTTGATTTTAGCCCAGCAAATCTATTTCACACTTCTGATCTCTGAAACTGTAAGATAATTTTGTGCTGTTTTAAGGCCTGAGTTGTAGTAATCTCTCATAGCAGCGATAGGAAACCAACGCATCCACCAGGATGAATCTTGACACCCCAAGGGAGGATGCATCACTCCCAACAGCATTGTTTTCCTGTCCTCTCCCCATGGATCCTGGGGAAGAGAAGTGATACCACTGCCCTTGGTCACCTGCTGCTCTGCTCTAGTGTGCCTCCCTTGGCTCCTGAGCACAAAGAAGAGGCTGTCCTGTCATTGCTGTTAGACCTCAGTTGGCCTCTTCTGCACCACCCCTTGACATGCCACCAAATCCCAACTCTTTTCCCCAGGAAGCAGCAGATATCCTCTCCGTCTAGGATAACCAACTTCGCAGTTGTCCCTAGGATGAAAGGGGGAGGAGAATGGCTCATGACTATGCCCAGCCCATTCTTTGAAATAAGTACAGTATTTCTGAGTGCCCCTTACCTATCAGGGAGGACCAGGGTTAGAAAGCCTTGTCATATCCAGGAAAGTTTCACTCAGGGTTAAAGGTAGAGGACACTATGACACTGCCTCCGCTGCTTTTGCTCAGTCCGTAGCACCTCTCCTCTCTCCCACTAACAGCAGTGGAGGCAAGGCCCAGCTGACTGTGAGGCCACCTCCCTTATGTCTCCCAAGCCTGCCCCAGAAAGAAAGCAGTACTGCTCAACGTTCTGCTTTATTCCTTTTGTTTCCCGTTCCCTGGTTAACTCTTTTTTTAATTTTTGTTTTTTATTATTATTGTTATTTTTTAGAGATGGGATCTCACACTTTCACCCAGGTTTGAGTGCTGTGGCACAATCATGGCTCACAGCAGCCTCCAACTTCTGGACTTGAGTAATCCTTCTGTCTCAGCCTCCCAAAGTTCTGGGAGCATTACAGGCATGAGCTACTACACCTGGCTCCTCAATTAACTCTTCATCTCATTATCCCTAACAAGTTTGTCTTGAAATTCCTGTGTACTCAGATGGAAATTCTGAAGGCTGAGGACAAGGTATATAAAAGTAAACCCAAGTATACTAAAGTTTTATGTAAAGACAACTCAGGTTAGTATGTTACTTCACATTCTTTTTTGATAAGGAATGTAAGAACTTGAATTTTTCAGATATTATCAGTAAAGTCTCATCCTTTTAGAAATAAACCAGATTTACTAGATTGTATGTCTTTTCAGAAGACATTTTATATTGTTTTAAGAATTTTAATTATTGAGTGACCTTGTTAAGATTTGAACTATCTGATGATAAGAGTATTAACATGATTCCAGTCTTTTCACATTTTATATAATTCTTGTATCATTACACTGGGAAAAATCAGCCAGGCTTTTCTCTGCTCTCTAAATTTATCCTTTAGTTAATATTATTCACATATAAATTATTGTTGTAAAATTTCATATAGAATATACTTCATATTTAGAAAGATGCTCTATCAGTTGCTCAGCAACCCAAATATGTAACTGTCTTTTGCCTTAATTAGAATCTTATTTAAGGTTGAAGTCTTGACATTCAGAGTTGTATATTTCCAGTGAGGAAATGAAGTTTTATGGTTGTAATCTGTTAGCATGGTTCTGAGGCTCCAGAAATTAATATTTGCAAATGATCTTCCAAACAAAAATTAACTCAAGATAGATTAAAGACTTAAATCTAAAACCCAAATCTATAAAAACCCTAGAATAAAATCCAGTACCACCATTCAGGATATAGGCACAGGCAAAGATTTCATGACAAAATCACCAAAAGCAAAAATTGACAAATCAAATCTAATTAAACTAAGGAGCTTCTGCACAGCAAAAGAAACTATCATCAGAGTGAACAGGGAACCTACAGATTGGGAAAAATTTTTGTAATCTGTCCATCTGACAAAGATCTAATATCCAGAATCTACAAGGAGCTTAAACAAATTTACAAAAAAAAAAAAAAAAACCATTAAAAAGTGGGCAAAGGAAATGAACAGATACTTCTCAAAAGAAGACATACATATGGTCAACAAACATACAAAAAAAAATTAAAAAGCTCAACATCACTGAGCACTAGAGAAATGCAAATCAAAACCACAATGAGATACCATCTCATACCAGTCAGAATAGCAATTATTATTAAACAGTCGAGAAACAACAGATGCTGGTGAGGTTGCAGAGAAATAGGAACACTTTTACACTATTGGTGGGAATTACTTCAGCCATTGTGAAAGATGGTGTGGTGATTCTTCAAAGATCTAGAACCAGAAATACCATTTGATCCACCAATCTCATTACTGGGTATATACCCAAAGAAATATAAATCATTCTATTAAAAGATACATGCATATGTATGTTCATTGCAGCACTATTGACAATAGCGAAGACATGGAATTAACCAAAATGCCCATCAATGATAGACTGGATAAAGAAAATGTTGTACATATACACCAAAGGAATGAGATCATGTTCTTTTCAGGGACATGGATGGAGCTGGAAGCCATTATCCTCGGCAAACTAATGCAGGAACAGAAAACCAAACACCACATATTCTCACTTATTAGCCGGAGCTGAATAATGAGAAGACACAGGGAGGGGAACAACACACACTAGGGCCTGTGAGTAGGTGGGGTGTGGGAGGGAGAGCATTAGGAAAAACAGCTAATGTATGCTGGGCTTAATACCTAGGTGATAGGTGCAGTAAACCACCATGGTACACATTTACTTAGGTAACAAACCTGCAGGTCCTGCACATGTACCCCAGAACTTAAAATAAAAATAAAAATTAAAAAGAGAAAGTTGTTAATGTAAAGAAAGCTATCATTTTATTCTACTTCAGAGTTGCTTACAAAAGAGAAAATAATGATAATTTCTCCAATAAGCAAAGGGAAACCATTAGGACGAGACAGTGAATACTCTGCACTGGTTGTACAGGCACTTACGGAAAAAGAGCCACGGGAGTCAGAAGAGGCCTTTCACTCCTGGATGTTGCAGAATGCAGTCTGTGGGCATGTGTAAACCAATGACTATAAATATAAAATTACAGCGCATTAGCAGGGTTGTCTTGAATAACCTAAATATAATTTGGAACTTTCAAATAGATGCAAAAACAGGCCCAAAGGAAAGAAAGAACCATTTTTTTTTTTTTTACTTTTGGTTATTGGCCAGTCTTTCTATGCAAATATAAGTCCATGCTTTCAGCATATGTCTAAAACAAGTGTCTCTCCGAACAAGAATTTAAAGTGCTTTTAATTTATCTATTCAGTAACTACTGTGATTAGCTGGGTCGAACCAGCCTGTCAGCATTTGCTGCAAGTACTATCATCTTCAGAGCCAGACTGTAAATAATTAATAAGTCCTTAAGATTTGTATTTTATGTGGTTAAAAAAATAACAAGGTGGAAGGATAGTGATTTGGTGCTTCAGTTTACACATTTAGTCATTATAATATTACTGGATAAATGCCCAAGGATTAGAATTATTGATATGGATATTTAAATGATTTTGCCTCTTTCTGGAAGCCTAGTTTGTGCAGAATGACATCAGTTTGTAAGGTCATCCTGTATCTGTTAGCAATCAGTTATTTCTATCTTTCTAAATGTTTTAAAGACCTACTTATAGGCTGCCACCCACTCTCTTTTTGTCTTGGGTGAATCTCTAGGCCTCAGTTTTCTCTTTGTGCAACTATGGAGGTTGAACTTGGGGAGTGCTCTTTTGCCAGCTCCCAGAAGTAGTACTCTGGTCTGTGGCAGCTCGTCACACCACTGTCTGCATCTGACATCTCTTCGGTGGTCGGCTTAACATTGGTACTTTTTTTTTGGATGAGCAGAGGCCAGAAAATCATTACCACTACCACAATAATAAAGCCCTGCTTTTAGATTCTGCCATGTTGTAAAAGTCTCTTAATCCTATTTTCCAACAGACACATGCCAGATAGTTAGGAGTTAGGCACAGAGAACCCTGGAAGCATCACTGACACCAGCTTCTGTGTACCACAGACCTTAGAGTCACTTTGGAAGCAACCAGGTTTTAACTACAATGAAACTAAACTGCTACAGTGTGTGGTAGCATTTGCTGGAGGGGCAACCAAAGTGCTTCAAATAAGGACAATCTTTTTCTATAATATTAATTAAAAACTACCAACTAATATTTTAAGTATGTGGAAGGCTTGGTTGTGGGGTGGTAGTACTGTTTTGCTGTTATTTAATATATATCTGCAAAATGCAAATAAGAAAGACAGTTTAAAGTTGACTTGAAGAATAAAATTTTTTCATCTCTAGATTACCATGTAAAATGAGCTCCTGCATGATAGCCGCATCGCTGGCTTCAAGGCAGTCAGTCCATATTGGAGCTGGATAACAGTGGGTAGCAGGAGGGAAGTGTCCCAGTCAAAAAGACAAATGGAACAAATGTGTTTGAGGAATACAGAATAACTGTTTGATAGGCATATGGCAGAGATATAGTAGCATCTGGGAAAAAGTAACAATGAAAATATCGAAAACTAGGCAAATGAAAAAATAATGCTATTATTAACTCCAGGGAAAACAAATACAAAGTTCATAATTGTTTTTTTTTAACAAGCTCAAATATTTTTATTTTTCAATAACAATTAAAAACAAGCTAGATTCAACAGACATAAAATTACTCTGTCAAATTGCTGTAATCTTTCTAAATGTTCTCAATTGCTGTCTCTTAACATTTCATGAGTAAACAGATACTTTAGAGATCAGTCCATGAGCCACACTGTCAATGCCCACAGTTATTCTTCCTCTACTTAAAAATTTTCACATGTCTTATACCATCTCTGTCAGTCTCTCTGCACAGCTAGAACCAGGATCATCTACATAATTTGCAGAGCTCAATGCAAAATAAAAATGCAGAGCCCCTTCTCAAAAAGTGGAGGGAAAAAAGCGATCTTAAAGATACTAAAACACAAAACCTGTTCATTTCTTTTTTAATTTTAAAATTATTATAAATTTAACTTTCATTTTAGATTCAGTGGATACATATGCAGCCTTGAGATATGAATGATCCCATCACCCAGGTAGTGAGCATAGTACCCAATAGGCAGTTTTTCAACTCTTGCGTCCCTCTCCCTCTCCCACCTCTAGTAGTCCCCAGTGTCTGTTGTTGCTACCTTTATGTTCATATGTATCCCATGTTTAGCTTAGCTCCCCCTCATAAGTGAGAGCATGTGATATTTGGTTTTCTGTTCCTGTGCTAATTCACTTAGGATGATGGCTTCCAACTGCATCTGGATTGCTGCAAAGGACGTGATTTCATTCTTTTCAATGGCTTAGCATGCCATGGTGTAGATGTACCACATTTTCTTTATTCAATCTGCTGTTGATGGTTGCCTAGGTTGATTCCATGTCTTTGTTATTATAAACAGTACTGAGATAAACATACACATCCATGTGTTTTTATGGTAGAACAATTTATTTTCTTTTGGGTGTATACCCAGTAATTGGATGCTGGGTTGAATGGTAGTTCTGTTTTTAGTTCTTTGAGAAGTCTCCAAACTGCTTTCTACAGTGGCTGAACTAATTTACACTCCCACCAGCAGTGTATTAGCATTGCCTTTTCTCTGCAACCTCCCCAGAATCTGTTATTTTTTTACTTTTTAATCACAGCCATTGTGACTGATGTGAGATAGTATCTCATTGTGGTTTTGATTTGCATTTCTCTAATGATCAGTGATGATGAGCATGTTTTCCTGTTTGTTGGCTGCTTGTATGTCTTCTTTTGAGAAGTGTCTGTTCATGTCTTTTGTCCATTTTTAATAGGATTGTTTTTTGCTTGTTCAATTGTTTAAGTTCCTTGTAGATTCTGGGTATTAGGCCTTTATTGGATGTACAGTTTGTGAATATTTTCTCCCATTCTATAGGTTGTCTGTTTACTCTGTTGACAGTTTCTTTTTCTATACCAAAGCTGTTTAGTTTAACTATGTCCCACTTCTCAATTTTTTTGTTGCAATTGCTTTTGAAGACTTAGTCATCAATTCTTTCTCAAGGCCAATGTCCAGAATGGCATTTCTTACATTTTCTTCTTATTCTTATAGTTTCAGATCTTACGTTTAAATCTTTAATCTATCTTGAGTTAATTTTTGTGTGTGGTGAATGGGAAGGGTACAATTTCAGTCTTCTGCATAGGGCTTAACTAACTATCCCAGCACCATTTATTGAATGAAGAGTTGTTTCCTCATTGCTTATTTTTGTCAACTTTGTCAAAGATAGATGGCAATAGGTGTGCGTCATTATTTCTGAGTTCTCTGTTTTATTCTGTTGGTCTGTGTGTCTGTTTTTGTACCAGTACCATACTGTTTGGTTACTGTAACCTTGTAGTATAGCTTGAAGTCGTGTAATCTGATGACTCCAGCTTTGTTGTTTTTGCTTAGGATTGCTTTGACTATTTGGGCTCTTTTTTGGTTCCGTAGAAATTTTACAATAGTTTTTTCTAATTCTGTGAAAAATGATGTTGGTAGTTTGATAGGAATAGTATTGAATCTGTAAGTTGCTTTGGGCAGTATGGTTATTTTAATGATATTAATTCTTCCAATTCATGAACATGGAATATTTTTTTATTTGTGCCATCTCTGATTTCTTTCAGCAATGTTTTGTAGTTCTTGTAGAACTCTTTCACCTCCTTTATCAGATGTATCCTTAGATATTTTTATCTATGTGGCTATTGTAAATGGGATTGCACTCTTGATTTGGCTCTCAACTTGAACAGTATTGGTGTATAGAAATGCTGCTGATTTTTGTACATTGATTTTGTATCCTGAAACTTTACTGAAGTCATTTATCAGGTCTAAGAGCCTTTTGGCAGAGTCTTTAGGGTTTTCTAGGTATATAATCATAACATCACTGAAAAAAGATAACTTGATTATTTTCCTTTTTGGATGCCTTTTATTTCTTTCTCTTGCCTGATTACTCTATCTAGGACTAATTGTAATATACTACCTGGCTTTACAGTGAACAGTATTTGCATAGAAGGACTATTGATGTGTCTATTCATCCAGTGAAGGATTAGGAAATAAGGAGGAATGGTAGGGGTGAGTGTGAGTTAAGACCTCATCTACCATGACAGGATGGCAGTAGAAAATGTCTAAAATTGATAAGCCAAGAAATATTACTATAAATATATTACTTAAAAATATGGAAGGAATATACAGGGAGCTATCAAGAAGAGTTGATGGTGGATGCATCTGAGAGCTGCTGGTTCAAACATGTGAGCTTTGCAATGATGGAAAGTTTGTTTTACTAGTGGGAATATAAATTATATTTTTGAGAATTGCCTTTCTTTTCTTTCAGAAAGAACAAAATCATTTCTAACCTTAAATAAGCCACCTAGCCAGGCTGAGACTCATTTTTATGTAAAATGAAGGAGTAAATGATATCAGAGTAGATTGTGTAACCCCCTTGTAGTACCTAATATTGCCTTATTCTGTCTTCCGTTCAGGTTCTAGAAAGCGGACGTGGGCAGAGCATTTTCTTCCTTGTTCAGGCAGAGCAAGTTTTGTGGGCTTTTAAAGAGGGTAACGTTGTTTCTAAATCACTTTCCGTAATTTAATATAAGTAATCTATTTATAGAAGAGAACAGCCACACTCCCTGAGAAAGTTTTATATGACTTTACTTTTTAATTTTGCTTTAAGCTTGGCTGCAGTATTTTTACTGAACCCGTGACACTCCACTTAAAATGTCAAATCCGTTAGTGGAGAGGGTGTTATTTCCTTGCCTTCATCTTTTTATATGCCAGTGATTGTGCCCCCTAGGCTAGCAAATAAAATCTGTCAATAAACTTGACTGAACAGTTCTGTCCAATAGAAATACAATGTGAGCCACACATTTAATTTTAAATTTTCTAGTGGCCACATTTTTAAAAAAGGAAATAGAATCAAGCAAAATTAAAATTAAAATATCTTATATAACCCATATATCCAAAATGTCATTTCAAAATTTAATCAATATAAAAATACATGTTTATAAATATCTCATTAGTAACAATTATTTAGATTTTTATACTAGGTCTTCAAATTCCAGTATATATTTTACACTTCAGCACATCTCAATTTGGTTACTAAATTTTCATTAGTAATACTTGATCTATATTTAGATTTCATAAAGCTCAGGGTTGAAGACTAAATTTTCATATGTAATTTGTTTCCATGTGGCTAGTGGCTACATTAGACAGAAAGCTTTACAAAATATCTGATGAGTTCAGTAATCTCTCAGTGAATGCTCTCTCTTCAATATCCAAAAAATATCATTCTCTCATAATGTCAGAGGTGGAAGAGAAGGATCCTTGACTCTCCCTTCAAATAGGCAGTTTGGTGGTTTTCAGTAGCTATATGTAACTGCAACTATTTTTGTGTTAATTGGGCATGAGAAGATATTAAAGAAAAGATTCTAGAACTACTTATGCTGAATGATTCTCCTTTTTAAGTTAAAAATGGGAGGGGCAAAATTCATGTAATTCATGTTTTTGCATTTGCTGTTTTCTTTCTCTTTGTAAACAAATTATTGAAGAGTGATATTTAGGAGACAATGTAGTGTCACTAAAGCATGAACCATTATAGCTAGTATTTAGGACATCAGAGAACTATGAAGAAAGAAAAAAGAGAGAAGTAATTTTTGGCACAGTCTTGGTTTGGGTTTACTTATAAGCAGGACTGAGACAGAATTCAGGGCCAAGCCATTTATTTGAGAGTTGATTCCAGGAAACACTTGTTTGGGAGTGGAGAAATGGAGGAGGGAAGGAAAGGAGCCAATAAATCATATGTTACCAAGGAAGTAATGAAGCTTAATGCCACTGGGGAGCTCTGGGAAACAGTGCAGAAAATGTACAGCAGAGTTTCACGAGCATAGTGAGGGAGGAAGCTGAGGTATTTATACACCCACTTTTTTAGTCATTAGTTCATGGCTGCTCCTAGGTGGTGGCAATTCCTCCTTTCCCTTGGCCCACACAAAGTAAGAGTGATAGTAGTCAAGAAAGTCACTTAAGCAAAGAAATCCAGGTGCTGGCAATTGAAAATCAAGACAATGTGCACTAAAATGTATGGGAGAGGCGAGTGTAATGGACAGCATCTGTTATAGACACTTTT
This sequence comes from Papio anubis, assembly GCF_008728515.1. Lineage (NCBI taxonomy): Eukaryota > Metazoa > Chordata > Mammalia > Primates > Cercopithecidae > Papio > Papio anubis. Next base: position 48,020,969 of record NC_044978.1, read on the forward strand.
TGATTCACAGTGTAGACTGTATCAAACAAAGGACAGGAAGGTATGTTTCAGACCTTTGAAGCTTTTTCAGAATACGGACTCAGTTGCCGAACTCATCTTCCCATCCTATACTTGAGATCTTCCTAAAATGTATCCAATTCTAACTGCCCTAAGAAAACTGATAGAGAGAATAAAGGCCAAGAAAATTTATAGACTCTGTTCACTTACATATTAGTCTAAAAACCTTTTCATACCAATGTTTATCAGAACTCATCCCAAGAATTTATGTATCAAGTCAAAGGATATATAGCGTTTTCCACTTATTTGGAGTTTGAGCTCTGATCCTTAAGAGGCCCATTTTTTTTCTGCCAAGGTATGTCATCAAGTTCTATCTCGTTTTTGCTATTTCACATCTCAAGATATTAATACAGATTGAGTGTGCCTAATCTGAAAATCCAGAATGCAAAATGATTCAAAATTAAAAATTTTTGAGCATGGACATAACACTGCAAGTGGAAAATTCTACATCTGACCTCATGTGACAGGTCACAGTCAAAATGCAATCACACAGCTGGACAAGGGGCTCACACCTGTAATCTCAACACTTTGGAAGGCCAAAGTGGGCAGATCACCCACTTTGAGGCAAGGAGCTCAAGACCAGCTTAGTCAACGTGGAGAAACCCTGCCTCTACTAAAAATACAAAAAATTAGCTGGGCATGGTGGCACGTGCCTGTAGTCCCAGCTACTCGAGAGGCTGAGACACGAGAATCACTTGAACCTGGAAGGCGGAGGCGGCAGTGATCCAAAATTGCACCACTGCACTTCAGCCTGGTCAGCAGAGTAAGAATCTGTCTCAAAAAAAAAAAAAAAAAATGCAGTTATACAACACACACAGTTATTCACCATCTCCAAAGGAAAGAAGACTTTCTTACCCCCTTTAGCTTCAATCTCTTTCCACACATGCCTAGATTCCCCCGACAAGCATGCCCAGGAAGGGTAATAAAATGGCACAAGTGCAGGCCAGATTCACCAATGGCAGATTCCCTGCAGTGCCCTACATGAGGCCAAGACCTACATGCATTACACACTGTGTTATTTTTGCTTGTTCTTTGCTCTATGATATAAATATATTGTTGAAAATGTCAAAAAAGACCTGCAGTTACCTCTGTGGGTAACAATGATAAGAAAAAGAGGATGAATTTATGCTTATCTATAGTCAGAAAGCCAAGCTGTTGGAGACACTGGACAGCAAAGTATGAAATGTCCCACAGAAGAGTATGGTGTTAGAATGACTACCCCATGTGACCTGAAGAAACAGAAGGATAAATTGTTAAAGTTCTATATTGAAAGTGATGAGCAAAAGTTAATGAAAAATAGAAAAACACTGCATAAAGCTAAAAATGAAGAGCTTGAGTACGTACTGAGTGGATCTGTCAGATTCACAGTGAACATTGGCCACTTAATGGTGTGCTCATCATGAAACAAAGATCCATCTTTGTTCACAAAAGGGAACTGTGAATATTCAACAGGCTGATTGCAGAAACTTAAGAAATAGCATTAATTTTTTTGAAGATTTGTGGTCATAAAGTTTCTGCTGATCACAAAGCAGCAGAGAAATTCATTAATAAGTTTTACAAGGTCATCACTGATGAAAATTCGATGCCAGAACAACTCTTAATGCTGATGAAACATCCCAGTTTTAACCTTATTGCCCCAGAAACACATTGACTACAGCTGATGAGATAGCCTGTACAGAAATTAAGAATGCCAAGGACAGAATCACTGCTGGGATGTGCTAATGCAGCAGGCATGCATAGTTGTAAACTTACTGTGATAGGCAAAGGCTTGTGTCCTTGATATTTCAAGGAGTATTTCAAGGTGTTAATTTCTTATCAGTTCATTGTTGTTTTAATAAAATGGCGTGCATCACCAGGGACATCTTTTCTGACTAGTTTCACTGATTGTTCCAGTGACCCATGCTCACTACAGAGAAGCTGGACTGGATGAAGACCTGCAAGGTTTTGTTAGTCCCTAACAATTGTTCTGCTCGTTCTCCAGCTGAAAAATTTCTCGCCAACAAAAAAAAAAAAAGAAGTTTGTGCCACACACTTCATTAATTCAGCCATGACCAGTGCTAGATCAAAGAAGAATAAATATAAAAACACTTTCTTGAACAGCAGACTAGCATCAGTGAACAGAGGCGTGGGTATGGAAGGTTTTCAAGAGGATGAAGGATGCCATATATGAAATTACCAATGCTTGGAACACAGTAACTAAAAATACATTTGCGCATGCCTGGCTCAACCTCTGGCCTAAAACTCTGTTCAGTGATGATGATGAATAAGGTGGTGATTTTGAAGAATTTCATATGTCAAGTGAGAAAAAGATAATGTCTGACCTCCTTGCATATGCAAAAAATATGTCTTCAGAGTCCGTCAGTAAGTTGGAAGAAGTGGATATCAAAGAAGCTTTTACTGTTGATGAGGCTCCTACTGTATATTCATTGACCAATGGTGAAATATCCAAAATGGTTCTGAATCAAGGTGATTGTAATAATAGTTATGGTGAAGATGATGTTAACACTACAGAAAAAGTACCTATAGATAACATAGTGAAAAACATGTGATGGGCTTATTGAAGGAGTAAGGACTAGAGCAGCATGCATTCATAACAAGATGAAATCATGTTTGTTTATGAATATCAGTGAGAGCATTCTAAGACAAAAAACATTGTTAATGAGGCTGATGACTCTGGAGGGAACATTGCCTTCCAGCAGAATGCTTCCTCAACCTTAGAGGACCTACTTCCTGATTCCTCAACTACTTGTGATGTTCTGTGTCACCTTAAAAAATAAAATACAATGCACTATAACCTTTTAAACAAAACATGGCATCACAGGTGGAGACCAAAATCCTGCTGTTGTTTGTTGCTGCTATTTAACAGCTGATACAAGCACCTGGTGATGCTACTGTGCTGCTTAGTTACCCCAAACACATTATTTTTTCTCTGTATCAATGGTATGTCATGTTTTTTACTGTTAAGTACCTATGTGTGAATAAGTATTAAAAAATATTGCTTTTTGGTAGCATATAAATTCTAAGTCAGGAATGATGGTGGTGCCAAACAACCACAGATTGTCCAAGTAGGTGGCATAGAGAGTGACACCTTTGCTTTCTGATAGTTCAGTGTACACAAACTTTATTTCATGCAAAAAGTTACCAAAAGTATTACGTAAAATTACCTTCAGACTATTTGCATAAAGTGTATATGAAACATAAATGAATTTTGAGTTTATACTTGGGTTCTGTCACCAAGATGTCTCATTATGTATATGCAAATATTTCAAAATCTGAAAAATTCCAAAATCTGAGACACTTCTGGTCCCAATCATGTCAAATAAGGATACTCAACCTGTAGTTGGTCTTTTAACTTGACCTTAATGTTTGTTGAATTTGTAGTACACGTCATCTTACCATAGGGAAAACTATATGGGGATTTCCAGCTTCTAGAAACCAAAATAGTAAACTTTAATTGGCCTTAAAAACAGGGATTTTCCAATGTTAGCTTTTAATAAAGGAATCTCTCACTTCAACTTTCAAAGACTGCTGAAGATAAGTTGTTGAATACTTACACATAGAAATTATTAAGCAAGTAAAAGTAATGAAAAATTATACGGTAAATTGGGAATTTCCAGATAACTTCTGCCAGACAAATAACCAAAAATTGTTGAGAAAAGGTGTGTATTAGTCTGTTATGCTCTATAAAGAACTGCCTGAGACTGGTTATTTATAAAGGAAAGATGTTTAATTGACTCAGTGACAGTTCCATAGCACTGGGGAGGCCTCAGGAAACTTACAATCATGCAGAAGGGGAAGCAAACACATTCTTCACATGGCCGCAGGAAGGAGAAGGAGAAGAATGAGAGCTGATCGAAGGGGGAAGCCCCTTTAAAACCATCAGATCCCATAAGAACTTGCTATCACAGGAATAGTATGGGGGAAACTGCCCGCATAATTCGACTACCTCCCACCCAGCTCCTCCCACTACATGTGGAGATTATGGGAACTACAATTCAAGATGAGCTTGTCGGGGGACACAAACCATATCAAGGTGCTCCATCTATATATTCCTATTCCAATGGTACAGTATAATATATCATAAATATCTAGAAGTTCATTAGATCCATGATACTGTGATTGCTTTTTAATTGTAATTCTAGGTTCTTGCCATGTATTGTTAAAAATAGCCTAAAGGGGGTCGGGCATAGTGGCTCATACCTATAATCCCAACACTTTGGGAGGCCAAGGCAGTCAGATCATCTGAGGTCAGGAGTTCAAGACCACTGGCCAACATAGTGAAACCCCGTCTTCACTAAAAATACAAAAATTAGCTGGGCATGGTGGCACAAGCCTGTAGTCCCAGCTCCCCGGAAGGCTAAGGCAGGAGAATCGCTTGAACCCAGGAGGCAGAAGTTGCAGTGACCCAAGATCATGCCACTGCACTCCAGCCTGGGTGACAGAGGTGGGACTCCATCAAAAAAAAAAAGAAAAAAAAGGAAATAGCCTAAAGGGGATTCATTGTGATTTTTCCCAGTAGTTCAAAGCAAAATAAAACATAATTGCGTGTTGTGTTTTATTAAGTGACTTTCAGACTAAAAATTACACAATTTTTATATTTTACTACCTTAAGAGAGTAATATGAATTGAACCATTAATTGCTAACACAATTATTCATTTTTTACTTTGAAGATTGATTTTGCATTCATCTGCCTTCGAGTTTCCTTTCATTGACCAAAACAGGTGGAAAGTTTACCTTTTAATGTTGCAGAAATGGCAACTTGCCCAGCTTGGGCTTCATGGTCCCCAGCTATTTTCAGAGGTCCCTACAATATCCAGTGCTCTCAGTTGTCCATAAACTCATCCCTGTCCCTGGACCCCAGTGGAAACCAAGGTTAGTGTGCTCCTTCCCACTCTACTTCTTTTGGTCTAAATGCGCATTTCATATTATCTAGAATGCTTTAAGTATTTACTTGATAAATGTCGATGATAATAATAACTCTTAATATTTACTGAATGTAATCTGTGTTCTAGGTTCTTTGTGTGCATTCTTTCATTTAATCCTTACTCAGCCCTTTCGTTTTGGTACATAATACGAGAGTTGTGAAAATAATGAACCTGAAGCTTCAAGGTTTAATAAATCTTCCAGAGTCACCCAGTTAGAAGTTATGGTAAATGATTCTGCTATTTAATTTCATTTATGATATTATTATCAAGATTGAAATGCTGGGAAATTTTGGTCTCTCACAGTCTCCTATACTGTGATTCCACTAGTCTGCTCCTTAATAAGACTTACATGTACAGTTGAACCTTGAACAACAAAGGTTTGGTCTGTTTATATGCAGATCTTTTCCAATCAAATACAGGTTGAAAATAGAGTATTCCTGGGATGTGAAGCCTGCATATACAGAGAGCCTACTTTTTGTATACACAGGTTCCTCAGGGCCAACTGCGGGCCTACTGAGTATGGGCAGATTTTGGTATATGTGGAGGTCCTGGAAGCAATTCCTTGCATACACCAAAGAATGACTATACATTGTTTTTTGTCCAAGCAAAAATTAGAATTTAAAATGTTTTATATATAAGCAGAAAGTTATTTAAGCATTATTATTTGCTCCAATAGAAACTAACTTTAATGAAAATGGAATTATTGTAAAATCAATTTAGTATTCTATGATTTGTTTCATTTCAGCCTGGACTCTATCATATTATTTTTAACCATTTGAAATGCTCACAGAACTAGCAGTAAGTTATTTTTTAAGACTGATTTACTGAATATTTTCTAAGAAAATCCTACAGGTGAGTTTCTAAATACAATGCCTTATTCTATATTCATCACTCCCCATACAGTTATCACAAATTCATAAATAATTCTCTATTCATCACTCAATAATGTAATACGTCAACATTCAATAATTCTTATTCTATATTCATACCACAAATTCATAAATAATTCTATACAGTTGTAGAATAGGAACATTTACGAACTTTCAAAAAAGTATGAGTCATTGATCACCTCAAGTATAGCTGAGGAATTGACATCAATGAGATGGCTCTTGTTAGCATCTCCTTTAAATATGTTTTTAAATGCCGTAACAGTTAGCTGTAACTGTAATGACAAATCTACACTGAGAGGATCTGTTGTGAAATTACAGTGCACTTCAGGAACATCAGCATTTGACATATTTCAAGTTGCCAGCAGAGTATTGGGGGAGCACAGATTAACCAGTGTTTATTCAGCAACTTAGATGAGCCTTATATATTTTGAGCTTGGAGGTCTTCTGGAGAAATCAAGTCAATTGGTTGGCTCTACAGGTTATTAATTTTGTTCCTGAATAATAAATTTTCAAACTCCTAAATTCGTCCTGTGAATTTAAGTTTTTATCCCTTGGGAACTATTTTTATTGTTCAGACTAAGACTGTCTTCCAGACGACACACTTCCCATCTTCAACAAGTATGGTAATACCATGAGTTTCAGGAAAGATACATATTTCAGGATAGTACTAACTTCTCCCTAGGGTAGAAAAGCTGATAGAACATACTTTGGAGCCATATGGAATGACTGCTTATTCATGGTCTAGGATGACTTTGGAATTGTATGTGCAAGGCAGATAGCAATAATTTAGCATAATATGGATATTCTTTTCTGAAATGTATGCAAACACTAATGGTGAATTCAAATATGAATTCAAATAAGTTGATTGAAGTAAAATTAAATTATAGACCACCTAAGGAATTGCATGGGAGTATAATGAGAGGTTCAGTGACTCTGGTTGGGAATTCAGAAGACCTGGATTCACTTTTGTGTATGTCACTACCTGGTTATACAATATGGACATAAAGGGCAGAAAATTCAAACCAAACCACTTTTAGCAAAATAACTGCAAAACCCAAAGGTAGACTGACTTCAGATATGGCTTGATCAAGGCTTAAGTCATGTCATCAGGTTATTTATGGCTCTCCTCCTTCACTGCCAGCTCTATTCTTAGTCTTTTGCCCTCATGGATTGAAAATGACTCTCACAACCACAGATGCTCCTGTTTAAGACCAAAAGAAGGCCTTTGCTTCGTTATAACTCAGATAAAATTCTTACGTGCCCTGCCCCTACCTGAGCAGTAGTGACTGTGACAGGTGAGGGAATCCTACTGATTGGATTAGGTCATTATGGTGGAGGGAAATTGGACTGAATTGTAACAAGAGATGGAGGCACAGATGCAGACTGATTTGTGTATTTGGCAGTGGTAAGGCAACAGTAATGGTAGTAATAAAAGTTAACATCTATTTAGTGGGTTCTATATGGAAAGCCCTGTGCTGAGTAATTCATTGTGAATTATCTCATTTAATAATAGGACAGGATATTTGCCTCTTATGGGTATTTTTTCTCAATGACTTCTGTGGTAACATCACTGATTTAGAATGTGGGTGGGAGAGGGTGTGGGAGGTTCCAGACATAAAGGTATGAGGTCATCATTTGGACAAAGCAGGAGTGAGTCCAAAATACAGGAAAACAGGGCAATAGCAGGTGTTCATCTGGGGATAGTGATCATAAATTTTAAGTGAAAAAAAGGTGACTTGTGAGATTTTCCTCTTAGCAATGTTCACATGAAGAGGTGGAAGCATAGAAAAAGAAAATTTTGTAGGGCAGGTTCCATGGAGAAATAGAAGTGCAGGGGAGCGAAGGGTATTTTAAGAAGAGTTTATAATGATGGATCATGGAATGTGGGCTGGTAAGGAGAGAAGGGAGGCCAGGAGAGGGCTGATGGATAGAAGGTAGAGGGAAGTAATGGGGTAGGCATGACTGAGCAAAGAGATCTGGAAGAAGAGGAAGTGGCACTGGAAAATGACATCTTTGAAGTCAGCATTCCAGAGGTGGTGCACTTTCTAGTGGTGACAAGGTCCAGGATACAACAGTGGGAACATGTGTCTAGGGAGCAATGGAGGCAATGGTCAATAGGGAGGAGAGGAGCAAGCAATGGACAGGCTTGAGTACTGGCTAGGTCATCCTCGCAAACACTGAGATTCTGATTTGAGGAAGATGAGTATTGTGAGCTAGGAGCTAAATGAGGGAAAGATGGTGGCAAGGAGAGAGGGGAAAAGGTTGTAAGTCCAAGTGGAAAGAATCTCAAAAGATGAGTGGCTTTTGAAGGAGGATGTGATGGGAATAGAAGTAATGATCTGGAGGTACAAGATAGAGCACACTCAGCAAACCGTCTTCTGGTGCTGAGGTATGTGGAATGAATGTGGCTTAATAAAAATAAATTTAATTTAAAAAATTCTTTCCTTCACCATAAGGCAGAGAAATCAGTGTTTTCATAGAAAAGCCAAACCAATCAAAGCAAGAAAGTTAAGGATCAAGGAACTGAAGGGATTATTCTAAGACCAGGGCTGTTAGGGAATTTGTTAATCAGAGACTTAAATTTGAGTCACATAGAAAGGGTTTGAAAAAAGAAATTATATTGGATTCGATGATCAAATGAGGATCTGAGTGAGAACTCATGGCATAGAAGACCGGAACTTCAGCAGTGCCTCCGGCAAAAGGTACATGGGGTCATGTGAGAGGAGGGTGAGAAGCCAGTAATACTGCAGAGAGCCTGCCCTCATGGGAAGCTTCACTGGTTGTTTCTTGGTGCATGGGGCTGTCTAAACATACTAAACTCTCTTCTGGATCTTCTGGAGGAACACGACTAAGACCTCCACCTCGGTTTTCCCCAGAAAATAGGACCAGGCAGAGAAACTGGTTCTGTCAGGGGAACATGAGCTCATTAGCAAGTTATCAAGAGAACTGAGGAATCCCACCATTATTAAAGATAGTACAAAATGAGTAGATACCACCTAAGAAAGAATAGTTTAAAAATGGACCACAAATATTAAGGGACGATCCTATGCAGCAGGAACTAGAAGTTGTTTTATAAAACACATACACACACAATGGGAAATATTTAGTGTGAAAAATACAATACAGTCTTCTGTCAATCTTCCCTGGGGATTGGTTCCAGGACCACCTGCAGATACCTGCACAAACTCAAAATCTGCACAAACTCAAGTCCCATGGTCAGCTCTGCAGAATCCCCAAAAAGTTGCCTTTCATATAGCTGGGTTTCAAATCCTGCAAATACTGTATTTTATCTTTTTGTTTTTCTGAGACAAGGTCTTGCTCTGTCACTCAGCCTGGAGCACAGTGGCACAGTCATGGCTCATTGCAGGCTCGACCTACCAGGCTCAAGTCATCCTGCCACCTCAGCCTCCCAAGTAGCTGGAACCACAGGAGCATGCCACAACACCCAGCTAATTTTTGTATTTTTTGTCGAGGCAGGGTTTCAGCATGTTGTCCAGGCTGGTCTCAAACTCCTGAACTGAAGCAGTCCTCCTGCCTTGGCCTCCCAAAGTGCTGAGATTACAGGTGTGAGCCCCCATGCCCAGCCTCAAATGCTGCATTTTTTATCCACATTTGGTTGTAGATCAAAGGACCAATTATATTCATTGAAAAAAATTATTGTATTAGTGGATCCATGCAGTTCAAGCCCATGTTGATCAAGGGTCACCTGTAGTTTAAACAAAGAGCACCAAAATATGGGATAAAATATAAATGAATACAACTAAAGACAAATTTATGAGCTGGAAGATCAGCTTGAAAAATTATAAGTCACTCCGAATGAATAAAGAGATATTGTAAGGACACAATGCAATACCACTGACATCTCCCAGGATGGCTAAAATAAAATAGTGATAATACCAAGTCCTACCAGGATGCTAAGAAACTGAATCATTCATTGCTGGTGGGAATGTAAAATGGTACAGCCACTCTGGAAAACAGTTTGTCAGTTTCTTAGAACACCAAATGTTCAACTACCATACAAGCTAGCAGTTATACTCCTTTGCATTCATCCCAGAGATATGAACATTTATATTCATCCAAAAACTTGTATATTAATGTTCATAGCAGCTTTATTAATAATATCCAAAAACCAGCAATAATCCATATGTCCATCAGTTGGTGAATAATTAAACTGTGTTGTACCACAGTCTCTACCATGGAATTATACTCAGAAATCAAAAGGAATGAATTACTGATACATGCTTGTTTGTATAATAAGGACATTATGCTGAATGAGAAAAAGCAAATCTAGAGGATCACATACTATATGATTCCATTTATGTAACATTCTAGAACTGACAAAATTAATATGGAGAATATAGAAGGCTTAGGGAAGGGAAAGCGGAGAGTGAGGGAATTTATTCTTGATGGTGGAATATGTCAGTGTCTTAATTGTGTTAGTGGTTATATGACTCTATATATGTGATAAAATTTCATAGAATTAAACACAAAGACATTTAAAAATTTTGTACATGCAAAAACTGGTGAAATCCAAATAAATTCCATAATTTAGTTAATTATATTGTGCCAATTTCCTGTTTTGATAGTGTACTATAATTATATAAGATGACACCATCAGAGGAAGCTGGGACATTGGTTCATAGGACCTCCGTGTACTGTTTTCTTCTTTTTGTTTTTTGTTTTTTGGTTTTTTTTTTTTGAAACAGAGTCTCACTTTGTCACCCAGGCTAGAGTGCAGTGGTGCAATCTTGGCTCACTGCAACCTCCATCTCCCGGGTTCAAGCAGTTCTCCTGCCTCAGCCTCCCAAGTAGCTGGGATTACAGGCACGCGCCACCATCCCTGGCTAATTTTTGTATTTTTAGTAGAGACGAAATTTCACCATGTTGGTCAGGCTGGTCTTGAACTCCTGACTGCAGGTGATCTGCCCACCTTGGCCTCCCAAAATGCTGGGATTACGGGCATGAGCCACCGTGCCTGGCATGTTTATACCACTTGTTATTAGTCTATAATTATTTCAAACTACAGTTTTTTTTAATTGGGAAGGGTATAAGAAATATGGAGGAAGAAGAGGAAGTGCTACCCCAACAGGATAATAGGAATCACAGGAGAGAAAAAATTTAGGAGGAAATACTGTAATAAAATGTGAGGAAAAATGTTTCAGAATTAAAGATAAAATGAAATACCTCAGTTTGAAAATGTACATGTATTACAAATATAACTGAGTTCGCTCATAAATAGACATTGTGACATTGTCAAGACATTGTGAATTATCAATTCTTAGTGAAAGTAAGTAAACCACAGATTACTTACTTATTTTACTGCTGTTGAATAATTTATTTCTTTCCAGTTTTTTTCACTTTCCTAGCTTTATTGATGTATGATTGACAACATTAATTGTATATATTTATTCTCATCTCTTACTTTTCTCGTTTGTATCAGGCAATAGAGATGGTAGGGAGGTACAGTCTGCATTTGTCAATATGGATTCCCCTCTGTAACTTCTGAGAAGAGTCCTGAATGGACTAATTTTAGTAACATAATTATCTTGTCTTTTATACATGGTCATGTGATACCCCAAATAATGATAGTGTGTGCTCTTCTTTCCAAAACTTAGCAGTCCCAATTTCTTTGTCTCTTTGCACCAAGTATAACTTCTTACAATGTTGGCTCATCCTGTCTTATTCACGATTTTAGCTGAAAAACTTATAGTGCTTTTCCCCCATTTAATAGAATATTTCTCAATGATCCTTATTATCACATTAAAGAAATTTCCTTTTATTACTCATAAAAAGAATCAGGAGTGTGTTCAGACCTCAACAGATGGGTTCCTTCTCCATGAAGCTGGCTGCTCATGTCTCTCCATCTGAAGTCAAAAGGAAGGGAGAGAAGGGACCTGGAGAGCACATACTCAGTTCTTTTGTAAATAAGTTCCTGGAGTGGCAAGTATCATCTGTACTCAAACCTCGATGACCAAATACTAATCACATACCACACCCAGCTGCAGGGGAGCCTTTTCACTGTACAGCCTATGCCTAGCTAAAACATTCATACTGTAGAAGGAAGAAAGGCCAAATGTTGGAGGACAACTAGCTATGTAATATAATTATATGCCTTATTCCTTTAATTTGTTAATGTACTAAAATGTACTAATATATTTTCTAATATTAAACCATCTTCACATTCCTGGAATAAATCCCATTTGGTCATGAAGATTTTTTTTACTGTATTGTTGGATTCTGTTTGTGAGTACTGTATTTAGGATTTTTGCATCTGTGTTTGTTAAAAATATACTTGGTGATGCAAAAAGTAGTAATTACCCTTTACATTTATATGGTATTTTGCAGTTATTTTGCAGTTTTTAAAATAATTTCATACACATTCCTTTTGAGAATAAATGATCAACAAGAGAGGACTCTAGTTTTGAAAAAGTAGATATTAAGTGTGCAAATAGAAAATATCTACAAATGGGACAATATAAGGTTTTTTTTTTTTTTTTTTTGCCACCTAAGTTCTAGAGGGCCAACAGTGAGACTGAGATTGAAGGCGGAGCTTGCAGTGAGCTGAGATCCGGCCACTGCACTCCAGCCCGGGCTACAGAGCGAGACTCCGTCTCAAAAAGATTAATGGAGCGAAAAGAATACAAGAGGTTGAAAAAGAAGTTTTGATCAAATGAACCCAGGGAGAGATGCTGTCAATCTCCAGGGTCCCAGGGAAGAATGGGATTGCAGGCTTTGTGAAATGTCTAGCACCGCACTGGTATTCTAGATATTTTATTAATACAACGTCTAAACAACCTGATTTGAATTTACAAGTAAAGGCTTTCCTAGTTATTAAACATTATTTGACTTTGTGAATTTCTGTTTTGATTCCTTTTTGATCTGCATATACCAAATTAGATCCTGGCAATGGAGCACTCTCATGAGAAAAGGAAGCACTAAAAATACAGGATGCTTCTCTGCTGTCGTCTGGCAGCCAGGTCATACGTGTCCTGGTCACACATTTTCTCCCTGACTGTAGAGCTTTTCCAGAGCACACGATAGTTACATAATAGCAACCTCTCACCACTCACAAGTATAAAGTGCCTTTGGGAGGAAAATAGATAGTAGGCTGATAGAATTTTGCAAAAAGAGGCACTCTGTGTTACAATAAATAGAATTGCCCAAATAGCAGGACCTCTTTGTGGGTTTTCCCATACCAAATATGCTATTTGTTAACTTCTTTTCCCTGGGCCTTGGAATGTCATAGATGCATAGTAGCTACTTAAGGCAGCATTGAACTCTGAGATCACTGTGCTGGGCTTGCACCACTTCCCCTAGCGCCACCCATTTTTCTTCTTCCCTGCCTCACACACACCCACAGAAGCAAAGCATATCCTAGTATACTTGGGAGAACCTGCTGGCTTCTCCCTTACACTGTAGCTGCAGATTCCAAAATGAAGCAAAGATCAGGGAATTTGATACTCGTATCAGTGCACATGCCTCAGTTGAACAATATAGATCCTGGAGGAGCATTTTGCCCTGGATTTTGTGCATTGATCAGAGTAAGATAATTCATCCAAATCCACTTTGCTTTGTATCTTTTTTTGGACACCCTAGATACCTAAATTCTTAGTGACTGTTTCTGTTAGGATAAATACATATCCCTAGTATTACTTTTTACCATGCACAATAGACTAAAGCACACCAGAGTAATCTCCCAAAATCTCATGTGTTTTTACCAAGATGAACTCTAGAAATGTATTATGAATACTGAAAATGAATAAGGTTGAAGTTCGGGTGAACAGGCCCTCCTCACTGCCATTTGTACTGTTTGTCTTTCTGAGTAGTTGTTATATGTCATGAGGGCACAACAGTGGCACAGACAACACAAGCAGTGTAACTAAGCACTGAAGTTTAAAATAAATGCTTTAAAATAGTTAATTATACTTTACCCTACAGGAAGAGAAAATGTTTTCTGAAGTCCCTGAAAATGGATGATGAGTAGTTTAAAGCTTTTTGGAGATTCAAAATTTGGTTGCCTATTTTTAAAGTGCTGAACTGGGGTTTAAAACAAGCTGTCCATGTCCAGAAGCCAACTCTGTTAGACTCTAGTTTCCTAAGTATAAGTAACTAATGGGAATATTGTAGGGAGGGAAATAGTGAAGGAAGAATTAGGCTACCAGATAGTAAATATGTTAAAAGCTATACAACTAAAACAGCCTGCTACAGGTTCAGCAAAACATAGGTCAACCTCACAGCAAGAGCAAAAAAGTGCAAAATTGACCCGAATATATCTGACAATTTAAAGGAAAAAATTGCATCCTAATTTTCCTTCTTTCTGCTTATCACATGGTAAGAATTCAATAAATATTGTTACTGAATCGCAGATTGTTCAAGACTTAAATGTAAAAAGTAAAGCTATAATAAGGTTTTGAGAAGGTATTTTAGATGAGTATTTCTTTAATCTTGGGTGGAAAAGAGTTTTCTAAAGAGTATCAAAACTGGAAGCCATAAAGGAATATATTCGTGAAATCTGACTACTAAAAAATGTAAGTCTGGGCGTGGTGGCTCAGGCCTGTTATCCCAGCACCTGGGGAAGCCAAGGCAGGCGGATCACTTGAGCTCAGAAGTTCAAGATCAGCCTGGCCAATATGGTGAAACTCTGTCTCTACTGAAAATTCAAAAATTAACCAGGCATGATGGCGTACGCCTGTGGTCCCAGCTACTTGGGAGGCTGAGGCCTCTAAGAATTACTTCAATCTGGGAGGCAGAGGTTGCAGTAAGCCAAGATCATGCCTCTGCACTCCAGCCTGGGTGACAGAGCAAGACTCTGTCTCAAAAAAAAAAAAAAAGAATGTAAAACTTGCACATTTCTGAACATCCAAAGCCTCATAAATAACCCCAAGATCCCATCCCGAGAAAAAAAAAAAGTACTTCTAGAGCTTTAAGTAAACATGCCAAAATAATATAAATAAGGGAATAAATGAAATGAGAGACTATTATTCTACCATTACTTCAGTGACTCTAAATAGCTGCAGCACCAGGATGAGCCTCACTAGGCCAGATTAGTTCGATATACAAAGATCATGCTGCTTTAGAGACAAAACCAGTCAGCAGCCTTAATCCCCCACACAGCCTCAGACCACATGCAGCCATTAACCAAAGTAAAAATGAAAAGGAAAGGTGCGTCAAAATTGCCAGTAAATTCTTCAGAGTTGAAAATCGAGCCACCAGTTTCAGTTATTCCCAGAAATAACAACCAAACCCACGCTGTGGCTTTATGATTTTACAATTGGATTTGCAAAAGTTTTAGAAATTTTTTAAATATATAATTGACATAGCATACACAGACACTTTAATATGTACTTTTAAAGTATTTGTTCAGCCTAAGTGAAACACCATCAAGGAATTTAAGATTGAAAACCTGCACGGAGATCAAGGTCAAAGGAAAGCCCTAAGTAACAGTCTAAGAAACTTGCAACAGCCTAAGCAAATGTAACCTGGTAGTTCCATCTAACTGACCTCAACATGTGAATACAGCCAGTGTTAAGCAGCTGTAGTGGAGTTTAATTTTGCCCTTAATCTACAACATGCCTGTTGCAAATTTCCTCCCTTTAATTTGTAGTCACTCCAGGTAATGGGATATTTCCATGTGGATGTGAGACCTCTGTGCCCTAATCATCTTGCATCTTTCTCCCTAGATTTGAATTGGGGTGATTCCTGAGAACATACCCTAATGAAATTAATATGATAATAATATCATACGAGATTCAAATGAACCCAGTTCAGTATGATATTACTGAAGAACCTGTTGTAGGGACCCCAGAACTCCTCCCCAAGAGGCTTCACTTCACACAGTGTCATGATGTGTAAGGACAATTACCCATATATATAAAAGTGGCCCAAGATAAAAATGGCGCTTTTGCTCCAAGCTGTCTAATAACTGAGGCAGCCATGGTGGGAGTATCTGAGTGGAAGTGAAACAATCCTGGAATTATCTGTACTGCTTCCACCTTCTCTTTGCTTGGTATGTGGCTTGTGGTTCAATGGAAACATTGTACCACACTTCTCTTTGCTTGGTACACCATTCAGTGGAAACATGCTGTTTCCATTGAATTAGGTAAAATAAGCAGAAAGTAGTTCTGGGACCATAATTTCATGTTGGCAAATCATATTAGAGCTCCTTAAGAAATATTCTCTTTTGGTTGCTTGGGTACTCACTATAGGAGAAAATTACCTCAGAAATATTATAGAGAGATCTATAGTTGAATATTCATAGTGTGGAGAAAAGAGAGCTCTCATCTCAGGTGGCATAATGCAGGACACTTTACCCTTTTGTCATGAAATGCAAAGTCCCGTTCCCATCCTCAGGGAATCTGTGGAGTGCAACATAGAACTGGGCTGGTTGGGAAGGGTCCACCTTTCTTTACCAGACCTGGGGTCAATGCTTTGGAGAGTTGAAAAGGGCATAGCATGATTATGACTTCACTGGTACTAAAATCATCATGAATTCATTTTAGGTTCTTTTTTCACATATAAAACAGCAGCTGAAGAAAGCTACGTAACTGAAGAAAGAGAAAATTTGACTTGGTTTCTAACTATTAGATCTTCTTAGCTCAGCACAGAATTCTCAAAAGTACTGTCCTTATTTGGTTTCATGTGACTGTGTCCACACATCTCACTGGGATCCCCCGCATCTTATGTCCTAACCTTTATTGCCACTTCCTGCCCCTCTCGCCACAGGTGTAGAAGACATCGTGGCCATAATGATTCCTGAGCCAAAAGGGAAGGAGATAGTAAGCCTGCTGGAAAGAAACATCACCGTGACCATGTACATCACCATCGGAACCCGGAACTTGCAGAAATATGTGAGCCGCACTTCGGTTGTGTTTGTCTCCATCTCCTTCATTGTCCTGATGATCATTTCCCTCGCATGGCTCGTCTTTTATTACATCCAGAGGTTTCGATATGCAAATGCCAGGGATAGGAACCAGGTGAGTAGCAAAAAGTTAAAAAAACTTTTAAAAATCGTTACAAAAATGTTATATATTATTGTATAAACAACTTTGAACATGACAGAAAATACCAAGCTAAAACCAAAACACCCCCACTCAAGATATACACTGTTAACATTTGCTGTATCATTTTTCAGATATTATCCAAATATACCTATTTTGATGTTTTACTGTATTTTTGTGTAAAATAGAGGTGATTTGTCCCACATTCCCATTGCTTATGTTTTTGGCATTTATTTATGCACATAATGAAGGGAACAAAAGGAAGTGCTAATAGTGTGAAGATAATTTGGAAAGAGCCAAGATTTCCTCCTTGTGAACCGAAGGAAAAAAAAGAGATAAGAACTAAAACCTATTTTAAATAGCAATTAAACATATCATGTATACCCATGGTACAAAATGCAAAAAAGTATCACATGGCATATAATGAAAAGTAATTGCCTTCCCATGTGTGTCTCTCAGCTACCCAGTTCCTCTCCCTGGAGTATCTTCCAGGAATTTTCCATGCACTTATAAACACACATGCCCATATATTTTAAAAAAACAACAACAACAAATGATAGCACCCCTTCTCTCTCACTTCATCTTGCAGATTACTTCACATCTATACATAAGCCAAGCTTCCTTCTCATTTCTAATGACTGCATAGCATTCCATTGTATGTGTCACATCTATTTAACCAGCACCTATTCATGGACATGTTTTCTCTTCTTAAGAAAACATGTACACGTGACACTTCGTACATTTCTAAGTATATCTACAAGGTAAAATCCTGGAAGTTTAGTTGCTAGGGCAATGGCATATACATTTTGGACTGTGATAGATACTGCCACATGGTCTGCCAAAAAATGTTGAATCAATTTACACTTTAACCAACTGTATATGAAAATTACTGCTTCCCCATATCCTTACCAAAAGAATGTTATAGCTTTTTTTGTTGTTACTGATTTGGTAGGTTAAAAATTGTACCACATTTTTCTTATTACAAGTAACATTGAACATCTTTTCAAGTACAATAGAAAAAGTGAATATTTTTGGTGAAATGTCTACTTTTATTATTTGACTTCTTTTCAATTGAGTTGTCATTTTGTTATTAATGTGCATAAACTCTTTATTAGTCAAGGAAATTAACCATTTTTTGTAGGATAGTATTCACCTCCCCATCCCTCAGCTTGTCATTGCCTTTTATTTTATCTGTGGTGCTTCTTGCCATGCAGAAATTTTTGGTTTTTACAGAGCTACATTTATTATCTTTTTTTCTTGAGATGGAGTCTCACTCACTCTGTCACCCAGGCTGGAGTCCAGTGGCACGATCTTGGCTCATTGCAACCTTCGCCTCCTGGGTTCAAGAGATTCTCGTGCCTTAGCCTCCCAAGCAGTTAGGATTACAGGTGTACGCCACCACGCCTGGCTCCTTTTTGTTTTTTTAGTAAGGTAGGTTTTCACTATGTTGGCCAGGCTAGTCTCAAACTCCTGACCTCAAGTGATCTTCCTACCTCAGCCTCCCAAAGTGCTGGGATTACAGGTGTGAGCCACTACACCTGGTGTATTAATCTTTTTTTAAAAAAATAAATTTTATTGTGTATAGTTGAAGTTTACCACATGATGTTTGGGGAGTCATACAGACAGTAAAATGGTTAATATAGTAAAGCAAATTGACATATCTGTTGTCTCACATAGTTTTTTGATGACAAGAGCAGGTAAAATCTACTTATTTAATAGAAATTTCTAATACAATTTTTTAGCTGTAGTCATTGTACATAAGATCTCTAGACTTGCTCATCATACATTCCACTACTTTGTATTCTTTGACCTACATTTCCCCATTTTCTCTCTACTCCCCCCGCCCAGTAACCACTGGTTCATTCTCTATCTCTGGACATTTGACCTTTCTTAAAAATTAGGTTCCATATATAGGTGAGATCATTCAGTATTTTTCTTTCTGTGTCTGGCTTATTTTACTTAACATGATGTCCTCCAGGCCCATCCATGTTGTGGCAAATGTCAGGATGTCCCTTGTTGAGGATAAACACTAATAATCCATTGTATATGTGTATGTATATACATTTTCTTTATCCGTTCATCCTTCACTGGACATATGGACACTTAGGATGCTTCCCTATCTTGGCTATCGTGAGTAATGCCACAATTAACATGGGAGTGCAGATATCTCTCCAAGGTGGTGATTTTATCTCCCTCGGGTATATACCCAGAAGAGGGATTGGTGAATCTTTTTTTTTTTTTTTTTGAGACGGAGTCTCGCTCTGTCGCCCAGGCTGGAGTGCAGTGGCCGGATCTCAGCTCATTGCAAGCTCCGCCTCCCGGGTTTTTACGCCATTCTCCTGCCTCAGCCTCCCGAGTAGCTGGGACTACAGGCGCCCACCACCTCGCCTGGCTAGTTTTTTGTATTTTTTAGTAGAGACAGGGTTTCACCGTGTTAGCCAGGATGGTCTCGAACTCCTGACCTCGTGATCCGCCCGTCTCGGCCTCCCAAAGTGCTGGGATTACAGGCTTGAGCCACCGCGCCCGGCCTGGATTGGTGAATCTTAAATGGTAGTTCTGTTTTTTATTTCTTTAGGAACCTCCATACTGTTTTCCCTAATGGCTGCGCCCACCTACATTCCCACCAACAGTGTACTAGGATTCCTTTTTCTCCATACCCTCACCAACACTTGTTAGCTCTTGTTTTTTGGATGATAGCAATCCTAACAGGTGTGAGGTGTGATCTCATAGTGGTTTTAGTATTTCCATAATAAGATTTTCTATAGACCAAGACTGCTGAAAAGCATTCATGTTTTCAGCCTCTATTTTTTAAATTTCTTTTTTGTTATTAAATCTTTAATCTGTAGAGAACTTATTTCAGTGTAAAGAATGAAGTAGAGAGCCGACATTATTTTTTTCAGATGGCCTATCGTTTTTGTAACTGGCATTTATTGAATAATTAATCTTTCCCCCTCTCATATGCAGTATCCCCATTTCACATCTATTAAATACCCATATGTACTTGCTTCTATTTCCATGCTCTCTAAACTGTACCATGAATCTAGGTCTCTATTCATACTGCAGCACCATCTTGTATTAGTACTCTAGAGTTATAATGTCTCACGGCTGTTCATGCTGTTTTCTTTATTGCTCTATTTTTATTCTTTTCATGTTTGTTTTTGTATGAATTTAGAATCATTATATGAGTTTTTAAACTTATAGGATAATTTAGGGGAAATTTGTAACTTTATGATGTTGAATCTTCCTATTCAAATATAATATGATTTCCCCTTATTCAACTCTTCTTTTTATTCCCAGTAGCATTTTTCAGTATTTATTAATCTTGTACAGTTTTCTTCAGTTTAGTTCTAGGTATTTAATCATTATGTTACTATTATAATTTAAATTCATTTTTTCATATTGGAAACTTTGGATTGTTGTATATTTTGTATATTATTAATAGCCTCATTGTTATAACCCTAATTATAATAATGTATAGCATTTATTATATGCTGCAGGCATGTCCTAAGAGCTCTCTTGCTCTATTTACCTACTTTCGCCTTAATAGATAGTAGCCCCATAATAAATAAGTTTATTGTCCTCATTTTACGGCATTGGAAGTAAGCACAGAGAGTTTAAGTAATTTGCCCAAGGTCACATAGCTGGTTACTAATAGAGCCAGCAATTGAACTAGCAGCAGGACTCCAGAGTCCATGCCCTTAACCGCTACTTTGTAGTATTTGTGATTATTTATATTAGTGTTGCAGAACTATATTAATAATGCCCACAATCAGGGATAACTTACCGCTTTCAAATGCTAGACATCCTGTTTTTTCTGTTATCTAATTTCATTGATTGGAATCTCCAGAATAATCTAAAGTAATCGTGGTTACAGTGAACATATTTCTCTTCATTGTGTATTTAATGGGAACTTCCTCAATTTAATGGGATTGTTTTTGTCATTTCTTCATTTTCTTATTTTCCCATGTAGTCTTCTAGGTTGAGATATATAGTTTATCATGTTATAAAATATATAATGTCAGAAGTATCAACTTAGTTCTATCTTACTAAGAATTTTGTAATCAAGAATGGATGTTTGATTTTAGCAAATGCCTTTCCAATGGCCATAGTCTAAGTTTTCTCTTTAGATCTATTCAAATAAATGGATGATATTAATGGATTTCCATTATGAACAATCCTGAATTTCTACTATATACTATTCCTCTAATGTTTTTGAGATTATATTTGCTAGTGTTTATTATATTATTTTTTGCCTTTATATTCATATATGAATCTGTTCATAGTTTACATTTTTATTATGTTTAATGATTATACTGTCTTCTAAGAAGAATTTACAAACTTTTCTCCATTTTCTGTAATCTAGAACTGTGGTGTCCAACATGGTAGTCACTAGCCACGTGTGGCTATTTACATTTAAATTAATTGTAATGAAATAAATTTTAAAATTCTGTTCCTTAGTTACTAGCCACATTTCATGTGGCGACCATATGGCAGTGCATGTATAGGACCTTTTTATCATTGCAGAAATTCTTATTGGTAACACTGCACTCAAGCATTTTAAATAGCACTGGAATTAGCTGATTCTTAAAGTATTGGTAGAAATTTTCTGTAAGTTACTGAGGTCTAAGTTCGTGAATGTTTTAGGAGACAACTCTTCTTTTTCTATTAATTCTATCGCAAATTCTCTGCTTAAATTTTCTGTAGCTTCTGGGACAATTTTTGAAAATATTTTTATTGCTTTTATCTGAGTCTCAAAATGATACATGCTTATTTCAATAAATTTAACAATCATAGAAAAACCGTGAAAAAGACAAGTTATCCACTACCCCACAAAATTGTTAACATGTGAGTATATTACCTTTCAGGTATTTTTAATTCTCTCTATATATAGTGAGTGCATTTTCATTACGTGTATATCTAGATATGCAGGAGACACAAACATATCCATATATGTTTTATGTTCTGCCTTTTATTGAATAGTGAGTATATCCCTCTATCATTAAATAATTTTCAAAAAACATGATTTTTATGGCTACATAGTAATGAAGTTCCACTGCTTACACAAAATGGGAAACTTAATTTCTTTATTCATTGCTTTTCCAAACTAAATGGAATATACCTTTCTATTATGGTCACAGTGAGGATTAAATGGATTAATATGTATTACTTTTAAAGCCACTGAGCCTGGCACTAATCATTCAATCAGCACTCAATGAATGGTATCCTTTATTACTATCATATAGATTCTTTGATGACTGCTTACAAATTCAATTTTGCCACTTTCATTAAATATTCTGGAATTTAAATGGATGGAATCCCAAACACAAGGCAATGAAAATGAGATGTAGAACTAACATGCTTCAGTTGGTTCATATAGGGTTATATATGAGAAACTTATATATGTGTGTGTATGTGTTATATACATAAAACATATATATCATATATGTCATTTTCATTATTTGTGTGTGTGTATATATGTCCTATATATGCGCATATGCACTGCCATATGGTGGCCACATGAAATGTGGCTAGTAACTGAGGAACAGAATTTTAAATTTTATTTTGTTACAATTAAATTTAAATAGCCACACATGGCTAGTGACTACTATGTTGGAAACCACAGCTGTAGAATGAAGAAAATGGAGAAAAGTTTGCAAACTCTTCTTAGAAAACAGTATAATCATTATCTAAACACAATAAAAATGTAAACTATATGTATTCTTCATATGTATTCATATATATGCGTGCGCGCGTGTGTGTGTGTAGAGAGAGAGAGAGAGAGAGAGAGAGATGTTAATCAGACAATGATATTAGAAATGGCATCCCTGTATTTTTGGTCCTGTAGATAATTTGAGTAATTATTAGGCAGTAAAGATATGGGTGAAATATTAAGCTTGAATTAGTTGAGTAATGACTTCAATCATTATGTTACTGTGTGCAGGTAGATCTAGCTTGCATGTGTATCCAGACACATGCATACTGTGAGGTATATGAAAAACAAATTGAAAGGTAATGGTATGAAAGTGGTTCATGGGGTTTAAATTTTTATTATCCTCCCATTTTATTAACGTTCCTTGAATTGTAGGATGCTACCATAGGGTCCCTCAGTGAATTGTGATCATGTTAAAAGTTAACGCTCCTTCCTGATCAAATGGACACTATACTTTAGCCCTTTGATGGGTGGAATAACATTTAATTTCCCTTAGAAAAATATTTCTCCTTTAATGGTCAGTATTCCACTCCATTCAACAGAAAGTTATAGCTGTGCAGGCCATAGCTATAATAAGCATCAGGTTAACTTAAACCATTTATTTTTATTAAAGCATTATTGGCCTTCAGAAGGAGTGACTTTCAGGTTAGATGAAGGCTCACAGCCTGAAATGGAACATCAAAGGCGTTTATTTTACATTGTCGAAGTATCCAACCATTCCGGTATATGAAAGAGAGACTGACCTTGAATTAGCCAGATGAGCACCTCAGTCTCTGCTTGGCTTTGTGCAGATCACAATTAAAAGAAAGCCACCAGCATCTTACATAATCATGGCCAGTTTCATGTCACATCTACCTGGAGAAGACCATTTCAATGCAGTTTCCCATGAAGTAATATTTGCTAAAGTTCTTCACAGTAGAAGCCTCCCAGCAAGGTCTTTTAGATGGTAACATGGAGAATAAGGGCTACAACTAAAAGTGGAGAGGAAGATTTGGCTGGTGTACCATGTTTCTTAAAGATTTAACCAAGTTAAATCTGGTATAGGGCAATAGCTAAAGATACCAACTTTGCAGTCAGATGGGTCTCAATTCAAATCTTTGCTCTAATAATTCCTAGTGGTGTGACTTTGCACAAGTTACTTCACCTGTCTATGCCCAGGCTTCCCCACATGTAAGGCCAGCCCCATAGACTTGATGTGAGGATTGAATGAGAAAATATTCATGACATATTATTAGAGGGTTGGTAAATGGGTCACGTTTATTGGATAAAGCATGCTTGGAAAATATATTCCCCACCTTACCCTCACTACCATACAAATAGTAAATAGCTCAATTCTTACATACTTCACATATAGTTTAGTCTACATATGACTTTTTAGCTCTATTGACACAATTTGAAACCAAATGGAATCTTCCATCTTTACCCCAGAGTCAGGGAAAAGCTCTCTGAACCCTATCCTTTGGGGTTTTTATTGAGGTTTCATCATGTAGGCATGACTGATTAAATTATTGGCCATTGGTGATCAACTCAGCCTTCAGCCCCTCTTCCCTCCTAAGGGCAGGGTTAGGAGTGAGGGAATCTGAAAATTCCAACCCTCTAATCACAAGATTGGTTCCCCAAGCATCCAGACCTTTTTCTTAGGAACGTTCCAAAGTTACCTCATTAACATAAACTCAGGTGTGGTTGAAAAGGATTTCTTATGAATTACAAAAACTGCCCTTTCACCTTTATCACTCTCATCACTTAGGAAATTACAAGGATTTTAGGAGTTCTAGCTGGGAGCTGGGATGAAGATCAAAATATAGATAGTCCTTATTATATATCACAGTATCACACAGCCGAATTATTAATAGTTCCCCAATTTACTCTCAGAATTGTTCCAGTTTGGATGATAAGTTCTATGGTTACCATATGTGTGAGAGAAAGAAAGGAATCAAGAAAAGAATCAAGGACACATTTAGGTCAACTCTCATGGTGTTTACTGGAACAGGAAAGATGGAAAAAGTAGAGATCCAAAGGGCTAGAGTATCAAGAATTTGGATTTGACAATGCTAAATTTAGAAGCCTTTTGGATATTGAAGCAGAGATGCCAGGTAGGTATTTTGATGTGTAAGTCTGGAGCTCAGGAAAGAAGACAGGGATGGGGGTACTAATGTGGGGGTCATCAGAATACAGATGACATTTAAATTGTCAGGACAGGAGGAGCTCACTTGGGGAGAGGGTATTGCAGAAGAGCTCTGGAGCCTGAGCCTGAGATACTCTAATACAGCCTCACCTCTACCCCAGCCTGTCTCCTACAATCATCATTTTATGTTAGTTTCCTTTCTTCCCAGTTCTTACCACTGTCTGAAATTTTTCTCTCCTTGCGTTACACCTTGCCTTCGCAGTGCACAATGACACTCTGAGGGAAGTGAAACAAGGAGGCTGATTTGCAGAGACCAAGGACAGCCTCACACGCCATGTGGAGCCATTGCTTCCCTGGTCAAGGTTAACTGTTCCACAGCCATCCTCTTCACTCGCGATGCTTGTTTCTCCTGGTAGCCCCATCATCTTTTCTTGAGACCATTTTCCTTTGGAGACCTTGGTCTGTCAGATGGCCTATATGTGCCTGAGTCCAGTGACTGATTATTTCAAGCTCTCTCTGCACAGAGCTCAGGGAGGTGAATGGACTCCTCATTCCCATTCAAGCACTGTGACACTTAAGAGCATGTGGATTAGGATGCAGCTCTACTCAGAGCACACACAGCACATTTAGGGAGCTAATTTCCTGATGTCATATTCCAGCCCAGTGGAATCTTATCTCTAACCAAGCCCACAATACTCTTTAACATAATCCGACATAAACATCACACCCCCAGGCAGCTAGATGGGGGTCAAGGTTGGGGTTTTAGGAGCTGGGACCACATAAAAGTTATATCTAACAATGGTTTTGGTGCAAAGTAGAATCAGAGTCTTGGGCAGGCCAGGGTTATAAGGCAAGAGGACAACCCAGGGTATTAAGTGCATAGGACCATGTGGAGTTCGGAGCCAGATTTATCATAAAATGGGAACAGTGGTCGAGCAAGGCAGAACAAAGCAGGCCAGGTTGGGAGAGGAAGCTGAGGGAATGGTTCTCAGGTGAAGGAAACCTTTTATATCAGACTCTCTACCTGTTAAAAGAGCAGGTAGAAGCCCTGATGGCATGGAAAGAGAAGTTGCAAACCACAACCCACTTGTCAAAGAAGGAAAGGCCCAGTAATGATTAGAAAAAAATATTTTACTGGCCATTTAACACATGTCATGATGACTTTTAAATACCATGACAGATCTCTCTCTCCTCACCAGCCCTGATCATGCCCCTGGATGAGTACTTTAAGAAAATAGCCCATCGATGCCACCAGTGTGTGGACTTCTACACCGTGTAGACTGGACACCTCTCAGGTCAGCCCTGAGAACCCATGTGCCAGAGGGTTGCAGAGAGGAAACCACAGTCATGGGAACTGGGAGGCAGAAGACACCTGGCTGTAATTTCACTCAAGTATTTGAGAATGCTGATTGCCTGATCCTAGAATTATAGTTTTTAGAAGTTAAAAGAACAGTCAATAGAATGAATTTGGGAGAGAAAAATGTAAAGTGATTTTCTTTTCAAGGGCATGCAGCCAGATTGATGATTGCAAGTCAAAGTGTTTTCCACCAGATGAAGCCACCTCAATGGCATTGAGGTGCAGAGACCTAACCCATGGGACAAGTTGCCAGTCTTTGCCTCAGTCAAGCTGTAAAATGAGCAACTCCTGATCATTCAATACTGAGCGCCAGCCCTTTCCAGCTTTAGAAGCAAGGCTGTCATGTTAAGTCCTTCCTAATAAAGTTATCCCTCAGCATCCATGAGGAATTGGTCCAGGACCCCCCTCCTACCCATGGATACCAAAGTCCACAGTCCCTTATATGAAATGGCATATTATTTGCATATAACACATCCTCCCATATACTTTAAATCATCTCTTATTTACTTATATTACCTAATTACTTCTAGTACCTAATGTAAACACTATGTAAATAGTGGTTATGCTGTGTTTTTTTATTTGTATTATTTTGTTGTATTGTTATCTTTTTTTGTTTTTTTCCCCCAAATGTGTTTAATCCATTATTGGTCGAATCTGCCATACAGAAAGTTGGCTGTGTCTAGTTTAAGACTCCTCACCTTAAGGGGCTTCCCAGAGAATGCTAAGGATTCATCTCCATTCTGCCCATCTAATGACCTACGATCTTGTGACCTCTTCTTGACCTTTGAGTTGGGAGGCCAGATTCATGACAGACTCCTGATCCTGAATACCAGTGTGCACTATGGACAGTTCTCCTCTCCCCGCCAGAAGGCCAAGGATCCCCTCATTCCCTAGAGGTGCCACTTCTGCTGCCATTCACTGATTCTTACCCTACTTATGAAAACCCTGCAGGATGGCAAGGCAAGCAGCAAGCGGTGTTCCTGCCATGGCCATGGTGGGTATCCCTGTCTTCTGTGATGTTGGAATATTGTCTCACTATCTGCTAGGACATCTCATCCCGGACACAAGGACTGGATCTGTGACTTGAAAAACACACAACTCCCAATAAATGGTAGCTTATTCAAATATGGACAGATCAGATAAACTAAGTAGGGATCTTTTTTGGTTTTCATAAACAATATTGCCTTTGAGGCTAATCCAAGGAAACCAGATCTGTTTTGATTTGCTTTATTTTTATTTGAGGCCTGGTAATGACATTCAGCAAAGTTTTCCTGAAAGATTTCTCTCTTCCTGAGAATAATTTTTCCTATTATTTACATGTACATGGCCCGTGTGCCTTTGATTTCTTTTGCACGCCTTGCATATTGATACTTAAACTGCGTTGGAATAAAAGAAGTAATGAAATTTAAAATAAACATGAACTTCACAAAGAAAAACAGAAAGGAAAGGAGTTTGCCAAGTCTCAGCCACCAAGGGAGAGTCCAGGCAGAGATGCTTCTGTCTCCTAAAGAGTGAGGACTAAAATTGTCCCTGAAACTGCTCTAGAAGAAAGTAGAAAGCCCTCAGGGAAACAGAAAGGCAAAAGCGCGTGTCGTATCCATGCAGTCTTCAGTGAGGTAATTAGCCCTTGATTTGCTTTTTTTGGATTATTCAGGTCTCAAAGCATGTTGCCTCCCTATTCTTTTGTGCATGGATGAAAATCATGAGCTGGTAAAGCTAGAGATGACATTACTTTACATATCTTATGTTATTAGTAAGGGGACGGAAGGCCACAAATGTTTAAGTGACTTGGCCAAAGTCACACAGTTAACTAGTGACAAAAATAGGATAAAGAGCTGGGTCTTCTAACTTTGAAACCATTATTTTCTGCTCTATAACACCTCCAACAACAACAACAACCACAACAAACCCTGATGTTTCTACCTCACATTGTGTGTTCACAAACAGATTTATGGCATCACTCTGTGAGGTCATCACAGCTATCGAAATAGTCAAATTATTTTATCTATTTTTCTAGATTTGTGGAGTAGTGATCCACACCATGGAAATTTATTGGACTGGCTGTGCTATGACTTCTATCATATCAGCCAGTCCTGGAAGGATCATTATTATGTATTAGAGTGCATGAGGAAAATGTTTGCGTCACTCATAACCATGTAGGTTTTACACAACTGGGACCAACTCTGTTTACTTTGGCAGTGGGCTCCCTTCACCTAGAACTTAAGAACACTTAGTTATCATCCACTTGGTGATGATGACAATGAACATGATCATAAAATACAGCTGTTGGAAAAAATAAAATATGCTACAGAATTATCCAATCAAATGAGATAGGAAGAAAATAAACTCAGTTTTGATGCTATGTTTTGGAATCCTTATGTTCCAAATTTGTATTATCACTTTCACTGCATTTCTATTTATAACACAGAACAGAGGAAGAGGAAAGTTTCTTATTTTTCTCAGTTTCTTAAATATTTAGATTACTAATTTATGTGTCTCGGGTTGAACTGGAGTCTGCTGTTTACCATTCTTGTTAGAATTTATGTAGGACTTTATTCTTTTAATACATGGCTCTGTATTTATTTTGCATAACAGTTTATCTTCACTACTGTCAAGAAACCAGTAACCTTGGTAAATATATTCACGCCTGTTTAGATCAAATAGATGGAGAAACCTAATTATTACAATGGCCTAACACCTAACAAGCTTTAGTAAGAAGCATGATTTTGGCCAGGCACCAGTGGCTCACGCCAGTAATCCCAGCACTTTGGAAGGCCGAGGCAAGCAGATCACCTGAGGTCAGGAGTTCAAGACCAACATGGTGAAACGCTGTCTCTACAGAAAATACAAAAATTACCTGGGTGCAGTGGCACACACCTGTAGTCCCAGCCACTCAGGAGGCTGAGGCATGAGAATCACTTGAACTCGGGAAGCAGAGGCTGCAGTGAGCCGAGATTCACGCCATTGCACTCCAGGCTGGGTGACAGAACACAACTGTGTCTCAAAAGTAATAATAATATTAATAATAATAATAATAAGTATGATTTGGGTCTGGTTAGATTAGAAAGAATTCATAGGAGCACCCTAGAGAAGAGAGTGGAATCCCTACCTGAAACAAAAGGCTGACTCAAACCTAAGATGGTTCCTCAATCCACCTGAAGTGGTCCCTGAGTCTTCCATTAGCATCACTTTACTCTGCATTTCTGAGAATGGCAAAGGGAAGAGTCTGTTTTGTAAAAGACTTCTGGTTGCAATTAGATTCTCTATTCAGGCTAGGTACAAGATTCAGTTTGAGCAGGGCCTGTAGTTTTCCTTCCCTCTTCAAACTGGGTGCAATCAAAAACCCAAAGACAGAAGAGATCAATTACAAAAGCAACAGTAGCCTTATTTGGGCCATTTCATTAAATGTTTATGTTTTTACTTATCTCTTTAATTCGCATTTTGGAAATCCAGTAAAACTCATTTGAAAATTATTGAAAGTGAGATTTTTTTTTAATATTGAAAGCTTTTTTTAAAATGTTGAAAGTGGTACTTTTTTCTTTGTATAATTTTTTTAATGGGGTCTTCTCTGTAGGTGTGTAATTTTCATGCCACCTACAAAGAAATAAGTATGCATATACTGATAGTACTTGTTTACATGCATATGGAAATTGCATTTTTTCAAAACTTTGTGGTGCTTTTTCCCTAATTTTGTTAATCCAGAACTCTTACAGAAAAAAAAAAATATATTTTATTACATGATCCCGTATCATCATATACATCTCAGAAGCTGATTTTCCTTCCTCAGGTATCTGGACCATCTGTTCTGCCCTTGCCAGGAAAGACTTTCATATCCTTTATCTGCCACTGCCAAAATGCTATGTTTTTCCTCCTCAACAGAGGAGAAAATATGTGTATCATTTATCGATAACATACAGAATGAGGCTTGACTCAAGGAATGTCACTGGAAAGGGAATGGAAGAGAACACCATTATACCCTTTTTTAGAATGATTAAGGAAAATATGTCTTCCTACCTTTGTGAATCATTTGATTTCTCAGAGCTTCTAGGAGGAAGGCCTCATAGACTTGTAGTTGAAGATGACTTTATTACAGTCATGCACTGCATAACTACACTTTGGTCAAAAATGGACCACATGTACGACGGTAGTTCAGTAAGATTATAATATCCTGTTTTTACTGTATCTTTTCTATGTTTAGATACACAGATCCTTACCATTGTGTTACAGCTGCCTACAGTATTCAGTCGTGCTGTACAGGTTTGTAGCCTGGGAGCAATAGGCTAGACCATAGAGCCTATGTATATAGCCGGCAGTATCATCTAGGATTGTGTGAGTATCTTCCATGATTTCACACAGTGATGAAGTCACCTAACAATGGATTTCTCAAAATGTAGCCCTGTCATTAAGCCACACATGACTGTACTTTCTCTTTTACTCCCTTTCCCTCAATCTATGAATTCTGCTAATTTGGGAAGCCCATCTCCTAAATGACTTAATCCTCTGCTGAACTTCTTTAACCTCTCTAGGGCCCAGTCATACAAATGCCAGTAATGGAATTCGTCTTTCTAATTCCCTAGCCATTAACTTTACTGTTAGCCAAAATCCCTGTTACCTTAACGTCAGCTTGCTTTACATTTCCTCAAAGGACATACCATTTTAAAAAAATAAAGGCAGCCTGCATTATTTTAAAAGGGCATGGAAAGGGTTTTTTCTCTAGAAGAGATCCAACTGCTAAGTTAAATACACAGCCAAAGTTTAATGCAGTCTTTGAACTTCCCCTACATGCCCACATTTAAGAAGAGCATATTTCATTTGCTAAAACATTATTTTAAATGAAATTGAATTTTGAAAACATTATTTCTAGTTCACCTGCTTTTTAAAAATGTTGACTCCCTGGCCGGGCGCGGTGGCTCATGCCTGTAATCCCAGCACTTTGGAAGGCTGAGGCAGGCAGATCATGAGGTCAGGAGCTCAAGACCAGCCTGGCCAACATAGTGAAACCCATCGCTACTAAAAATACAAAAAAATCAGCCAGGCATGGTGGCGGGCACCTGTAATCCCAACTACTTGGGAGGCTGAGGCAAGGGGAATCGCTTGAACCTGGGAGGCGGAGGTTGCAGTGAGCCGAGATCGCACCACTGCACTCCAGCCCGGGTGACGGTATGAGACTCCATCTCAAAAAAAAAAAGTTCCCTTTGAGTATAATCTATGACCATTGTATGAAAATATATTTTTCTACTTAATTACTCTTTTTAGTCTTCAAAAACATTTTTTAAATGATTGAATTAGGTGCAATATTATGTAATGCCAGTTAAACACAATTGCGAAAATATCTGAGTTCTTTACTGAAAAAGAAAAACAGTATTTGTTTCTTTGGGATTCAGATTCTTATTCTAAATATAATATTCTACAGGTCTGTGGCATTTACTTCCAATAACTAGTAGCCCTTTCTCAATACCTTTCAATCCTTGCCCCAGCGTCCTTCAATGGAGAGCAGCTGTCAGTTGATACTGGCTAGGTTTGCCAAGCTAGGACCACAGGTTTGCTTACCTTACAACATGTATCATTTACAGTTTGTCCCTAAATATTCCCGTTAACTGGCTAAATTTCTCAGGTTATTTTCTGAGCAAAAAAAAACACAACAAAACAAAAAACCAAAAACCACTATTGGCTTAAGATTTTATTAACTCATTATTTAGAGTTTTCACTAGATTATAAATTAAACTACAGTTGATAGGAGTGTGTCTGTGTGTGTGTGTGTGTGTGTGTGTATGCATACGCATGTGTTTTCATTACCATTTTTTTAAACCCAAAGCTATACTTGGCACAGAATAAGAGATCAAAAATATATGTTGAATGATTGACTGCCTATTATTGAAGGCAGCTTTATTCTATTTATATATACTGGGGATGTAGGGGACAATGTGAAGCAAAAAATAAGCACAGGCCTGCCCTCAGGGAGCTTATCTGAGGACAATCTAACAGTAATTGATCATAAAAACACATTTCAAATTTCAAATGTGACAGTGCAGAGGTATAGTGCTATCAGGGTCTAGATGAGAGGGATCCTGTTGGATACATCTAGGAAAGGCTCCCTGAATAAATGATTTGAGCTGAAGTCAAAGGATGAATACCTAAGAACCAGAAGAAGAGGAGAGGAAAGTTCCATCATGTTTAGTTCACCTCAGTTCAGTTCTTTTCCTCTCAGTCTCCTTTTTTCCTTGGTATTTATCACTAAAGACTCTTTCTATTTTTGCCTGCTGCCTTAGTTTGCTAGCTACTCATGGACTTCTGCATAAATCTCAATGATATAGGTCTCCTTTTAGGAAACAGCCAAAACTTACCCTTCTGATAAAAATGTCAGTATTATTTTAGACATGAAGGACAAACTATCAAAGAGAAAAATGAATTGACAAGGAAAACATCTTTTCTGCTAATTACTTTAACTGCTGTGTGTTTAGAGAAGTGCCACATGGTAAACACTTAGTGATTCTGATTGACTGGATGGTTGGTTGACTGATTAGCTGGCTAGCCAGATGTTGGATGGATGGCTGACTGGCTGGTCAGATGTTAGATGGTTGGCTGACTGGCTGATTGGTTGATCGGGTGGTTTTGTAAATGAAGGTGAGGGTGATAGATGAGCTTTGATTTTAAAGTCAAACAATTTTATTCAGATTCTGACTTACCTTTCACTAATTCTATGATATTGGACAATTTACTTAAGCTCTGTAAGCCTCAGTTAATTCTATTAAATAGTGTTTTTCTCATAGTTATTATAATATCAAAGGTGATAATGCATATATAGCTTTAATATGGCACCTAGGATATATTAACTGTTCACTAATATATGTTCACTATTTTAAAGAAAAGCAAGAAGCTTGAGTGCTTTTTCCAAAAGGAACAAAATTAGTGAAAGCAAATGATTAGTCTGTGTTTAAATGTTAACCCTCTTAATCTTAGTCCTTCTAATGTTTTACTACTACAGATACACATCTATTGCAGACCAGAAATAGATATACCTAAGAAGATAAAACATGTAGAAAACTCACATGCACATGAACAATTTTTTTTCTTGACTGATTAAAGTTTAATTTACTCACCACCCTATCCTTCTCCCAGTTTTCCTCATCACCCTCTGATTGCATTATTGCAGGGCTCATTAAGATGGTAATTTTCTCTGCCAAAAATGGGAAGAGAGTGATATATTATTTCTTGACATGGATCGTTGTGGTTACTCCGGTGTTTGCTTTATAATTATTTGCTAAACTGAACATTATGTTTTATGTATTTTTCTATATGCACCCTCACACTTAAACATGCATAAAGAAGGTAAAATTGCCATGTGAGAACGTGATGGAATAGAACAGACCAAAGTTAAACCAATGTTATGCCTATATGAGCAGATTGGAAGGAATATCCAAGCAATGAATCCTGATTATCAAAAAGAGGAGATTAAATTTATTCTAGCTACTCCAGATTGACTATCTCTGTGTCACAAATTGAGTGGCTAGAGTGACAAATTACTAAACTTTTTTTTTTTTTTTTTGGCTAGTATATGCACATATAACCTGCACTGTAGAACTATAGGGCAGGGTCTTTGTCACATGCCACTTGCTTAACACTAGGCATGAAGAACTTCTCTCTATGGCAAAACTCTTTTATAGACCTCAACTGGTAGAGCGCCCTTGCACAAATGCCACTACCCCATCTTTTCTAGTCATCATTGTTTGCATTCATGCCACATGTACATGATTTCAGAGCTAACTGCCCTGGTGTATTAAACAACATCAGAAATGAAGTCAAGAATTACAGATCTTTATTATTAACAAGCATGTTTTGGTTTTTCAGCGCCGACTGGGGGATGCAGCAAAGAAAGCCATCAGCAAACTCCAGGTCAGGACTATCAAGAAGGGTGACAAGGTAACAGCCTCTTTTCTTTTTGGTGAGGAGCTGTTCAAAAAAGCTTCTAACTTTTCTTACAGCCAGGGTGGAAGAGAGGAAAGGATGGCAAAGGGAAATATATGCTAACAGTTGTCCTATCAGTATATGTTATTATACTCTTCTTAATTAAACATAATTTAAAGTTTCTTATAAAATGCATATACTATGATAATAAAATAGTTGTATAGAAAATATGAGGGCTGGGCGCGGTGGCTCAAGCCTGTAATCCCAGCACTTTGGGAGGCTAAGACGGGCGGATCACGAGGTCAGGAGATGGAGACCATCCTGGCTAACACGGTGAAACCCCGTCTCTACTAAAAACTACAAAAAAAACTAGCCGGGCGCGGTGGCGGGTGCCTGTAGTCCCAGCTACTCAGGAGGCTGAGGCAGGAGAATGGCGTAAACCTGGGAGGCAGAGTTTGCAGTGAGCTGAGATCCGGCCACTGCACTCCAGCCTGGGCAACAGAGCGAGACTCCATCCCAAAAAAAAAAAAACTGATAAGTGTATAAAAAAATAGATGAAGCCAGAATGAAATTAGTACACAAATGGATTATCTAAAATATGTAATAGAAATGGGTCTCAAAATTAAGTTGGGGCTTTCTAGCAGCCAGTGCAAAGGAAACAATATTCAGCATTCAAGTAATATTTCATGAGTTTATTCCAGTGTCCCACAAGATAAAATCAAAATGGTTGTTCCTGATATTATGACCTGAGAAAGTTATTCATGAATCTTTGCAAGCAAGACAGCTTTCTGTGCTGAGCTATGTTCTCCACTCAAGTCTACAGTATAAATGCAGGAAGTATATTCAATCCCTCTGAAATCCAGTATTCAGAATCCCAAGGTTGACAGGTGGTGTGGCTCATGCCTATAATTCCAGCACTTTGGGAGGCCAAGGTAGGTAGATCACTTGAGGCCAGGAGTTCAAGACCAGCCTGGACAATGCAGCAAGACCCTGTCTCTATAAAAATTTTTTAAAAACCAAAACACAGAGCCCCGAATTCATTTCAATAGTCTCCTTCACTGTAGAATGGTATCATAAAGCCAGAAGCAATAGTATATCTTGAGGAGGAAAACAAAGCAGTCCTGCCCAGGTGTACGGGCTTCTGAGGGTCTTCCTTATTCCCTAGGCCAAGTTAGAGCAATGGATTACAATACATGGGTTTGGAGCTCCTTGGGGCAATGTAAGGGATTTACAACTCCACATATAAGCAGGTATTGTCTCTATTCTGAATAATTGATATATCTCACAAATTATGTGCTATTATTTTTCAAGTATATAAAAACGCCACTGGGCTTATAAGATAAAATTTATTTAAAGGCATTACTAAATTTAAAGTATATTTTAGTCAGTATGTTATTTCCCCTCAATCAGAGAGTAATAAAATTACAAGGACTATTACATAAGCATTATCTTATGAGGCATCAAAAGAGGTTTATATACTTGAAAAAAATTGGAACTACCATTTTGTGTTAATATTTATTTTATACACTAGATTCCAGAAGAATGGATAGATTAAATATCATTCAGGTGATTCACCATAAGCATTATTTCTCATGCTGAAAATTTAGATATGTTGCCTCTAATTATAATTAATAGCATTTTTAGTAATGTACTTTAGAAAGTGGTTTTCCTCACAAAAGCACTTGAAGCGGAACCTAGAAACAAAAAGTAGAGGTTGGAAGGAATGGAAACTAGTCCAAATGATGGTAACTTTGATTTAAAAACTGGCACCAGCACTACCGAAAGCTTTGCTCCAGGCAAGCTCTCCTTGGGTTTTGGCTTGGATATTTACACAAGAGATGAAGCTAAGAAAATAGGCTCATCTGTGCTTCCTCTGTTGCAGGAAACAGAGTCCGATTTTGACAACTGTGCAGTTTGTATTGAAGGGTACAAGCCCAATGACGTTGTCCGGATCCTGCCCTGCCGGTGAGTCACTAGGCTGCCTGCTTTTGATTGGGTTGTGTGTGTGGAGCATGCCTGCGTGGCCTCCCTGGCCCAGACCTGCCGGGCATAGTGCTGCCAGGTCAGTCTGCCTCAACATTTCCATGTTTCCATTGCAGACAACCCAGACATTCTTGTTTTTGTATAACCTTTGTCCTTGAAAACACTGTGTCATGAAATGTGTTTCTGATCCCCTATCCCCTTTGCATCAAAGGAAGTATACTACTATGAACTAGAACTTCATGATACAGAAATTTATGATGTGGTCACCAAGTACAAGTTTTCTTGAACAACAGATCTTTGATATTCAGAATCAATTCTGGCTTTTACCAGTACTATTTTAATTAAAATAATAAAAAATTAATTAAAATCTGAAAAAATTTTTGTGAATGATCATGAACAGTGTGGTAATTAGAATATGGTCAGAAGTAAGTAGGAAGCCAAGGACAGATACCGTGCCCTTTCTTTTCTTTTTTTTTTTTTTTAAACTAACAGAAAGAGAATGTGACACTCAAATTCCCACAAAATTCTTGCATCTAGAGGAGGATGCCAGGCATGGATAGTTGGGGAAACTCCCCAGGTGATTCTCATATAACCCTATTCCCTCTCCCTAATTGAAATTCACGAGAAGTTGTCTGAATTTTTAAATTGTTAAAATTAAATAAATTTAAATACTTAAATCTTTTAAAAGTCACATAAAATCCATCCTCCTTCACTGATAACCTTTTTTAGTGTTTTTTTTTCATCTGTGTAAATGTCCCAAAAATAAAAATGAAATTATGCCTTAGTGGGAGATTCTTCATTTAGAAAGACTGGCTTTCAATATTCTTAGATACTTTAGGCCAGGCACGGTGGCTCACACCCGTCATCCTAGTGCTTTGAGAGGCCAAGACAGGAGGATTGCTTGAGACCACGATTTCAAGAACAGCCTGGGCAATAAAGCAAGACTCTGTCTTTCCAAAAAAAAAAAGTAAAAATTAGCTGAACATGGTGGTACTTGGGACATGGTGGCACTGGCCTATAATCCTGGCTACTCAGGAGGGTGAGGTGGGAGGATCCCTTAAGCCCAGGAGTTCAAGGTTATACCGAGCAATGATCATACCACTACACTCCAGTGATCACACCAGTGCACTGGGCGACAGCAAGACCTTGTCTCAAAAAAAAAAGACAGTTCTTAGAGACTTTAAAAGTAAAGTAGGAAAACATATACCACAAAGATATAAGACAATTTACATATTCATAAAGCAATGCAAACTTAAGGACTGTTTACTAGAACTACAAAAGAAACAAAAATTACTTTAGAGGAATGGCTTAATAATCCCAAAATGACAAAGAGTGGACCAAAAAAGAAGTGACAGGATACTAAAATTGATGCATAAACTCCCAAGGGAAACAGACCTTGGTTGAAATATGCATAGGCAAATTGATCATTAGGAAAACAGGCGTTAGGGAAGTACATCCTGGTGGCCCCAGCCAAAGCCTTCAATTGTGATTCACTTTCCCTTAGTTTGTAGACACCTTTCTCTGAGACGAAATCATCAACAGAGATAACTGAAGATTTGGTAGTTTCCTTCATATGAGGATTTGCTATGTAAGTTCTTTCTAGTTATTACATACACTTAGTGTTTACTCAGTGATTTCCAGAAACACGGGCAGACAGATGCAGTATGTGAACTACAGAATGCCTCTTGGAGCAACATCTTGTATCTCTGCAGTATTTTATTAAAGGTTTTATAAAGCGTCTTAGGCCGGGCGCGGTGGCTCACGCTTGTAATCCCAGCACTTTGGGAGGTCGAGGCAGGCGGATCACTAGGTCAGGAGATCAAGACCATCCTGGCAAACATGGTGAAACCCCGTCTCTACTAAAAAAAAATACAAAAAAATTAGCCAGGCGTGGTGGTGGGCACCTGTAGTCCCAGCTACTCGGGAGGCTGAGGCAGGAAAATGGCATGAACCCAGGGGGGCGGAGCTTGCAGTACGCGGACATCATGCCACTGCACTCCAGCCTGGGTGACAAAGCAAGACTCTGTCTCAAAAAAATAAATTAATTAAAAATAATAATAATAAAACCTCTTAGATATAAGCAAATAAAGTGCTTTCCTTTATCTTTTTCTTGAAGATTATTTAGAGCCCTATGTGATTACTACTAATAAAAAAAATTCAGAGCCGATTAAAGTTAAATATCTGCATTCTTCTGAAAAATCCAAAGATATTTACAAATGTAAATTAAGAAAATCTGTTTTAAAAATTATATATATAGTATTACTTTAGCTCTACAATTCATACAGTATAAAATAGTTTATTCACTTAAAGCTCTCTCATAAATAAACTTCTTGTTACTACATATATATATATATAACTGCTAGAGATTGCATAATATCCAAGTCATAGATGTACCACAATTTAATTTTCCATATCCTTATTTGGGAACATTTTTGGCTGAGTTCAATTTTTATTTATGACAGATTGCGTTGTTTTAACAGTGTTTAGATTTTCATGATGTATTATTCCAGATCTCCTTTTATATTGTAATTTTTTGGAAATATTAACCAAAAAATAGCATTTTAATATTTACCACAGAAAATAAAACCTTAGGGATTTTAATATACATTAGCCCTTGCTCTTGGCTAGTTTAGTTTGGCTTCAGGCTCCTCCTTGTTTAAATGATTATTTGATTCTTATCTCATTCCTTGATTTTGTTTCATGTTCCTTACTGTCCATCTACTATTATTTCCATACTAGGAACCCTGCTTTAAATAACAAAATGCATTTGAGCATTTTCAAATACAGCTACAGTTAATTACTGTTTGATCTTATACTAGTCACACATATCTATTCTGAATAGCTCATACATTTTTTCCTTGTAGATTTTAAAATCAAGGTATTTTTATGCTTGTTGCTGTTTTCTGCCAGACAGTTTGCACTAATGGATATTATCAAACAAATGCATTGGCGTTTGCTTTTTGCTACATAATTTTCTCTGGGGTATTATTAAGCCTTTGCTCCTATGAACTTCATAGACTCTCCTTCCCATTATTT
This sequence comes from Papio anubis, assembly GCF_008728515.1. NCBI lineage: Eukaryota > Metazoa > Chordata > Mammalia > Primates > Cercopithecidae > Papio > Papio anubis. The sequence continues at coordinate 48,059,955 of NC_044978.1, forward strand.
CCAGGCTGATTCATCCACAGACTTCTTTGCATCTCCTTGGCATAAAAACTGTTTCAAAAAATGTTCCAGTTTATCATCTCCCTTCACTCACTTTTTTCTGTGGTCTCATAACTCCTGACATTCTTGGTGCATCTCTTCACTGTTGTTTTCATTTAGGATGTCTTTCCAAATTATACTCTTGTGCCACAACTTTTTCAAAATCATTGTATTGCTTGTCTCTTTCTGAGACCCATGAACAAATTATGATGAATTATTAATAAATGCCTTCCTCTCTTTATTTGTCATAGCGATTACTAAAGTCATGCACATACACACCTACCATTTCTTCCCCTTCATCCTTTCTTCATCCAGTCCCTCTCTAGCATGTGAAGGTGAGGCCCCTGAGAGTGAGCCTGGATGTGTACATCTACCATAAGCAACAGACCCCCTCAGCCCACAAAACAGCTCAGCCTCAGACAAGCCTAACTTCTGTGGTTTAGATTTGATCCTCTACACCACTGGGACATTACTCGAGACACTTTGGTTTTGCTACCTCATACGTATGCCAAAATATGCATTATGCTATATTTTAGGGGTGGTTTTTGTATCTAAGGTTAGTATTTGTGATTATGATTTCTAGCCACAAAAGATGTTTCATTTTATTATCTTCTCTTGCACAGAGAGTAAGTTAGCCTCTCTGATTCTTCCATGGCTTTTATCTCATGGTGTCCCTCCTGTTCTTCAGGGATTATTCATTTCAGCCTGTTGAGCTTCTCAATTTCAAACACACAGTGTCTCAGAAAAAATATGAATTTCTTAGGCAGGCCAGAAGTCCTTATTTGCCATTGTTTCAAACCAAAGCAACAGATACACTGTTTCCCTACATTCCTATGAAATTCTCTTCTATCTCTAATTTATCCCTATAGCATTATCACCAATTAGGGAAGATACTAGTTTCTACTACTGTTTTTTTCTTTGATTTTTGCAAACTCTCCTCCACAACAGATGAAAAATGTAAACCCTGTCTAGTAATACACTTTTAGTACCTAAATGCTTCATTTGGAACAAAAAACATTTTGTAGCAACTGTATGCCAGCAACAGTGGAAATCCCCAGCCATGAGAAGACAAATGGCATGATGCATGCTCTAAAGGAAATAGGCTAGTGGGAGAGAAAGGAATTTAAATAAGCATTCATGATAGAGAATGGTATGTGTAACAATAATAACACAATGTATTAAAATTTTGGAGGAATTAATACCAGGCACAAGGAAGTTAAGAAAGATTCCACAGAAAAAAAAAGTAATGTTTTCATATTTTCTAACAATGGTTTATATCGTCCATTGCATCCTCATTCTAGAAAATTTGTAAAATGGGTAAATATTTAAATATCTGCCTAACTCCTTCATGCAGGTAACTACTGCTATCATTGTTATATATCGTCGTCTTTTTGTTTCTTATGCTTATTTTGCAACTTTAAGATACTATTGTCAATATCATTTACTATTCTGTTCTTTTCACATACATTGTAAGAATGTGCTAGAAATGGTATTAGATTATTGGAGGTCTTTTTTAGATTATTTGTGGCTCATTTTGACTTTCCTTTGGCCTTTGATACTATTGACAGAAGCTGATTAAACTCTAAGGTGCATATACCGACCAAAGACCCTGGGATGTTGGTGCTTATATAAAACTCACTCTTCAAAGATCAGGGTCTTTTTCTGGCCCAATCAGAATTTTCTACTGAGATAAAACAGGGAGGTGTCCTGGCCCCCTTTAGCTTATTTTATAATATCCTTTGATGAGTTCTTTGCATGTCACCATCCCGCCGCACTACAGAAGACAGAGAAAAGCAGCTTCTCGTCTTTAAATAGTTAGTTTGATTATGTGGTGTGTAGGGGCAGCATGTCCCGCTGGGTTATTATTGTCAGAGCTGGATTACAAACAAAATTCTCTAAAACTCATGTTATCATCTTTGGTAGATGCTTCCCAACTTTTAACTTGTTCATAAACAAATTACAAGTTTAGTATATATAGCCCAAAAATCCAAATGCAAAATGCTCCATATCTGAAACTTTTGGAGCACCATGATGGTCAAGGGAAATGCTCATTGGAGCGTTTTGAATTTAGGCTATTTGGATTTGGGAAAATGCACACATTCCAGAATCTGAAAAAAAAATCCAAAACACTTCTGGCCCCAAGCATCCCGGATAAAGGATGTTCAACCCATACTGCATATAGTTCCATTTTGTAAATAGTGTTTCTCAGAGGATACGCCAAGAAGCAGTGTCGTCAATCCCACCTGGACTTAAATGAGGTCTTATTTGGGAGCAGGGGGAGATGGTGGAATCAAATAAATACCTAACAACACCTATCCTAAAATAGTTCTTGTGGAAAAGCGTTGCACTGCTGCTGTTTAGCATCTGCACATTGAAGCAGATTCCAGCATTAGAGAGCAGCGCTGACTTCTCTGAGCAGCGCCTGAGGCGGGCTCCATCAGTGGCTCTGCAGGCCCAGGTTTTGCAGGCCTGTCTTTACAGCAGAAGTTAGTTTTGCCTGAGCAAGGTTACCTGTTAGATCAGATAATCCTGGAGCTGTGTGGGGGTTGTGTGTATGTGTGGTGTTTGTTTTTCAGTTTTTTTATTTGTTTGTTTGTTTTTTGGTAAAATGTATATAACGTAAAATTTACCTTTTTAATCATATTTAAATATACAATTCAGTGACATTAAGTACATTCGCCTTGCTGTGAAACCATCACCACTGTCCATCTCTAGAATGTCTCATCCTCCAACATGAAACTCTGAATTCACTAAACAGCAATTCTTCATTCCCCTAGTCTGGAATTTTGTGCACATTTTATTTTTAATTTGGGCTTTACTTTTGTTAACAGAAGAAAATGTCAATGAAGGAACTTAGATTTGATTCAAGAATGCAATTAAAGTTGGCTAACTAGAAATTGGTATTTACACACTCAAAACCCTGACAAAGTGATAATGTTATACATTTATATTATAGAAATTGGTATTTACACACTCAAAACCCTGACAAAGTGATAATGTTATACATTTATATTATTATAGAAATTGGTATTTATACACTGAAAACCCTGACAAAGTGATAATTTTATACATTTATATTATTGTTATTGTTACAATACTCAGATGATACTATTCTTGTCATTATCAATGGTACTGCTCTGGTTTCTGTGACCATTGCTAACATCATTCCCACCATTGCTTCTTCCCTGACTTTCTGCAGTAGGCTTCTCACCAGTCTCCCTCCTTCTACTCCTGCTTTTTAATTATGCATTCTGATAAGTCTATTTTTAATTGTCAAGCTAGATTAGCTGGCTTTAGGTACTTTTACAGCAAGTACAACTTCAGACTCATTAAGTATAACAGAAGGGTGACTAAAAAATTATTCTTCAAGAAGACTAATTGGAATGTAATTAGGTCCTTCTGTTTTTCTAAAATGTACTCCTGAAACAAGGTAAATTCACAAGAAAACTAAAAACATGCACTATTTCATATTAACTGCCTACAGGAGATTTGGGTTGGCTGGTGCAGTTGCCATGGTTTTTATTGGTGATTAAGAAGCAATCTTAGCAAACTTGCCATTGTGTCTCATTTGGATTTTGCACTCTGACTTCTTCGTGGGGACTCACCAGAATAATTCATGTGTGGAATAAACTGTATTTCTCTCAAGCAAGGGGAATGTTTTTATATTCTAGATATGCAACTGTGTTCTAGACTTTTTCTGTTTGTTGACAGAAATCTAAGAGGCAAATTTGTGGCCTACCTAATAGCCAAAAGGTGTTTTTTAGCCCCATCTCTTACTCTGTTTTATGTCTCTATTCTTATTATTTTTTTTCTTCATTTGCTTTTACAATGTATTCTTGGATACTTGCATCTTCCAGTCACTCTAAGTTTTTTTGAATCTGGTGTACCCCAAAACTGGGGCTTAGCTCAGGAGGGTTCTTGGCTTCACTCAGGAAAGAATTCAAGAGCAAGCTGACAGTGGCAGAAAGCAAGTTCTATTAGAGCCACAGCGTACAGCAAAATGGCTGCTCCATAGACAGAGCCGGGCTATGCCGTAGGCACAGTGGCCCAGAGTAGCACTCATAGATTGCCAGCTAGCTATATTTATACCCACTTTTAAATAGATGCTAAATAAGGGGTAGGTTATTCATGAACTTTCCGGAAAATGAGCAGGGAGTTCTCAGAACTAGATAAGGTCATTTCCAGATCATTGCCATGGCATCATTTATAGACTATCAACTAGAGGTTGCCCTTGTTGCCGTCTTGGTCCTAGCTAGTTTTGGCCAGTTTCTTGGCTACATCCTGGTTTGATCAAGAGGGTCTTGACCATGGCTCAGAAAACAAGTCTTGCTGATCTCCTACTTCATTTTCTAGAATAAACATGTGTTTTCCATGTCTTCCAAAAGTTTGTCAGCATCATTTTTAATTAATATATAATATCCCATGTGCCATAATTGCCTATTTTTGGACACCTAAATAGTTACACACATACACATACACACACACTTCTTCTGCCATTATAAATAAGGCTGTGATAAGTAGCTCTGTGTCTAGACCTTAGTTCACATTTTAGATTAGTTCCTTGTTTCTAAGGTTATACATTTAAATTGCCAAATTATATTCCATAAAGTAGTATACAAGGAGCTTTCCAGACAGAGCTAAGAACATTCCAAGCAAAGGTAACTGTGGTGACCTGGAATTGTTAGAGTGTGATGCTTGTGTTGGCCATGGGGCTGGAGAGGAGGCACCCCAGATCCTTCAGGGCCCAAATGTCTGGGCTCAGGGGCCTGGATTACAACCAAGTGCTGGAGGACCCACTGTGAGGGGTTTAATTTGTGCTTTATACACAACACACTGGCAGCAGTATGCAGCATGGTTAAGAGGGATCTGACTGGCGTCAGACGGACCGGTGAGGAGACTGTTGCAAAGTCCAGGTAGGAAATACTAGAAGTCTGAATTGGAGTGCTGGCACTGTGACATAGAGAGGTAGACGTATTCAAGAGAGATTCAGGGGTAAACCAGATGACTCAATGTTTGGAATAATTGAAAATGGCTGCCTGTTTCTCTGGTAGGCAGCTGATGGATACATATATATTTGCTTGCATTTAAAACATGCTCATGTCCATTTGAATTCTAAACAGAAAAAAATATATATATAGCAGCTTGCAAACTATCACTCAAAAACCATAACACGAAAAACAGATTTCAAGCACTGAAATGAATTTCATCACTCAAACACACACGCATGCACGTACACACACACACACACACACAAACACACAAACTCCACTTGAGGATCAGCCTTGGCTTATCTTTTTAAGCCTTTCTTCAGAGTTATCCGGTCCCAAAGCACTCTCACAACCCGGTCTCAGAAGCAAAGCTCCATTCTAAATAAATAACTGATTCTATTTGTAAACACTGTGTTACCCTTCCTCTTTCTCTTCTTTCCTTTTAGGAATAAGGTTAAATTTCTGTATCAGTTCCAGAGCTCCCCTTTGTAATTTGGAACATAGAATACATTATACTGTTTACTTTTTTAAAAATTTGCAATGTAAGGCTATACTTTTCCAAAGAGCAGAACATAACTAAAAGCATTAGTGTTGAAAGAGATGAAGTGGAAATGTATTAAACAGTTTCATACGAGACCAAAAATTAAAAAACAGAATAAATGGTTCCTGATACAGAGCAGTAATGGTGAAAGGAGAAATAAAGTTTGTACGTATAAATTGTGGCAATAGATACCCTAACTTACAAAGGGATTTCTAATGACATTTGAGTATCTGAGTCAGACAGAAGAACCTAAAAGGGATAGACCTTGAGACTTGGAAAAGGACTTTTTTGAGGGCTGTTGAAAAGTCAAAACCCAAATATGGTCTACCAGTTTTAATGAATTAGTTGTTATTTTGTACCATGTGTCAACAATTGACACAACAATCATAAATCATCCCTGTCCCTCTAACCAGACAGACAGCTGCTTTTCTGTCTCAGTTAATAGGACTGATGTATATTTTTAACATGGACCTCATTATTAGTTGACTCTTCAAGTATATTCTGTGAACTCCTGTCCCCAAGGACAGGGGCATTTTTCCCCTGCCAGAGAAGCAACACTAGGAGACATTTAGTGTAAAGCACATGAGAAATAGTAGGGAAATCCATTGGTAAGGCTTTCTAAACATGCACAGACTCTAAGGCTCACAGTGACTTGCCTGCCTCCTTCAAATTGATTTAGTGAGGTTTACTGAGCTAATGTAGGTGACAGCACAGTGCCCACACCAAAAATGTCTTATGAACAGTGTCTTGAGTCTGACAGGCCTCAGAAGGTTGTCTGTTTGTTATGTCCTACAGAGCTTTCTTATCCTCATTGGACGGAAAGCCCCCTGGTAGTTCATAGCCTCCTTGCTTCTCCCTAAACTCAGATATAGGATTCACATCTTGGATCCTTCAAGACAACCGAGGCAAAATCAAAGTTGGGCTCTGATACTCATTTGTGAAATTCCCTCTTTGGGGGGCTGGGGCAGCCTCTCATTCACTCTCCCTGCCAGGGATGACATGATCATAATAAATAGCATAACATGAGGAAGAATTATGTTTAAAAATAAAAGTGAACATCATTTTAATATTTGAAAACTTAGCATTACCATCAAGTTTTACTGAAATCACTGAAAAAAGGCACTAGTCCCTTAACATTTTTAAACCCAGGGATCAGTCTGATTTTAAGATGAGTCAAATGAATTGAATGTATAGACAGAAAATTCCAAGCTCTTTATGAGTAAAAAAAAAAAAAAGTTTACAGAATGCTGTACTGTGATGAGGATTCCGATTATGAGTCCTATAACTCGTGAAGTCAAAAACAAAAGTGCACTTTCTAGCCAGGCAGAAATGGCCTGTCCTGATTTTACCCTGCCGTGCCTGTTACATAGGCTTGATTAGGAACAGATTTTTTCTAAGTTCCTTTGTTTTAAAACAGAGCAATGGATATTAGCTGATTTCCATAGGATTTGACTTACTCTTTTATGCCCATGTTATGAATTGGTCAATCTATTTATAGCTGTTTATAAATGTGTTTTTTAAAAATAACTTTCAAGGTTTCACTGTTAATTGTGCAAAATGTCAAAAACAGAGAAAAGTACAAAGAAGTAAACAAAAATAATCTGACCACCCAGAAATAATCATCATTAATATTGGCAGAGTTAATTTTTATAATACACATATATTAATTTTTTTTTTTTTTTTCAGACAGAGTCTCACTCTGTCACCCAGGCTGGAGTACAGTGACCCGATCTCAGCTCACTGCAAGCTCCGCCTCCCGGGTTTACGCCATTCTCCTGCCTCAGCCTCTCGAGTAGCTGGGACTACAGGCGCCTGCCACCTCACCCGGCTAGTTTTTTGATTTTTTAGTAGAGATGGGGTTTCACCGTGTTAGCCAGGATGGTCTCGATCTCCTGACCTCATGATCCGCCTGTCTCGGCCTCCCAAAGTGCTGGGATTACAGGCTTGAGCCACCACGCCCGGCCCATATATTAATATTTTTATGTTTTTAAACATTGTAGAGTCAAGCAATTAATATTGTTTTTCTTCTACTTTCTCATTCAACAATAAAAAGCATTTTTTAAAAACTTTAGAAATTATTTTAAATTTTTTGGCTGGGTGCAGTGGCTCACACCTGTAATCCCAGCACTTTGGGAGGCCAAGGCAGGCGGATCACTTAAGGTCAGGAGTTCAAGACAGGCCTGGCCAACATAATGAAACCCTGTCTCTACTAAAAATACAAAAATTAGATGGGCATTGTGCCAGGTGCCTGTAATCCCAACTACTCGGGAAGCTGAGGCAAGAGAATCACTTGAACCTGGGAGGTGGAGGTTGCAGTGAGCCAAGATCGCACCATTGCACTCCAGTCTGGACAACAAAGCAATACTCTGTCTCAAAAATAAATAAATAAATAAATAATTTAAAAATTTTTAGTAGTTGCATACTAGTTCATTTTTAGTGTTTATTTAACTACCCTCCAACATTGTTCAGCATTTAAATTGCTTCCAGTTTTTCATCATTATAAAATCATGAGGTTAGTTGTTTATATATTTATTCTGTATTTATTCCTTCAGATACATTCCTAAAAGTGAACTTAACTAGATTGAAAGGAATTTTAAAGGGTCTTGAAAAATTTTATCCAATTGCTTTCGTGAAAGGTGGTAATGATTGACAGCTCACTAGCAGTATGTGAGGGTGTTTATGCTAGCAGTTTCTCAGAACCGTGGAGTAGTAAATGTTTAAAGCATCTTTCTCATCTGACAGCCAAATACAACGGTAATTTTAATTCTCATGTCTTTGATTTCTTTGATATATGACTATTGACTGACATAAGTTCTTTTTACATCATATCATATTTAATATAAATTGTCATTGATTGGAAGATGTTTCCTACTTTTAGACAGGTTAAAATGGGAATGGAGAATGATACAGCCTAGAATTGATAAAATATGATACTGTTTTTTAACATTTTGTTTTAGTGTTTTTGGTGAATCGTTTTTTTATTAAGTATGTTTCTTTTTTATGATACTTTTTGATTAACAATTTAAAAGTTATGCTATAAAATTAATGAATTTGTGTTTTTATCTCTTCCTCCTTGGTTTTAATCCTTCCTTATCAAGAAATAAGATAACTGATTAATTAACTACTCTTTTCAAATTTATATGAAAATTTATGCTGGTGTATGGCATCTCACTCAAATAGTTTATGAAAACTATTTTTTAAACCCATTTTTCCAAGAACATAATTTTATATACTTGGCCAAATTAAAAGTTAGGCAGTGTAGGAGGAGTTTAAAATGGCACAACAACTTTGGAAATTTGTTTGGCAGTTTCCACTAAAGTTAAATACACCCTACCTTGTGACCTAGCAATTCTGTTCTTGGATATATACCCGAGAGAAATGAATGCATATATTAACAGAAAGACTGATACAAGAGTGGCCATAGCACATTTAGTCATAATAGCCAAAAAAATGAAAACAGTACAGATGTCTAACAATGGAACAATCTGCAAACAAATTGGGGTACACCCATACAATGGAATACTACTAAGCAATAAAAAAACCAAGCTATTGATGTACACCAAGGCACAGATGCATCTGAAAACCATTATTTTGAATTTAAAAAGCTAGACAAAAAAGAATACATACTTTATGATTCCATTTGAAAGTCAATAACAGGAAAAATTAATATATGGTGACAGACGTTAAAATGATGGTTACATGGCAGAGAGTGGGTGCTGACTGGTAAGGGGCACAGGAGGACTTTCTGAGGTGATAGGATGGCATATATCTTCATCTGGGTAGTATGTATGTGAACATATACACACTTAAGAAATCATCAAGCTCACTTAAGGTTTATGCATTTTATGGTACATTATACCTTCATTTAAAGTAATGGAAAAAAACTTAAGTACCAAAGAAGCTATGTTTTAGAATTTAAAAAACAATAGTTCACTTTACTCATTAGTAAAAATTACACAGTATTTCTAAATTTGAAGATTGCTAAGTGTTTTCTTATCATTTTTCTTTGATTCAGATTTTTATGTGTACAACATTACATGTGTAAAAGATATCACTTAATTAAGGGAATAAAGGAAGGGAACATGAAAGAGATGGCAGTGCTGTAAATGATGTTGTTTTTCAACACAGCAAATGCTGCCTTAGGACAGAAGTATTGCACTGTAATAACCTCGTTAAATATGGCATTCTGACTTCAAATGTCCTGATCCCCAGTTATATTAATCAAGTAGACACACAGGATGAATGCCAACTAGCTTTGCTGCCCCAGCCAAACGATATAATTAGACCAGAGTCAAGTTCTAAACACAGAGCCTCCCTCTGCCAGAAACCCAAGGAGCGAGACACACTATAAAATGAGGGTCCTGCAATTCTCCCAGCTTGCATTCCCAAAGTAAACATTTCTTCCATTGTAGTTTAAAAAGAAATTGACATTAGTAGCAAGAGGATCTGAGATAGTTTTTTTTTTTTTTTTTTAGGTTGTTGGTTTTTCTTTCATGCTATAAATCTAACACAATGCAGAGCTGTGTGGAATAAATGGTTCTTTATTATAACACTTAAACTTTGAAAAGCACTCTACTCTTCACAAAGCACTTTTGCATATAATGTCTAATTTTAGCTCAGACCAGCCTATAATATAGATAGGACAGGTATCAATTATTGCCCCTTTATTTTCCTGAAAGAAAACCTTAATTCAAAGAAGTTGGTCCCAGGACCCAAAGTAAAGCCAGATTTTCTGACTTCTGGGCCAGCACTGTATCATTGGCTATGGAGTTGCCACCATATCCACACTTATCCCTGCTCAGGGAGGATCCCCTGCTGTACTTTCATACCTCCAGGTTATAGTTTTGACTAAAAATCTGCTTCAGAAACCCCCTCTCCCTCTAAGCAAAATGTCTAAGCACCTCAAGGAAACTAAATCAAATTTAGCCAAGTTTTAAGAATGTTACTTCCTCTGTATGTTCTCTGGATATTACTTTCCAAACTTGTTACTGTGAGCCTGGAAAGAAAACAGCCTTTTCACAGAAGGACAGTGCTTATGCAGTGAGCAACAATTTACTTTATTGCATTTTTTTTTTCTTTTTTGCTCTATCAGATGGAACTGCTCTATTTGCTTGCCAAAACAAAGTTATTATGTTTTTAACTACAGCCAGCATATGGTTACTACTGGTTCTATGTTCAACTCTTGTTTCCGTTTGTTTGTTTTCTTTTTTAAAAAAATGATGTTTTTAGGCTGGACACAGTAGCTCACGCCTGTAATTCCAGCACTTTGGGAAGCCAAGGTGGTGGGTCACCTGAGATCAGGAGTTCCAGACCAGATTGGCCAACATGGCAAAACCCTGTCTCTACAAAAATACAAAAATTAGCCAGGCATGGTGGTGTGTGCCTATAGTCCTAGCTACTTGGAAGGCTAATGCAGGAGAAACACTTGAACCTGGGAGGCAGAGGTGGCAGTGAGCCAAGATCACAGCACTGCACTATCTAGCCTGGGTAATACAGTGAGACTCCATCGCCAAATAAATAAATAAACAAATTTTAAAAATAAATAAATAAAAATGTTTTTAAATAATTGGTCCAACCATTTCAGATCAAGCCCGTTAGCAGAATTATCCCCACAGTGTGGCACTAGGTGAGTGAGATTGAGTATATGGTAGGACAAGACTGGTGTCTGCTTACTTGACTTAATCAACACCACATAGCAAGTGGTGACTAGATCATCCCCATTAGAAGGACTTCCTGTATAGGAGTCATAGACAGATGGAAAAGTACAGAAGGAAACAGCTTAATGATGCAAAGTTCACCATCACAAGGAACAGGGAAAGTATGACTCAGGTCCATGATTATTTTCTTCACCATTCATACCTCTTTCCTGTGCAGTCCATCTAGATTATTTCAGAATGTTGATTTAGAATCATATTTTCCAACTTCATTTTCTGTTCATCCACTTAACATAGCCTACATTTCAACCCATACATGTCATGATACAAGTTGAGTATCCTTTAACCCAAAACGCCTGGGACCAGAAGTGTTTCACATCTCAAATTGTGGAATATTTGCATTATACTTACCAGTAATCACCCCTCATCTGGAAATCCAAAATCCAGAATGCTGCAGTGAGCATTTCCTTTGAGCACCATTTTGGCACTCAAAATTTTCCAGATTTTAGAGCATTTCAGAGTTTGGATTTTCAGACGAGGGAAGCGCAACTTGTGCTTCTTCTATATGTTGATTCATGTAAATCCCTTCTTTTTGAATTTCTTTCCTCCACTGTAAATGCTTCAAAGTTCTTCCCACACTTTAGGCTGTACAAAAGGCCTTACCGTATCCCATAGCCTTTTAATTTCTTCACAAACTTCTCCTTTCGCTGAATTCAGTAGCAGTTTTATTTGTATTTATGACCTGTCACTGTGCATGTTATACCAACATCATTTAAAATAGTTAATATTACTATTATCCCCTGAACACTTACTAATGAAGCACTTTACAAACAAGCATTTAACCCTTACAACAGCCCCATAAGGTTTTTACTAGTCAGGATAGGCTAAGCATTGATGCAGTAACAACAACAAATCCAACTCTCAGTGGCTTAACACAGCAAGGATTTCTCACTCATGCTTTGTGTCCACTGTGTGTCAGCAGAGGGTATCTACTCATGGCAGTCAGGCTGACAAAGCAGTTACTATCTCAAACATTGTTAATTGATAGGTCAGCAATTAAATGCCATGACCTGAAGTGAAATCTGTCATTTCTCTTTATAATTTATCTGCCTGAATGAGTCGCATGGCCATAACCACCACCAAGAGAGCTTGTCATCTCCCCATGTGCTGGAGAGATGGAGAGCTGATGTACTGGATGACAGTATTGGGTGCCTCAGATAGTTGCTCTTGTTATCCTCATTTTATCAGTGAAGAAACTAAGGCTCAGAGAGGCTAAGCTGGAGCAAAGAAATACACTGGGAAAGAATAAAGGTTTGAATACCTCCAACTACCCCCCTTACCTGTGACAGCTGGAGGATGGGGTGAGGAGTATAGAGTGGGTAAAAATACTGACTGTCAGTTGGAGTTTGAATCCTAGCTCTGCAGCTGACTAGCTCTTTGGATAATTTACTTTAATGAGCTTCAGGCTTCTCTTCCATAAGACAGAAATAATAATCTCTACTTCATAGGGCTTTTGTGATTTAATTATGTATGTAACATGCCTGGTACATAGTAGGGATACAATAACTGGTAGATACTGTCAGCATTCATTAATTACTGGCATTAATGTCAGTGTTCATTAATTAAAAATTCACTCTTTACTGACAGCTTTGCAAATAAGATTCAGAGCTTCCGCAGAAACATTTCAGGTATGCATAGAAGTACTAGGTATCTTTTTAAAATAATTCATGTTGCCTGGAGTATGGGATTCTCAGGTACCTGAGTGCTTCACATATTTTATTAACCACTTCACTAAGGAGAATGAGACAGCTTGCATTGTTGCCAAAGGAAAACCACAGGGTCCTAATCTCACTTGCAGGGTGTTAGGGTCCAACGGTGCCTACAAAAGTGAACGAGATGGAAAAGACAGGACAGGCTTTTCTCTCTGCTGCTGGGGAAAAAAAGTCATTAAATTGGGGAGGGAATCACACATATAGGTGAAAGAACAGCAGAAAACAAGGATCAATAGATGTGGAAATTAGTTTAGCTTGGTTTGTCATTACTGCCAAAAAGTGTGAAAACTTATTATTCATCATCATCTCTGCATCATTATGCAGTTATCTGCATCCTCTTTTGTCGAGTGTTTAAAGAACTCTTTTTAAAATGTTTGCTTCCCTTTGGTGAATGAGGAAAGAAAACAGTTTTGGCCAACTCTTTGTTCTATTTCCAATTTGTCGGGATTGTTAAGAGATGGATTATCTCGTCTTCCACATGTCCTTTCTCACTCAGCACTTGTTAAACCATGGGAAGGGTCACTGCTATCCTGCGAATCCTGCAAAAAAGATGCGATGGACTTTGCCTTGAAGATGTTTACTAACTGGTGCATTTCACTAAACTCCAGATCCTTTCCCTATCCTTTTGTTTATTTATTTAGTCTGTTGACTTTTACTTTTCTTTCCACTTAGGAGGAAAAATACTGTTTTCCAATCCCAGTTATAAGGATAAAGTTTTCATATTTGATGATCAATATGGTACCAAAAAGAAATGTATGTGAATTAATAATAAGCCTGACTGCCCTATGTGGCATTTCAGCAGCTTTTCTTTTTTGCCCTTAGTTCTCCCTCTGATTTTTTAAAAATTTGTAGTTATTTGCTTTCCATGTTAGGAAGGTTACACAAAAGAGTAGAAATCATAGTAATCACATAATATCTTAAAAATAAGATGAAATGACAGTGCTATTAATAAGATTTGTGGTAGTTTACAGTTAAGGAGTACCAGGACTTACATTTTAAGCTTTATGGGTATTATTTATTCTCTCTCCTGCCCTCCACTTCTCTCTCCCCCAGCACTCCAAACACACACACACAGAGACTCATTCATTCATGAAGCCCATACCTGTAAGACAAAATTTCACTGATGAGGAGCTGAATCTTAGATAGCTAAGGTAGCCTGCCTAGAACAGACAAAAAAAAAAAAAAAAAAGAAAGAAAACCAGCAGATCCAGGAGTGCAGCCTTTCTATGGCCTTTCCATTGTCGTTAACAGTGAATCGCTAAATGACTGTGGTGCTGCCTTAAAGGGCAGGGCCTTGTCTTATTCATCTTTGTACCCAGCTCTCAGCACAGAATAGAATGGAACAAGGGGGTGACGTAACCAGTGCTATATTTTAGGAAGATAAATCTGGCAACAATGAGTAGGAT